>NC_057815.1:51097891-51411558 GCF_910594005.1 Cervus elaphus
CTACAACTCAAATAACTAAAAATAAGAACAAACTAGGGAGTTCCCTGGTTGCCCAGGGGTTGGGATTCTGGGCTTTCATTGCTGTGACCTGGATTCAGCCCCTGATTGGGGAACTGAGATATCCCACAAGCCGCACAGCACAGCCAAAAAAACAAACTAAATGCAAAGCTAGCATAGCAGAAATAAGATTAAAGAAGAGAAAGCTGAAATAACACAAAATGATAGAGAATAGAGAAAACTAATAAAACCAAAAGATGATTCTTTAAAAAGAGCAACACAATTGACCAACCACTGGCCAAGTAAGCTTAAGAAAAAAAAAAAAGAGAAGACTCAAATTACTAAAATCAGACATGAAAGTGGAGACACCACTATCAATTTTACAGAAGTGAAAAAGATTGTAACAGGGTATTATGAATAATTGTAAGCCAACAGATTGGATAACAGATGAAATGAACAAATTCCTACAAACATAAAATCTACAAAGACTAAACCACAAAGAAATAGGAAATGTTAATATGTATCTTTTTTTAATTTTATTTTTTTCCCATTTATTTTTATTAGTTGGAGGCTAATTACTTATCTTAATAACTACTAAAGTGACTGAATCTTTTTTAACTTTCAAAGTGATATTTATACACCCATGTTTGCAGCAGTATTACTCACAATAATGTGAGTAAGTAACTCAAAGTGTCCATTGATAGATGGATGGATAAACAAAATATGCTAAACACATGCAATGAAATATTATTCAGTCTTAAAAAGGAAGGAAGTTCTAACATATGTTACCATGGATGAATCTTGAGAACATTATGCTAAGTGTATAAGCCAGTCACAAAGAGAAGAATACTATATTGTATGATTCCACATATATGAGGTAATTAGAATAGTCAAATTCATAAAGACAAAGAACAGAATGATATATTATCAGGGGCTAGGCATAAGGAGAAAGGGGGAATTTAGTGTTTAATAGGTACAGAATTTGAGCTTTGCAAGATGAAAATAGTTATGGAGATGGATGGAGGTTAGGGTAACACAAAATTATGAATGCATATAATACCACTGAATGGTATAACTAAATACAGTTGATAGTAAATTTTACGTGTATTTTACCACAATTTTTTAAAAAGCTTTTTTAAATGGAAGAGTCACCAGTGTTAGGTATTAAAGATAAGTTTAGCACTGACCTGAGACTTCTTTTTTATAAAAAGAATCGAAATCTTTAGAATGCAAAACAAACAAACACAAAGAGGTAATCCTTGATCCCAGCTCTTTTCTGGATCTTCATCTAAGAGATGGGCTTAAGGCCCCCTTTCCTGTCCCTGACCACCTTTTTGATTCCAAAGCTTCTCTCTGCTCATCCTCAGTGTACAGTTTTCCAAATTCTTCTCACTATGAAATGCAAACAGGCACACTTACCTCTAACAGCTTGTATAAGGGATCTGTGCATCATTCTCTACCTTTTTTCTTTTTTTGTAAAATACAAGTATTAACTTATTAACATCCTCTAAGTACTGAGGGGGCCTGGGTTCGATCCCTGGTCAGAGAACTAAATCCCACATGCCACAACTAAGACCCAGCACAGCGCAATAAATAAATAAATAATTTTTTAAATTAAAAAAAAAAAAAGCTTAAAAAAAAAAAAAGCTTTCAGCATCGATGTCATTGATAAGAGTAACATCACCCGAATGGCCACATAAATCATTTCTGACTTTGTCACCCCCTCACAAGAGCAACAACTAGCAGCTATTCATGAACAATAGCACCGAGAGAATCCTAGCACTTGAGGTGAGGCTGATACGCCCTCACTGTGCCACAGAGGCAAGGACAGATAGCATCAGATGGGTAAGAGGACTGGTTGCATGCCAACTGCCTTGCCCGTCCCCCAGGCCGAGACGTCTCCCCTGAGCCTACAGCTCCGCCAGTGGGAAAATAGAGCCCAGATGGCCATCCGGATCTCCTGGCTTTAAGAGTCCCTTCCTGGGAGCCTCTACTCTGGTCTTGCCCACAGGGGTTGGGGGAAAATCTGTGGGGCTTGACCACTGGGAATCTGATTGGGATGAAGAAGAGGGAAGTCCAACTATGGGACTTCATAATAAAATATGATTTCTTTAAAACTGCAATGACTAATGCCTAGTCTTGGATGAAGACATGTTTCACTCAGCCAGTTCTCCCTGGAGAATCAACACAAGTATGGATCTCTTGATGTTTTTCTCTTCACCAAGTGAATCAGAAGAGAATGTGAATTCTACTCACACTTGGAAAAGTTTTCTTAGAGTCAAAGTGATGCAAAGATAGAATGAGCTACCTCAGGAGAGAGTGACATCCAATTTTCAAAACTAAGTTAGAAGATCAGTTGGGGATGTGACAGAGTAATTCAAGCATGAGGGCTGGTGTACGTGATCTCAATGGTTCTCTTCCCACCACAAGAAACTTAGAGGCAGAAAGAATGATGTGAGAGTAGCTATGGGATGGAGACACTGAGAACTCAGAGAAAGAGGTTGCTGGTAAAATGCACTCAATTTCTATCAATTCCAACCTCCCACTTCATCACACCATCACTACTATATAACTAATGAGAGCCTACTGCACACCACGGGGAACTCTCCTCAGGGCTCTCTGGTGACCTAGATGGAAAGGAAGTCCAAAAGAGAGGGGAGATGTGTGTACGTATGGTTGATTCACTTCGCTATACAGCAGAAAATAATACAACATTGTAAGGCAACTAGACTCCAATTAAAAAGTTTTTTTAAAAGAGCATTCAATAATGAGGAGGAGGGAGGGGGGAACAGGATAGGGAACACATGTAAATCCATGGCTGATTCATGTCAATGTATGACAAAAACCACTACAATATTGTAAAGTAATTAGCCTCCAACTAATAAAAATAAATGGAAAAAATAAATAAATAAAACAAACAAACAAAAAAATAATGAGGAGGAACAGAAGGAGCTGCTTATACCATTGCACCTAATATGATCTGGCCTTGGGAACCAGGGGAAAGACATCTGACAACGTATCCTTTCTGGGAACTGTGACTTCCCAGAACTTGAACTCAGGTCTGCCCATCTAGTGAACTTCCCTTGAAAGTGCTTTTCAAGTAGTATAGATGTATATACACTATCACGTGTAAAATAGATAGTGAGTGGGAAGCTGCTGTGTAACATAGGGAGCCCCGCCTGTGATGACCTAGAGGAGTGGGATGGGGGGCGGGGAGGGAGGCGGTAGAGGGAGGGGATATATGTATAATTAGGACTGATTCTTGTTGTACAGCAGAAACCAACACAAAATTGTAAAGCAATTCTCCATCAACTGAAAATAAATAAAAAATTTTAAAGTACTTTCCAGATTTTGCAAATGAACTAAACTTATAATGGTTTGGATGTTATATTGGTTGTTATTGTTGTGTAGCAAACCACCTAAAAACTTAGCATCTCAGAAGGACAAATACCTATTATCTCACAGTTTCTGAGGGTAGCTTATCTGGGAGAGGCTCAGCTGGATGTTTCTGACTCACAATATCTCTTGAGGTTGCTGTCCAGCTCTTAACTAGGTCTGTAGTCATCTCTAGGCTCAAATGGAGCTGGAGAATCCACTTATTTTATTTTTTAATTTTTATTTTATATTGGAGTATAGTTTATTTACAGTGTTGTGTTAGTTTCAGGGGTACAACAAAGTGATTCAGTAATACATATACATATATCTTATTATTTTTCTAATTATTTTCCCATACAGGCCATTATAGAATCTTGAGTAGAGTTCACTGTATTATATAGTAGGTCTTTGTTGATTATCTATTTTATATATAGCATTGTGTATATATTAATCCCAAACTCCTAATTTATCCCTCACTCTAACCTTTCCCCTTTGGTAACCATAAGTTTTCTTTCTATGTCTGTGGATCTATTCTGTTAGTAAGGGCCTTTGTAACTTTTTTTCTAAAAATTCCACATGTAAGCAATGTCACGTGGTATTTGTCTTTGTCTGAATTCACTTAGCATTAATTTGATAATCTCTAGATCCATCCATGTTGCTGCTAATGTAGCATTTCTCTTTATGGCTGTAATACTCCATTATATATACCATCTAGAATATGAAAGATTTCCTACAACTCAAGAATAAGAAAAAAAGCTGCCCAATAAAATATGGACAAAGGATTTGAACAAAAATTACACAAAAGAAGATAAACAAATAACCAATAAACACATGAGAAGATATTTTATTTTCACTAGTCATTAGGGACACAAAAATTAAAATCTACAGTGAGATACTATTTCAGAGTCATAAGAATGGCTAAAATTAAAAGACTAAAAATACCAAGCATTGTCAAGGATGTGCAGAGCAAGCTGGATGATCATACATCACGATCATGGAATTTATACCTCATGTAACTTGAATTTTAAAATAAGAAAAAAGTTCAAATTATGTAAACTTAACAAATTCTAGAATTACGAGGGATAGTTCACAGAGATTGAATAATACTTGGAAACTCTATTGCCCTCTGCTCAGACAAAAAGAATATTTATGAATAACATAATTGCTTTAAATATATATAAACAAAGATATATATGGAGATAGATATAACTACCAAATTCTATAACTGAGGGATATTTCCAGGTATTTTTAGTCATTTATGGGTAAGGATCATATGATAAACCTCATAGAAAATCTCAGTTTCACAAGTCAAAAATTAATGGATACTTTTTCTTGTTTCTCAGTCTTTTGACAAAGATCAACTGTAGTATGGGGACTTCCCAGATGGCACAGTGCAAAGAATCTGCCTGCCAATGCAAGAGACTCAAGAGACTTAGATTCAATCCCTGGGTCAGGAAGATACCCTGGAGCAGGAAATGGCAACTCCCTCCAGTATTTTTGCCTGAAAACTTCCATGGACAGAGGAACCTGTTGGGCTACAGTTCATGGGGTCACCAAGAGTCAGACATGACTAAGCATAGCATAACACACTTTCTCAAACCTCAGTGCAAAACCTGGAACTGAAAAGTGAAGTATAGTTTTAAAAGCTAATTTAAATTTTAAAATACACTTCTATATAACTTATTTAAAATGTTTGTCTTTATTTATTTGGCTGTGCCAGATTTCAATTGCAGCATGCAGAATCTCTGATCTTTGTTGTAGCATGCGGGATTTTTAGTTGTGGTATGGGGGATCTTTTAGTGATCTCTCAGTTTTGACACCTGCACCTCACTCTACAACCTGTTGCCCGAGACTCCTGGAGGACAGTCTGAGAGTACCTGTCACCACAGCTTTTCCCCTTGGGTAACCCAGAGCTGTTCTCCTAGTGCTGGGCTTTCCTTCATACCTGATTGGGAAAAGGGGTTAGAGAGGACTTATCACTGCAATTGGAATCCCTGAGAAACTAAAGAACTAAATTCTACCGGTCAGCTGATGGACACTTCGGCAAAGAGAACTCTGTAAGAAGCAAGCTGAGAGAGTCCTGAATTGAGAACCAGGACTTAAACTGGGAAAAATATTTCCAGATCTCAAAACAGGGGCTTGCATTTAATGGCTGCCTGCCTCTCAGTCATCGCACCTGTTTTTCACCTGCCTGCACTGTCCTGGGTTCCAAACCCATTTCCACCAGTCAATTAGGAATGTGACCTGTGACAACACTGGTTACACAAAGCTATTCCTGCATCCAGATCAGCCTGCGGGGCCCGGGGAGCTCCAGCATACCAAATGGACCTAAGCATGAGCGCCACAAGAAAGAGACGGGAGCCCACTTGGGCCTGCGGAGAGTGAAGAAGGGAGTTTACAAACTGAGACCATCCAATGTTACCTTGGAAGGAGCCCTGCAGAGTAATGCAGACTGTGTGAAGAGACCTGGACAGGAGTGGACAGAGACATTGAGACAGGAAGAGATCTGCTAAGAAAAAGTACTGGAGAGAGAGAGAGAGGGAAGCAAGGGGAGAAAGAAAAACAGAATCCCAGCTAGGCAAGAATCTCCTGACTTACCTGACAGCCGGCGCCAGGGGGCTGGGAGCAGAGGAAAGAGCAGCAGCAGCAGTAGCTTTGGCGGCAGGCGATGGCACTCTGGCAGAAGGGGCAGAGACAATTGAGTGCCTCTGAATCCTCCCAGCACCAGCAGCTGCTTTTATTACTGCTGCTGTGGGTCTAGGGGGGTTCCAGGAGCTCCGGGCAACCAATGAGGGGAAGGATGTGAGCCCCAGAAAGACTGTGTCATCACTTGCGTCCAGAACATGGAGTACCCAGAAGTACCACCCCACTTGTATTTGCATTGAGGTCATTGATGGCGGGGGTGGGAAGGGGGCACAGAGGGGGGTTGGAGAGGGTGAATGAAAAACACAGGAAAAGTGAGTCGAAATTTGAGGACAGTCATGGTTAACTTTACCTGTTCGGTTTCAAGTGTTTTGAACAGGCACGCGTCCCACTCCATCCCCAGCCGTGTTATCTTATAGAGTAGAATCCAGCATTACAGGGAACCCTGACTCCGCTTGACCATAGACCCCCGTCCAAGAGAATTTCAGGGATAATGCGCAGCAGAGGTGATGATTCTGTGCCCAAGCGGGGTGTTGGATTCAGACCGCAGGAAGCATGCACAGCAGAGCAGGGCGTGTGGAGAGGAAAGGATAGAAGTCCAGGAACTTTGTCAGATTTCAACTCTGCTCTGGCTATAACTTTGCCAGGTGGTAGGATTGTGGGCTAGAAACTAGTAAAGTCTCAACATACTTATCTCTGAAATGGGAATCATATTCCAGTCTTGAGGGAATGATATCATTACTAACCATGTACCTGTTCTCTACCCAGTTAGGGATCTGGAAGAGCTTACCAGGGAAGTTCATAGAAGATTCCGTGGGATCTCGATACACTTTCCCAATCAACACCCTCCGCAGCTACCTGGAGTCAGGCTGGGTGGTCCTTCACTGGGTAAGGAGGGGCTGGATGCCCCGCTGAGCCTGAGCAGGGAAGTGCAAGGCTTAGATGCCTCCCAGCTTCCAAGCGGACTTCTAGCCCCACGCCTCCTCCCCCAACATTCATCAGCTAATGCTCACCCTCCTTCCCCAACCATTTGCCCAGCTGCCCCTTGCTTCCGGCTGCTGTTTGCCAAGATGTTCCAGTGACCCTGCACCCTCATCTACTGCAATTCAGTCCTCTGCTAGAAAGCCCGCCAAGCTTGATGGTGCTGAAGAGTCCTGCGGGAGTGTAATCCCATGCGGGCTTCTGTCTACTCTTGCACACCCACAAACTCAGCACTGACTCCAAACAAGTGCGCGCTCCCTCACCGCAGGCACTCACAAGATGACCCTGGTGCACCGGGGCATCCAGGTGATGCTCACAGTCCGGCAGGAAGCGCATAGCACACAGCAGCAGGAATACGTCCTGCGTCCATGACTCTCAGGAATAAACGTGCTCTGTAAAGCCCGATTGCCCAGCACCTCGACCCTCCTACACCCTGCTCAACAGGTTTCTGGATCTCCCTGTTGGAGCGACTGCTCTAAGCCCTCCAGGATGGTCTAAGGTCCTGACTTGTCCTCAGCAGGTAAAACGCAGAGAAAGACGCTTCTCACTGTACACAGGATCACTGGGTCTGAGCGCACAGCACATGATCCATGCAGCCTGTAGAGACCCTCCAGTACCGCAAGCACGGCAGCGTCATATTGGCGGGTAGGGGCGGAGGGTGAGGGTTTTGGAAGAAAACATGGATCCCTGGTAACGCGCTTCACAGGGAGAAGCGATGCTAGTTGAGCTATGATTGACCAAGCCACAGGTTCACACCCAGACCTCAGTGTCAAGAAGCCTCAGTGTTCCATTCGACACGCCTGCCTCGCGGCACATCTCTTCCCCTGCAGGTTCGTGGTCTCGGGGCTCAGGATATCTAACTTCAAAGGCGCCCTTATTCTAATTTTCTGCTTCTTAATGCCAGGGGTGGCATGAGTTAAAATCTTGGGGCAGGGGACCTGGGTATCTGAAACTGGCTCTCTTCAGGCAGCGCGGCAGCGGGAGAGGGGAAGGGATTAACCCGTCGGAAGCGCGCGAGTGTGATTGGGCACAGAGCCGGGAAAGGGAAGATGTGCAAGGGAAGGATTCAGGATGGCGGACCGCGGGCTCCTATCCTGGTGTCTAGAAGCAGAAATTGTGGGTTGAGACCCAGACAGGGGTTTGGGGGCTCGGCCGTAAGACCAAATTGGCAACCGCGGCAATGCAGATGTTTTGCGGCATTTAAGTGGGCTCTGATACCTAAGACTGTTGTAGGCAAGGCTTTAAAACTCAGGTGGGAAACAGTTTTGCCAAAATGACTTCCAAGACCCAAGGTTTCTGATCTGAAGTCATTTCTAAGTAGGGGTGTCCTTGGATTGCCTTTTCCTATTGAGAGAACCATTGCCTTCACCAGTGCAATGGTGATGCAAAATGGTTCAGAAAGGAGGACTTCAAAAGCCAAATTTATAACGCTGGGACTATGTGGGCTCAGAACTCTACTCCTGGCTTCCACGTGTCCTATCAGCCTTCCAAGCTCACATTCATTCCCCACTCTGAAATCTGCAGGGTCTGCTCCCAGAGGGTGCTAATGCAGCCTCCAGCAACTCCAGCTTTTCTTGAAAAGTCAGTCTGTCCAGATAGAAAGGGATTAAGATTAACTCATCCATCAAGTATTCTGAATTTCTAAGGCGTGCTGATGCTGAGTTGAGGGCAAGGTTCAAAAACAAATTGACAGACAAAAACCCCAAGTCCTTTCTTTGAAACACAGAGTGTGTTGCACACCAGGTGGCACTCACCCAATGTTTGTTAAATAATGGAAATTCATTTACTGTGGCAGATTTACCAGCCAGTCTCCATGCTTTTATAGGACTCTAGTCCCAGTCAGCAGAGCAACCAGACCTACTTAGGTAGCACAGCTTCCAACTGATTTCAAAATTGTGAGCTCACACATTTCAGAAACATTCCTCTCATTCTATTTGACATGCAGAATTGGTTTCCCCATCAAAGTTTCCAGGAATGAGACAAGGAAAGCAAGGTTAACCCTAGAGGGTTTTTTTGAAAGTCTATAGTCTCCTACTATGAGACACAAAACCATTTTCCTCTGGGTCCATCCCAGCTTTACTGAGTGAACTAAAAGTTGAGACCTTACCATATGCAGATTGCTTAGACTGCATCTCCCTGTGACTTCTTTTAACTGAAGCTCTGAATAGAACATGATCAAGAGAGAGCTGCCAAGGAAAATACTGATTTAAAAGTAGTTACTTGGGACCTCACTGGTGGCTCAGTGGTAGAGAATCCACCTGCCAATGCAGGAGACACAGGTTCAATCTCTGGGTTGGGAAGACCCCCTGGAGAAGGAAATGGCAACCCACTCCAGCGTTCTTGCCTGGGAAATCCCATGAACAGAGGAGATTGGCGGACTACAGTCCATGGGGTCACAAAAGAGTCAGACACGACTTAGTGACTAAACAACAACAACAAACTGCCTCTGATGAGGAAGGGAAATTCCCAGTTAACTTCAGTTCTAGACTTCCAAGTGGGAGAAGAGCAACACTCAGCTTCATGACCCTCTTATCACCTCACTCATCTAAGGGGGAAGGAAAAAAAAAACTGAGAAACACCTCTGAAGTTCACTGTCTGGAGGAATAGGCTCCCTATAAGACCAAGATCTAATTACAGGGCTATGGAAAGTTTCCTCTGCGCCCCGCCCCCCACCCACCACCTCACCACAACCATGTTGTTGAGTCGCTCAGTTGTGTCTGACTCTTTGCGACCCCATGGACTGCAGCAAGCCAGGCTTCCCTGTCCTTCATCATCTCCTGGAGTTTACTCAAACTCGTGTCCATTGAGTAGGTGTTGCCACCAAACCATCCCATCCTCTGTCGTCCCCTTCTCTTCCTGCCTTCCATCTTTCCCAGCATCAGGGTCTTTTCCAGTGAGTTGGCTCTTCACATCAGGTGGTCAAAGTATTGGAGCTTCAACCTCAGCATCAGTCCTTCCAATGAATATTCAGGGTTGACTTCATTAGGATTGACTGGTATGATCTCCTTGCTATCTAAGGGACTCTCAAGAATCTTCTCCAGCACCACAGTTCAAAAGCATCAATTCTTGGTGCTCAGTCTTTTTTATTGTCCAACTCTCACATTCATACATGACTACTGAAAAAACCATAACTTTGTCTATATGAACCTTTGTCAGCAAAGTAATGTCTCTGCTTTTTAATATGCTATCTATGTATTTGTCATAGCTTTTCTTCCAAGGAGCAAGCATCTTTTAATTTCATGGCTGTGGTCACCATCTGCAGTGATTTTGGAGCCCCCAAAAATAAAGTCTTTCACTGTTTCCATTGTCTCCCATTTGCCATGAAGTGATGGGACCCAATGCCATGATCTTCATTTTTTGAATGTTGAGTTTTAAGCCAGTTTTTTCAGTTTCCTCTTTTACCTTCATCAAGAGGCTCTTTAATTCCTTTTCTCTTTCTAACATAAGTGAAGTGAAGTGAAAGTCACACACTCATGTCCAACTCTTTGTAATTCTCCAGGTCAGAATGCTGGAGTGGGTAGCCATCCCCTTCTCCAGGGGATCTTCCCAACTCAGGAATTGAACCCAGGTCTCCCACATTACAGGCAGATTCTTTTCCAACTGAGCCACTGGGGAAGCCATTCTGCCATAAGGGTGGTGTCATTTGCATATCTGAGGTTATTGATACTTCTCCCTGCAATCTTGATTCCAGCTTATAGTTCATCCAGCCCAGCATTTATCGTGATATATTCTGCATACAAGTTAAGTAAGCAGGATGACAATATACAGTCTTGATGTACTCCTTTCCCAATTTGGAACCACTCTGTTGTTCCATGTTCTAACTGTTCTAACAACAGTTCTGGTTCTAACTGTTGGCTTTTTGACCATATCACAGTAATCCAAGTGTATGTCTCAACCACTAATGCTGAAGAATCTGAAGTTGAACCATTCTATGAAGACCTACAAGACCTTCTAGAACTAACACCAAAAAAGGATGTCCTTTTCACCATAGGAGACTGGAATGCAAAAGTAGAAAGTCAAGAGACACCTGGAGTAACAGGCAAGTTTGGCCTTGGAGTACAAAATGAAGCAGGGCAAAGGCTAAAAGAGTTTTGCCAAGAGAATGCACTGGTCATAGCAAATACCTTCTTCCAACAACACAAGAGACAACTCTTCACATGGACATCACCAGATAGTCAATACTGAAATCAGATTGATTGTATTTTTATAGCTAAAGATGGAGAAACTCTATACAGTCAGCAAAAACAAGACCGGGAGCTAACTGTGACTCAGATCATGAACTCCTTATTGCAAAGTTCAGATTTAAAGAAAGTAGGGAAAACCACTAGGCCATGCAGGTAGGACCTAAATCAAATGCCTTACGATGGTACAGTGGAAGTGACAAATAGATTCAAGGGATTAGGTCTGATAGACAGTGCCTGAACAGAGGTTTGTAACATTGTACAGGAGGCAGTGATCAAAATCATCCCCAAGAAAAAGCAATGCAAAAAGCCAAAATGGTTGTCTGAGGAGGCCTTACAAATAGCTGAGAAAAGAAGAGAAGCAAAAGGCAAAGAAGTAAAGGAAAGATATATCCATCTGAATGCAGAGTTCCAAAGAATAGCAAGGAGAGATAAGAAAGCCTTTTTAAGTGAATAGTGCAAAGAAATAGAGGAAAACAATAGAATGAGAAAGACCAGAGATCTCTTCAAGAAAATTAGAGATACCAAGGGAACATTTCATGCAAAGATAGGCACATTAAAGGACAGAAATGGTATGGACCTAATACAAGCAGAAGATATTAAGAAGAGATGGCAAGATAATACAGAAAAACTATACAAAATAGATCTTAATGGCCTAGATAACCACAATGGTATGATCACTCACCTAGAGCCAGACATCCTGGAATGCAAAGTCAAGTGGGCCTTAGGAAGCATCACTACAAACAAAGCTAGAAGAAGTGATGGAATTCCAGCAAACTATTGAAAATCCTAAAAAATGATGCTGTGAAAGTTCTGCATTCAATATGCCAGCAAATTTGGAAAACTCAGCAGTGGCTACGGGACTGGAAAAGGTCACTTTCATTCCAATCCCAAAGAAAGGCAATGCCGAAGAATATTCAAACTACCACACAATTGCGATCATTTCACATGTTAGCAAAGTAACTCTCAAAATCCTTCAAGCCAGACTTCAACAGTATGTGAACTTAGAACTTCCAAATGTACAAGCTGGATCTAGAAAAGGCAGAGGAACCAGAAATCAAATTGCCAACATCCATTGGATCATAGAAAAAGCTAGAAAATTCCAGAAAAACATCTACTTCTGTTTCATTGACTACGCTAAAGCCTTGAACTATGTAGATCACCACCACCATGCTGCTGCTGCTGTGTCGCTTCAGCCGTGTCCAACTCTGTGCAACCCCATAGACGGCAGCCCACCAGGCTCCGCAGTCCCTGGGATTCTCCAGGCAAGAACACTGGAGTGGGTTGCCATTTCCTTCTCCAAAGCATGAAAGTGAAAAGTGAAAGTGAAGTTGCTCAGTTGTGTCCGACTCTTAGCGACCCCACAGACTGCAGCCCACCAGGCTGCTCCGTCCATGGGATTTCCAGGGGAGAGGACTGGAGTGGGTCGCCATTGCCTTCTCCCACCACCACCATACCAGAGGCCTATTTCCAGCAGTTCTTTTGACCTGGCATATCATCTTCAACTATCCAAAAATTTTGAATTATACTAAAAGGCAAAAAACACAACATGAATACACAGTAAGCATCAGATTGGTTTCTTTTTCTCATACTTCTTGTTGTTGTTTAGTCACTAATTCATTTGACTTTTGTGACCCTATGGACTATATAGGCCTCCAGGCTCCTCTGTCCATGGGATTTCCCAGGCAAGAATACTGGAATGGCTTGCCATTTTCTTCTCCAGGGGAACTTCCCTATGCAGAGACTGAACCCATGTCTCCTGCATTGGCAGGCAGATTCCTTACCGCTGAGCCACCAGAGGAGCCCTTTCCTATACTTAGCTGATCTAACAGAAACAATTTGTTCAAAATAGTTATAACTATGATGTATTAAATAATATGGATATTGATATACATAATTACATCTATCTTTATGCTTCAGTATGATATACATCAATAGAATAAATGACAGCAATGATATAAGGATCAGAAGGAAGGAGTTATGATTATTTTGCTATTACAAGGTTTTCACACTACCCACAAAATGGTATAGTGTTATTTCAGAGTCAGTTTGGATTAGTTGTAAATGTTAATTGCAAACTCTAGGGAGACCAACAAAAAAATTTTAAAGGAATATAGCCAATATGCTAAGAAAGGAGAAAAATGGAATCATATACAGATAAAATGACTAATTAAAACCTCAAAAGTCAGAAAAGGAGTGGATGATAAAAGTAGCAAACAAGAACAATACAACAAATAAGAAACAGTAACAAATACAGTAGATATTGATCCAACTATGTCAATAAACTCTTTGAATGCCAGTGGTCTCTGAACGTACCAATTAGCAGATAGAAACTGTCAGAGTGTATCAAAAATCAGGACCCACTACATGTTGTCTGCAAGAAACTGACTTTTAAATATAGACACAGATTGAAAGTAAATAGGTAGAGAAAAATATACCATGCTGTGAAAGTAACTATGTAGCTATGTTATTTTCAGATAGAATAGACCTCAAGAAAAGGTACAGGGATAAAGAAGGGTATTGCATAATAATAAGGGGTACAATCTCCAAGAAGACATAATACTCCTTAACATGTGTGCATGCTAAGTCACTTCAGTCTTATCCAATTCTTCGACCCTATGGACTCTAGCCCACCGGGCTCCTCTGTCTGTGGGATTCTCCAGGCAAGAATACTAGAGTGGGTTGCCATGCCCTCCTCCGGGGGATCTTCTGGGGAACAAACCTGCATCTCCTTCATCTCCCGCATTGGCAGGTGGGTTCTTTACCACTAGTGCCACCTGGAAAGCCCACACTCCTTAACATGTTTGTGCCTAAAAACAAAGAGATAAAATATATGAGGTAAAAACTAATAAAACTGTCCAGAGAAAGTGATGAACCTACTACACAACTGGAGACTTCAACCCTCCCTATCGGAAATGGACAGATCCAGCAGGCAGAAAAATCAGTAAAGATATAGTTGAACTAGGCAACAACATCAATCAACTATAATCAACATCTGTAGAGTACTTTTACAATAGCAGAACACACAGTTTTCTCTAGCTCACATGGAATGTTTATCAAGTTAGACCACGTTCTGGGCCACACAGCAAACCTTGACACATTTAAAAGAAAAGGATTCATGCAATCTCTGCTCTCAGATCATTGTGGAATTAAACTAAAAATCATTAACAGAAAACTACTGATACCAAATGTATTACTCTGCTGTGGGATGTTGATAATGGGGGAGACAGATGGTGCATGTGTAGGGGCAGGAGTATGTGGGAAATCTGTTTACCTTCCTCCCAATTTTGCTGTGAATCTAAGACCATGCTAAAAACCTAAAGTGATTTTTAAAAATTATGTGTACTGCGTAAAGACAGGGAGAATCCCAAGCTTTCCATTAGTGATTAGTACAAGTGAATCTCTACAACATTGGAGGAGAGGAACATCCTGAAAAATGTTGTAGGTACTGTGAGTCTGAAAGATTTTGTAAAAATCATATTGAGATAAAACAAAGCAAAAAAATATTAAAATTAAAACTATGAACAATTGAGTTCCAGCTCTATATCAAGCACTACGTATACATTCTCTGTTATACTCTCAACATTTTAATGAGTCTCATTATCTTTGTTTTATAGATGAAGAAATAGTAAGAGAATTTGGCTTGAATTGATTGTATTTTCTTTTTTTTTTTTTTTCTGAATGTTGAGGTTTTTTTTTGTATTGTATTTTCAAGGTGTCACTGAGGCTCTGAGATGCTGGAACCTGGCTAATCTGCTATAATATCAGGTAAGAGTTCTGGTCCTCTAGACATGATGCTGAATCAGAGGAGGACATAGGCATGTTATCCTGTTTCAGGGCTAATGTGATTTGTAGTCAGAAGCTCAATGACCAGGCATGAATTATTTACAATCCTGTACCAATATCTGGGAGATTGACAATTTTGCAGCAGGAAAATGTCAGTGCTGCCACTTAAGTAAATTGCTTAAAAAGAAAGAAAGAAAACAAATCAGACCCATAACAACATTCACAAAATAACAATTTTAAATGCTTCAAAGTTCAAAGAAACAGTAATCCAATAACTTACGTTCTTAGGTTGGTATTTTGCACTGTTTCACCTCATCTGAACTGTGGTTGTTTGTGTTGTGTTTTATTTTGTCAGTGGATGCAGTAGAGACATCTGGAGAAGGAAATCGCAACCCACTCCAGTATTCTTGCATGTAGAATCTCATGTAGAATCTCTATGAGGTCGCACAGAGTTGGACACAACTGAAGCGACTTAGCAGCAGTAGCAGCAGCAGCAGCAGCAGAGACAAGGGCAAGAGTGCTGGGATCCAGGAGATAAGGTTCTAATTCCTACCCCTAACTCTAAATGACGTGACTTTAAGAAAATCATCTGGACTTCTACTTCCACATTTGTCAAACAGATCTCTTGAGTTGGGAGATTTTGAAGTTTCTTTCTAATTCTGACATTCCACAAATACACTGTAAATGTCATGCTGTCTTTACAGTATCTTTATTTAACATCAAGATATTCACTATTTGACCTCCTCCACTTGCCCTGGAAGGCACCATTGTCTTCCGAAAGAACTGCTGAAGGGGTCAACATGAAGGAGTAAGGAAAATCTCTCTAAGTGATGCAATCAGAAAAGGCTCCTCCTACCACCAGCTGCTCAATATGAGGAGGGAAGGATTTTCAAGATAGATAGGACTAAGGGAGGACAGACACCTTGCCCTTATATCCCTGACAGTAAAGTATGTAACAGTGCCCTCTGACAGCAGAGAGAGAGCTTGCCTCCTGGACTGGCAGCACCAGATCTTTCTCTACTTACTAAAATGGGTCTACAGCTGACTCCAGATTCTTGCCTAAAAAACACGCTTGCTGCAAGTTTTCAGCAGAAGCTTTGTAAAATGGCTGCTTAGTGAGTTCACCTAGAACTAAAGCATATATCTAATTGAGCCTTAAAAAGAAGGGGGAGATGAATAAAGACCAATCTCCTAAGAATGATTCTGGTTTCTTAGGAAGGTAAGACTCACACAAATGAAATAATTTACCAACAGGGACCACTATATAGTCAAGAAGCTATACTCAATATTTTGCAATAACTTAAAAGAGAAAACATCTGAAAAAATGGATACATATGTATAATTGATCACTTTGCTGTATACCTGAAACTAACACAGCATTGTAAATGAACTATACTTCAATTTAAAAATAAATAAAAATCAAGAACAATAAAAGAGAATAAGCACTATTTTCCTATTGCTGCCATAGCAAATTATTACTACTTTAAGCACCTTAAACAATACAAGTTTAACTTACACTTCTGTGGCTCTAAGTCCCATGTCCAACAGGGCTCTCAATGTGCTAAAATCTTGACAGGCTTGGGTCCTTTCTGGAGGTTCTAGAGGAGAACCCATTTCCTTTCCATTTCCCATTTCTAGTGGCCAGCACGTTCCTTCGCTCAAGGGCCCCTTCCTCCGTTTTCAGTTTTGGCAGATAGAGTCCCCCTATCGCCTCACCCCAGCCTCCTCTTCTGCCTCCCTCTTCTACTTAGAAGGAGCCTTGTGATTCTATTGGACTCACCTGGATAAATCTGGGATAGAAGGAGCCTTGTCATTCTATTGGACTCACCTGGATAAATCTGGGATAATCTCCCCATCTCAAAATCCTCAGTTTAATCACATCTTCAGAGTCTCTTTTGCCATGTAAAGTAACATATTTGCATTTCCAAGGATTAGGACGTGGACTTCTAGGGGTGGAGGAGTTCTCTACCTACCACATTAAGTAAATGCTGGGCTGATTGGCAGGGACAGTAAGTGCTGGGGCTTTAAGAGAGAGAGGCTGTTGTGGGCTGGAGCACTGAGGAAGTCTCCCAGGGCAGGTGGGCCAGAGCCAGAAAGTGGCAAAACAGAGTGGAAGTAACAGAGTGTCTAAAAAGAGAGTGCACCCGATGGGGTGTGGGGTGGGGGCGAGGAGATCACTCTTTATATCAGGGGCCATCCTCTGTGCCTCTTCTGCTGGGAATGGCACCCCCTTGAATTTACCGCCTGTATGGCTGACTGTGTTCACTCCCCAGACAGTTGTGTCTGGGAATCATGAAATCTCACATATGAGATGTCCCTCCTCTAGCAACTTCCGGTTTGTGGTCTCCAATGTTCCTGTTCATATGCACTCCAGAGAAAGGGAAGTTATTGAGCGAACTGGTGTTCATGCTCGGTGACACTCCAGGAGAGGTGGGAAACGGACTGCTTTACATAACATAACTCCAGGCCTTGACAGGTCATTGTTGTTATTCTTTAGTCACTAAGTCGTGTCCAACTCTTGGCGACGCTATGGACCGTAGCCCTCCAGGTTCTTCTGGGCATGAGATTTCCCAGCAAGAATACTGGAATGGGTTGCCATTTCCTTTTCCGGGTCATCTTCCCAGCCCAGGGATCATCTCCTGCATTGGCAGGCAGATTCTTTACCACTGAGCCACCTGGGAAGCCCCTGATGGGTTATTAAGATGCAGTTAAATCCTGAAGTTGGTGCTTGAATGTTGAGCTGCATGCCTTAGATTCCTTTGCCAATAACTAACGGAAGGCTTTTAATTAAGTGAAGATTGGATTAGAGCCCACCTGAAAAAAGCCCCTTCATTTTTTTAAACTTTATCCAGTATTTAATGATGCATGCAGGTTGGGCAGGCAAAAGGGAATTGTTAACACGTGGAAGGTGCGCACCACCTGGGCTTGGAGAAACTTTCTAATGTGTCTGTGCTCCCAAGAGACATTTTGACCATTATTTAGACATCAGACTTATGGAGCTTTAATATAGGGTTCCCTGGTGCCATTAGAGCCTAGAACCAAGGACACAACCTCAGTGAATTTTAAGTTAGACGAGAAATGAGAAAGGTATTGTATCCATGGGGTTTTCTTGGCTTCTCATTCTTGGAAAATGAGACAGCCTTGCTTACTTTCCTGTAGCATGGAGGTGACTTGTCTTCAGGGGCTCCTTTTAATCCTTTTTAATCTCCTAATCATTTATGTGAAAGGATCAAATAACAAACCTAATTGAAAATTTTAGTAAATTTCAGAAGTCAAAAATTAATAAATTCTATCAATACTTTCTCAAACCTCAGTGTAAAACCTGGAACTAAATAAGTGAAATATATTTTTGAATGCTAGTTTAAATTTTAAAGTACTCTTCTATGTTACTTTTCAAAGTGAAAATCAAAACAAAAATTATAGACCATTTTAAATGTGAGATCTTTACATCTCATAAACAGGACAATAGTTAAAGATGAACTCAGAGAACAAATCGGAGCATTCACATAAAAGCTCAACAAATATCAGGGCTTCCCTGATGGCTCAGTTAGTAAAGAATCTGCTTGCAATGCAGGAGACCCCAGTTCAGTTTCTGGGTCGGGAAGATCTACTGGAGAAAGGGATAGGCTACCCACTCCAGTATTCTCAGGCTTCCCTCTTGGTTCAGTTGGTGAAGAATCTGCCTGCAATGTGGGAGACCTGGGTTTGATCACTGAAACTGGGAAGATCCCATGGAGAAGGGAAAGACCACTCCAGTATCCTGGCCTGGAGAATTCCATGGACTGTATAGTCCATGGGGTCGCAAGGAGTTGGACACGACTGAGAGATTTTCACTTCACTTTCAACAAATATTTATTGAGGGTTTATAATGTTCTACAGAATTTTCTAAGCTCCAAGGATACATGTAACTTTCCTCAGAGTGTTACACGCTGTGGGATGACATAGACAAAAACAAAAATAATAAATAAAAAATATAAAAAATAATAAGTATATCATAGCTACTGGTAAGTTCTATGAAAAAATTATTAAGTTGAAAATTATTAATTTGAAGAAAATTAAGTTGAATAATCAGGTGGCAGAGAGTAATCTGAGGAAGGAGTATAATTTTGTGTAGGGTGGTCAGGAAAGTCTTCTCTGAGATAATTCATCGGAGTTCTAAAGGTAGGGAGGGAATCAAGCATGCAGACTTTTGGGGAACAATATTTGAAGCAAAACATTAAAGTAAATAAGTGCAAAACCCCCGAGAAAGTTGGGAGTAAAACAAGCAATGGGTTAGTTTACAAGAGAGCAGAGACATGATATGGGTCAGATCATGAGTACCTCAGACTGAAAGGGAACCAGAGAGTTGACAACAAACACAAAAGACAAGAAGATTTAACTTTTCATTTAACAAATATTTACTGAATGCTGCCTTGTGCCAGGCATACTGTTCAGTGAGTATCAGATTCAACAGTTAATGAAATAGCCATATTCCTATATAGGTGGAACTTAAATTGTTTACAAAGAATGGAATATACATATAAGTTAGCTAAATAAAATACATGTTGTGATAGTAGGTAATAAGTAGTAAAGAAGTAAAAAGAAAGAGGCAAAGAGGGTTAGGGTGGGCTGGCAGGTGAGGGACAATATCAGAAAAGATAGCCAGGATAGGTAATAAGTAGTAAAGAAGTAAAAAGAAAGAGGCAAAGAGGGTTAGGGTGGGCTGGCAGGTGAGGGACAATATCAGAAAAGATAGCCAGGATAGGTGATATTTGAATAAATATCCGGAGGAGTTAGGGCCACAGGGTAAGAGCATTCTGCAGAGAGGTACCAGCAGGTGCAAACACTTGAGGGGATTGTTGCTGATGGATATAAAATGAGGAGTCATAAGAAGGCTAGTGCAAGGGAGAAGTAGGAAGTGAGACTAGGTGGTAGTGAGACTGTTGGTGAGGGGAGAGGAAGGGCAGATGAACTTGAGCCTTGTAAGCCATTGCAATGTCCCAGGTCTCTACTCTGTGAGACGGGGACTCAATGGAGTATGCTATACCAAAGAGAGACATGGTCTGATCTACCTTTGCAGCTAACGCTGCAGTAGCTGGGCTACTGAGCTGAGTACAGACTGAATAGAAGCAAGAGTCATAATTCTGTGTGCTTCTGAAGAAATAATAGTCAGTTGGGTACGAGGGGATGATTTTTCCAACTAAAGAATCCCACTTAACTGACTGCCCACCAGTAGAATTGGCTTCCCCAGTAACCTTGAAAGTTATAGTTAACAGCTTGTCACCAGCATTTCCAACAGATGCTAGGGATGTTGATGCTGTAAAATTTCTATATGGAATAAGCCTTTACATTCTATGGCATCCCATATTCCTTCCGATACTAAGTATCTCCGATTCTAGAGCATGTTTCACCTAAATCTCCCCTGCCCCCGTTAGAATATAAGCTCTGTGAATGCAAGGGTTTTGTCTGTTTCATTCATTGCTCTGTTCCTGAAGTTCAAATAGTATTAAGCATATAACAGATACAATTATTATTTGTTAAATATAAGAATGTCTCTCTGTTAAACTTAATGCAGGACCTTGAGCAACACACTTTTCTTCTCTGCATCTCCGAGTAAAAAGTTGGATTAGATGGTATCTGATGGTCTTTCCAGGTCTGTCAGTCTGTGATCCCCTTGTAAACTGTGAGCCCTTATTCTTAAGGGCTTTGCAGGCTATGAAGTGAATGAAGGGGTGCTGTTGGGAGGGAAGACAGGGATGAGTAAGGACAAACCTGAATCAAGGAGAAGAGAACGGGTAACTCCTGGGGCAGGGGACTAGGGCACTCTCTGAAAATAAATGTGAATATCTCCTTGAGATGCAGAGTATTCTAATTCCAATAAGGGTGTATCACTAGACACTGAGCATACCCCCCAGCATGGTATCATTGCTTCATTTGAGCCAGCCTGGTCACAAACTGTTCACAGGTCTCTGAGGTTCTTTGGGAAAAACAGCATCACTCCTTTTAAGTGTATTGAAAATATATTTTTTATCTTGATGAAGTGTACAAATGAGACCATTTCTTTAAACAAAGAGTTACACTGAGGCTCAGCATTACTATGCACCCCCAGACACCCAGAAGGCAGTGACCTCATGTGCCCCTGAGGTTTAGCAGAATAGCTGACAGGTTGGCTGACAGGGCCCAGATTTGCTACCAGATAAGCCAATGAGATATGTGTCATATTTATTAAATACAGAATCAAATACATTGATATAAAAAAAGATGCACACTAGACAACTGCAATTATTTTATTCTGCATTTAGTTTATTTCAAGGGAAAGAAGAGTGTTTTCAATATCGAGAAGCATGCATACATGGGTATCTTCCATGCTATTTTCTTTTTTTGTAAGGTGCCTTCATGCAAACTAAAAGTAGAGTTCAACTTCCTGGTGACCTAGGAGGGGGAAAAATGTAACAAATATTACTTATTAGTTAAGAAGCTCCTGTCATGTATTATCACAATTATTTTTTTATATTGATGATACTGTTGTTGCATTCGAGTTAGATGAAAGCTGAGGCTCAGAGTGGGTCAGGACCATAATCATATGGTTAGTAGGGGACAGACAGACAGATTGAACCCAAGTCTATACTCTGAATTCAGATGTACGTGACATAGTAGGGCATACTCTAAAAGGAGAAAATAATTGCCTTTCAAACTCAAATGCTAGAATAGTCACAGTTATAATCCAGAGAACCATGTTTTAAATAAACACAATCAATATTTCCTGGCAGAGGATCTCAGTGTCACAAGAAGAGACTGAAAAAATAGAGAAAAATGAACCCAAGTTTTAGGGTTTTCAGCTATTGGGACTCTATGTTCTTTCTCCAGACACTGGTGTGGGCTCCTTCCCCTGTGGATTTTTCACCCATATGAATCCATGAAGGGTTAGAGTGTGGACTGCACCCTGAAGTAGCCAGTCAGTTACCCTCCCACCTAATAGTACAAAGAGCAGTCACCTTATTCTGAGAATCATTTCACTGCTTAAAACCAGTAGTTCCTGCGGGGCCCACTGAAGATCTTGAAACCCATCTTGGTCGGCAACAAGTTGCTCCTCACCATACTCCCAGATCTGCTCAGCCAGCCTGCCAGGCGATGGGTCATGCAGGTGGCAGTGTTGCAGGCTCTCTTCTGGATGCTGATTTTCAGGATAGAGAAAAAGGAAAGGCCTGTTACTGATAGTAGGTGCTGCCCCACAGAATCATCATGGAAAATTACTACTCTGAGAGGCACCAATAAACCTTAAGTATTTCTGCCAGAAATGGTCATAACAGCAGAATATCACAGGCCATTGGAGAAAGGGCCACAATCACTCCCCATAGACATTTTTAGGGGTGTCAGAAAACCCAAAGGTGGCTCCAGGATATGCCTTTCTGGGCAGGACAGGAGGGAGAGGATGCCTTGTGTTGGGTGGGGCAGGGCATCTCACCGGGAGCCCTCGGTCTTCTGAGCCTTCTCCGACTCCCGAGCCCTCATCTGCTCGTAGTCATTCACCATCGCAGACAGTAGGAGGCGTGATTCCTCCTCATCCAGGGTAGCAGGATCAAAACGACCATCAAAGACAGACCTAGGGAGGGGAAGCAAGTCCAACACCAGCTCTGAGCCCCGCCGCCCAATACCCCCACATCTAGGATAAGCAGCTAGGTTTCCTGGTTTCTGCGACTTCCCCTGAGGATGTGACTGCCCCATCTTTCAATGGAGAGGGCAAGAGGCCAGTAATCCATCCAAAAATGCTGCTTTTCCAGAATTTAGGCTCTGGTGTGACCTCAAAGAAGTGGTTTGCTCTACTAGAGGTTTCTCTAGTAGATTATCTGGGCCTGGGAAAACTGATGGTTAGATTTTCAGGAATTTTATGAACTTAGTGTTAAATACAGCCATTATTAAAAATTAAATGATAATGGTAGTTAAAATCTGAAAATGGTTTCCATTTAGTGTATTCTAAATGAAGGTGAGAAATTAGATATATAGGTCCCATACATCTAAATAACAAATTTGTTGGCAAAATAATTAGCAGATTAGGATGCGATCCATTTCTCAAATTATGGTTAAAGTAATAAATAGATTTCCTAAAGATACAAATATTTGGTAAAAAGAAATAAGTTATATGAAATTTACAATAAGAATATAATGTGTATGTCTTATGTCTATTTGTAAACTGTGTGCTACATATCTTTGCCTCATAAAAATGATAAATTTATATATAGTTTACATTCATTCATTACCAACCCCTCCATGAAAGCCAGATATAGCATGGTACAACTGGGAACACAGAATTTTATGAACCAGGGGCCAGGGGAGGTGAGAGAACCCTAGCAGGGCTTTCTTACCTGAGTGGTGCTGCGTGATACATGCCTGCCTGGTACAAGACCAGGATGCCGAGGACCAAGAATGGGGGGAACTTCCAGAATCCCATGACACCTCTCTGTAAGGGAAGAATAATGTCACCACCTGTAGCAGGTCCAAATTCCCTGAGCCCACTGATCTGGGCTCCGCTCCTGCCTATGCCTCTAATTCCCTTGCATCCTGGCTTCAGGCTGGTCATTTCACTCCCCTTCACCTCCTTGGCAAAGTAGACTTCTGGATGATCCAGTAAGCCTGTAGGATGCTTGGTTTAGAAAAAGAAACCTTCCGGGAGAACAGGGTGAGGAAATTTCTGAAGATAGCCCCCTCCCCAGCACCCCACACACTCTCACATACAACCTGTTGGCCAGGACTCCTGGGAGACAGACTGGGTCTGTCTGTACCTGTCACCACAGCTTTTCCCCTTGTACAACTCAAAGCTGTCATCCCAGTGCTGGGTTTTCCCTCCTACCTGATTGGGGGAGGGGGTTAGAGAGGACTTATCACTGTAGTTGGAATCCTTGAGAAACTAAAGAACTAAATTCTACCAGTCAGTCACTCCACACTTTTGCAAAGAGGACCCTGTAAGAAGCAAGTTGGCAGAGTCTCAAATTGGGACCCAGGACGGAAACTGGGGAAAAAGTTCCCAGAACCCACAACAGGGGCTTTCATTTAATGACTGTCTGCCTTTCAGTCACTGTGCCTGTTTCCCACCTGCCTGCACTGTCCTGGGTTCCAAACACATTTCCCCCGGTCTGCTAGGCATGAGATGTGACCCGTGACAGCACTGGCCGCACAAAGCTATTCCTGCATCAGGATCAGCCTGCAGTACCCGGAAGCTCCAGCATCCCAGACTGACCTAAGCACATGAGCCGCGGGAAAGAGACTGGAGCCCTCCTAGGCACGAAAAGAGTGAAGAAGAGAGTTTGCAAACTGAGACCATCCACTGTTACCTGTGGAAGGAGTCTTGCAGAGTAACTCAGTGTGTGTGAAGAGACTTGGACAGGAGTGGACAGAGCCGTTGAGACAGGAAGAGATCCGCTAAGAAAAAGTACTGGAGAGAGGGAGGGAAGCAAGGGGAGAAAGAGAAACAGAATCCCAGCTAAGCAGGAATCTCCGGGCTTACCTGACAGCCGGCACAAGGTGGCTGGGAGCAGAGGAAGGAGCAGCAGCAGTAGCTTTGGCGGCAGGCGACTGCACTCTGGCAGAAGTGGTGGAGACACTTGAATGCCTCTGAATCCTCCCAGCATGAGCAGCTGCTTTTATTCCCGCTGCTGTGGGTCTAGGGGGGTTCCAGGAGCTCCGGGCAACCAATGAGGGGAAGGATGTGAGCCCCAGAAGGATTGTGTCACCACTTGCGTCCAGAACATGGAGCATCCAGAAGTACCACCCCACTTGTATTTGCATTGAGGTCATTGATGGCGGGGGTGGGAGGGGGGCACAGAGGGGGGTTGGTGAGGACAAACGAAAAACACAGGAAAAGTAAGTTGGAATTTGAGGACAATTTGACGTCACAGTTAACTTTACCTGTTTGCTTTCAAGGATTTTGAACAAGCACGCGTCCCACTCCATCCCCAGCCGTGCTATCCTGTAGAATAGAATCCAGCATTACAGAGAACACTGACCCCCCCTAGATTTGACTATAGACCCCCGTCCAAGAGAATTTCAGGGATAATGCGCAGCAGAGGTGATGATTCTGTGCCCAAGCGGGGTGTTGGATTCAGGCAGCAGGAAGCATGCACAGCAGAGCAGGGCATGTGGAGAGGAAAGGATAGAAGTCCAGGAACTTTGTCAGATTTCAACTCTGCTCTGGCTATAACTTTGCCAGGTGGTAGGATTGTGGGCTAGAAACTAGTAAAGTCTCAACATACTTATCTCTGAAATGGGAATCATATTCCAGTCTTGAGGGAATGATATCATTACTAACCATGTACCTGTTCTCTACCCAGTTAGGGATCTGGAAGAGCTTACCAGGGAAGTTCATAGAAGATTCCGTGGGATCTCGATACACTTTCCCAATCAACACCCTCCGCAGCTACCTGGAGTCAGGCTGGGTGGTCCTTCACTGGGTAAGGAGGGGCTGGATACCCCGCTGAGCCTGAGCAGGGAAGTGCAAGGCTTAGATGCCTCCCAGCTTCCAAGCGGACTTCTAGCCCCACGCCTCCTCCCCCAACATTCATCAGCTAATGCTCACCCTCCTTCCCCAACCATTTGCCCAGCTGCCCCTTGCTTCCGGCTGCTGTTTGCCAAGATGTTCCAGTGACCCTGCACCCTCATCTACTGCAATTCAGTCCTCTGCTAGAAAGCCCGCCAAGCTTGATGGTGCTGAAGAGTCCTGCGGGAGTGTAATCCCATGCGGGCTTCTGTCTACTCTTGCACACCCACAAACTCAGCACTGACTCCAAACAAGTGCGCGCTCCCTCACCGCAGGCACTCACAAGATGACCCTGGTGCACCGGGGCATCCAGGTGATGCTCACAGTCCGGCAGCAAGCTCACAGCACACAGCAGCAGGAATATGTCCTGCGTCCATGACTCTCAGGAATAAACGTGCTCTGTAAAGCCCGATTGCCCAGCACCTCGACCCTCCTACACCCTGCTCAACAGGTTTCTGGATCTCCCTGTTGGAGCGACTGCTCTAAGCCTTCCGGGAAGGTCCGAGGTCCTGACTTGTCCCCAGCAGGTAAAACGCAGAGAAAGACGCTTCTCACTGTACACAGGATCACTGGGTCTGAGCGCACAGCACATGATCCACGCAGCCTGTAGAGACCCTCCAGCGCCGCAAGCACTGCAGCGGCATTGCGGAGCGGGGGGAAAAAACACAGATCCCAGGTAGCTTCTTTTCTCGGGGAGAACTGATACTAGCTGAAATGAGACATGAGTGACCGAGCCACAGGTTTACACCCAGACCTCAGTGTCAAGCCTCATTCCATTCGACACGCCTGCCTCGCGGCACATCTCTTCCCCTGCAGGTTGGTGCTCTCAGGGTTCAGGACATCTAACTTCCAAGATGCCCTTATTCCTATTTTCTGCTTCTTAAACCCAGGGGTGGCACTGATGCAAGGGAATAAAATCTTGGGGCAGGGAAACTGGGTGTCTGAAACTAGCTCTCCTCTGGCAGGGTTGCAGCGGTAGGGGCTAACCAGTCGGAAGCGGGCGAGTGCGATTGGGCACAGAGCCGGGAAAGGGAAGATGTGCAAGGGAAGGATTCAGGATGGCGGACCGCGGGCTCCTTCTATCCTGGTGTCTAGAAGCAGAAATCATGGGCTGAGACCCAGACAGGGATTTGGGGGCTCGGTCCCAAGACCAAATTGACGACCGCGGCAATGCAGATATTTTGCAGCATTTAAGTGGGCTCTGCCACTTAAGACTGTTGTAGGCAAGGCTTTAAAACTCAGGTGGGAAACAGTTTTGCCAAAATGACTCCCCAAACCCGAGGTTTCTGATCTGAAGTCATTTCTAAGTAGGGGTGTCCTTGGATTGCCTTTTCCTATTGAGAGAACCATTGCCTTCACCAGTGCAATGGTGATGCAAAATGGTTCAGAAAGGAGGACTTCAAAAGCCAAATTTATAACGCTGGGACTATGTGGGCTCAGAACTCT
The DNA here is from genome assembly GCF_910594005.1 of Cervus elaphus. NCBI lineage: Eukaryota > Metazoa > Chordata > Mammalia > Artiodactyla > Cervidae > Cervus > Cervus elaphus. The sequence goes on from NC_057815.1 coordinate 51,124,811, forward strand.
ACTCCTGGCTTCCACGTGTCCTATCAGCCTTCCAAGCTCACATTCATTCCCCACTCTTGAAATCTTCAGGGTCTGCTCCCAGAGGCTGCAAATGCAGCCTCCAGCAACTCCAGCTTTTCTTGAAAAGTCAGTCTGTCCAGATAGAGAGGGATTAAGATTAACTCATCCATCAAGTACTCTGAATTTCTAAGGTATGCTGATGCTGAGTTGAGGGCAAGGTTCAAATACAAATTGACAGACAAAAACCCCAAGTCCTTTCTTTGAAACACAGAGTGTGTTGCACACCAGGTGGCACTCACCCAGTGTTTGTTAAATAATGGAAATTCATTTACTGTGGCAGATTTACCAGCCAGTCTCCACGCTATTATAGGACTCTAATCCCAGTCAGCAGAGAAACCAGACCTACTTAGGTAGCACAGCTTTCAAATGATTTCAAAATTGTGAGCTCACATATTTCAGAGACATTTTATTTAGCATGCAGAATTGGTTTCCCCATCAAAGTTTCCAGGAATGAGACAAGGAAAGCAAGGTTAACCCTAAGGGGTTTTTTTGTTGTTGTTTTTTGGGTTTTTTTTTAAAGTCTAGAGTCTCTTACTATGAGACATAAAACCATTCTCCTCTGAGCCCATCTCTGCTTTGACAAGTGAACTCTTGGTGCAGAGCCTGTGCTCTCAAGGTATGGGCTTCTTTACTTGCAGTACGTGGGCTCAGTAGTTTGGCTGTGCGGACTTAGTTGTTACAACAGCGTGGGATCTTCCCAGACCAGAAAACGAACTGGTGTCCCTTGCATTGCAAGGTTGATTCTTAACCACTGGTCCACCAGACCAGGAAGCCCTCTTGGCTTCTTCTAATAGGCATTCTAACAGGTGTGATGTGATATTCACTGTTGGTTTTGATTTGCATTTCTCTGATTAGAATTTCTGAGCACCTTTTCGTGTACTTATTAGGCATCTGTATTTCTTCTTTGGAAAAATATCTATTCAGATCTTCTCCCCCTCCCCTTTTATTTGCTATTGAGTTTGTGAGGCTTTATAGAGTTTTGGATATTAATCCCTATTCAATATATAATTTACAAATATTTTCTTTCTTTTAGTAGGTTGTCTCTTCATTTTATTCATGATTTCCCTTGCTATGCAGAAGCTTTTTAGTTTAATGTAGTCCCATTTGTTTAATTTTGCTTTTGTTTCCCTTGCCTGGGAATATCTAGAAAGATATTGCTAAGATCAATGTCAAGTTTACTGAGTATGTTTTCTTCTAGGAGTTTTATGGTTTCCGGTGGGAATCTTATTCCAGATCTTGGAGGGAAAGCTTTGAGTTTTTCATCAATGTTAGTATAGTAACACTATACTCAATGTTACTGTTGGATTTTTCATACATAGCTTTAATTATGTAGAGGCACTTTCCTTCTGTTCCTAGTTGAAAGTTTTTTATCATGAAAGGGTGTTCAAGTTTTCCAGATACATTTTCTGTATCATTGAAGATAATCATGTGCATTTTATTCCAATCATTCTTTTACTGTGGAGTAACTAATTCATCAATTTTCATATTTCAAATCATTCTTGCATTCCAGGAATTATTCTCATTTGGTTATGTTATAGTCTTTTTATGTGCTGCTGAATTCAATTTCTGGTATTTTGTTGAGGATTTCTATGTCCACGATCATGAGGGATATTGGATGCTAGGGTTTTTGTTTTGCTTTGCTTTTTTCATTGCAGAATCTGACTTTGGTATCAGGATAATGTTGGCCTTGTAGGATAGGTTAGGATGTGGCGCTTTCTCTTTAAGTTTTTGGAAATTTTTGAGTAGCATTGGTATTAGTTTTCTTTAAGTGTTTGTAGTATTCATCAGTGAAGCCTTCAGATCCAGAGTTTCTCTTTACTAGAAGATTTTTGTTTACTGATTCAATCTCCTTGCTAGTTATATGTGTATTTGGATTATCTATTTCTTCAAGATTTAGTCTTGGTAGATTTTGTGTTTCTAGGAATTTGTCCAGTTCATCTAGGTTAGCCAACTTGTTGCTATACAGTTTTTCACAGTATTCACTTATTATTTTTTTATTACTATAAAATTGGTGGTAATTAATGTGGTATTGTTTCTGATTTAGTAATTTAGTCTTCTTTTTTTCCCCTTAGTCCATCTAGCTAAAACTTTGTTAATTTTGTCAATGTGTTTGAAGAACCAGTTTTGTATTCATTGGTTTTCTCCACTGTTTATCTAAGCTCCACTGCTTCATCTCTGCTGTAATGTAATATTTCATTCCTTCTGATAGTTTTGAATTCAGTTGTTCTTTGTTTTCTAGTTTCTTAAGTTGCAAAGGTAGGTTGTTGATTTCAGATCTTTCTTGATTTTTAACATAAGCATTTGAGGCTGTAATTTTCCCCGTTAACACTACCTTCACAGCATCGCATAAGTTTTGGTGTATTGAATTTTCGTTTTCATTCATCTGTAAGCATTTTCTGACTTCTCTTATTTCTCTGATCCATTGTTTGTTTCAAAGTGTAGCTTCATTTCTACAAGTTCTGATGTTTTTCTGTTACTGATTTCTAACTTTACCTGTTGTGACTGGTGAAGGTACTTTTTATGATATCTATCTTTTTAGTTGATTGTGATTTAATTGGTGGCCTAACAAATGGTCTATCCTAGAAAATGTCCAGGTGAGAAGAATGGGAAGAATATGTATGCTATTATTTTTTGGTAAAGTGTTCCATAGGTGTCTATTAGATCTAGTTGGTTTACAGTGTTAAGTAATCTATTTCTTTATCTTCTGTTTGGTTGTTCTATCCATTATTGGGAGTAGGGTATTGAAGTCTTCAGCTACTATTGAAGAACTGTCTATTTCTACCATCAATTCTGTCAGCTTTTGCTTCATGTAGTTTGCATCTGTTAGTGCATGTGAAAATTTTTATAGTTAATATACTTTCTTGCTGTATTGAGCCTTTTATTACTATAGAATGTCCTTCTTTTTCTCTTGTAACTTTTTTTAATTTAAGGTCTATTTTATCTGAAAATTCAAAGTCAATTCATGACAAAAACTCTTACCAATGTGAATATGGAGAGAACATCTCACAACATAGTAAAAGCTATTTATGACAAACCCACAGTCAATATAATACTTAATGGTGAAAAGCTGAAAGCCTTCCCACTAAAATCTGGAATAAGCCAAGGATTCCCACTCTCACCTTTTCTATTAGCATAGTATTGGAAGTCCTAGCCACAATAATCAGACAAGAAAAAGAAATAAATAGTATTCAGATTGGAAGGGAAGAGGTAAAATTGTAATTTATGCAGATGACATGCTACTATATATATATATAGAAAGTCCTAAAGAATCTACACAAAAACTATTAGAACTGATAAACTAATTCAGCAAAGTAGCAGGGTATAAGATTAACATACAGAAATTGATTGCATTTCTTTAACAATGAAATATCAAAAAGGGAATGTAAAACAACAAAATACCTTTTAGAATCCTCTTGCACTGTTGATGGAAATATAAACTGATACAGCCACTAATGGAAGACAGTATGGAGAGTTCTTTAAAAAAAAAAAACTAGAAATAAAACTACCATACAACCCAGCAATGCCACTTTAAGGCATATACCCTGAGGAAACCAAAATTGAAAAAGACACATGGACCCCAATATTCATTGCAGCACTATTTACAATAGCTAGGAAATGCAAGCAACCTAGATGTCCATTGACAGATGAATGGATAAAGAAGCTGTGGTACATATATAAAATAGAATACTACTCAGCCATAAAAAGAAACACATTGGAGTCAGTTCTAATGAAGTGGATGAGCCTACAACCTATTATACAAAGTGAAGTAAGTCAGAAATAGTAAAACAAATATCATATACTAACACATATATGTGGAATCTAGAAAGATGGTACTGATGAACTATTTGCCAGACAGCAATGGAGATGCAGACATGGAGAACAGACTTATGGATACAGGTAGAGGGAAGAAAGGAGAGGGTGCTATGAATGGAGAGAGGAGCATGGACGCATATACGCTACAATACGTAAAATAGATAACCAATGGAAATTTGCCGTATGACTCAGCAAACTCAAACTAAGGCTCTGTAACAACCTAGAGGGGTAGGAAGAGGTAGGGGGTAGCAGGGAGGTTAAGAGGGAGGGGACATATGTATGTGCATGCACGCATGCTACGTTGCTTTAGGCATGTCTGACTCTTTGTGACCCTATGGGACCCAATAAAGACTTTAAAGACTTTAAAAATTATTTACATCCAAAAAAAATCTTAAAAGAAGAAAAAACAGTGTGATGTTGGCATAAAAATAGACGTATGGATGAACGGAACAGAATAGGGAGTCCAGAAATAAGCCCACACACCTACAGTAAATTATCTTCGACAAAAGAAGCAAGAATATACAATTGGAAAAAGAAAGTCTATTCAGCAAGTAGTACTGGGAAAGTGTGACAGATACCTGCATGTAAACCAATGGAATTAACACCCTCTCGCTATACACAAAAATAAACTCAAAATAGCTTAAAGACTTAAACATAAGACAGGACACCATAAAACTAAAAGAGAGCATAGGCAAAACATTATCTGACATAATATGTGCTAATGTTTCCTTAGGTCAGTTTCCCAAGGCAATAGAAAAAAAAAAAAAAAGAAATTAAAACAAAAATAAATCAGACCTAATCAAACTTGCCAGCTTTTGCACAGCAAAGGAAACCATAAACTGTCTGTTTTCAAAAAGACAATTTATGGAATGGGAGAAAATATTTGCAACCAATCTGCCTGACAAGGGCTTAATTTCCAAACTATACAAACAGCTCATACAACTCAACAGCAACAGTAAAAAAAGACCCGATCAAAAAATGGGTAGGATACCTAAACAGACATTTCTGCAAAGAAGAAATACAGAGGCCAATTGGCACATGAAAACTTGGTCAATGTCATTAATTATTAAAGAAATGCAAATCAGAACTGCAATGAAGTACCACTTCATATCAGTCAAAATGGCCATCATTAAAAACTCTACAAGGAATTCCTTGGTGGGCCAGTGATTAAGACTCCACACTCTCACTGCCAGGGTCCTGAGTTCAATCCCTGGTCAGGGAACTAAGATCCCACAAGTTGTGCAGCACAGCCAAATAAATAAAAATGAAAACTCTACAAATAACAAATGTTGGAGAGGATGTGGGAAAAAAGGGAGCCCTCCTACACTGTTGGTGGGAATGTAAGTTGGTAGAGCCACTGTGGAAACAGTATGGAGGTTCCTCAGAAAACCAAACCAAAAACAGAATTACCATGTGATCCAGCAATCTTACTCCTCCTCACACAAAACTGTAAGTCAAAAAGATGCATGCACCCAGATGTTCATAGCAGCACTGTTCACAAAACATGGAGATACCTAAATGTCCATCAATAGATGAATGGATGAAGAAGATGTGGTACATATATACAATGGACTGCTACTCAATCATAAAAAAGAATAGAATAGGGGCTTCCCTTGTGGTTCAGTGGTAAAGAATATGCCTGCCAATGCAGGAGACCCTGGTTCAATCCCTGATCTGGAAAGATCCTACATACCACAGGGCAATTAAGCCTGAGCTTTGGAGCCTGAGAGCTGCAGGTACTGAAGCCTGTGTACCCTAGAGCCCATGCTCCACAAAAGAAGCCACTGTGATGAGAAGCCCATTCACAACTATAGAAAAGCCTGCCCAGCAATATAGACTCAGCCAAAAATAAATAGTTTTTTTAAAAAAATAAAGAATAAAAAAGAATAAAATAATGCCATTTGCAGCATCATGGGTGTGACTAGAGATTATCACACTAAGTGAGGCAAGTCAGAAAGACAGACAAATACTATATGATATCGCTTATATGTAGAATTTAAAATATGACACAGATGAACCTATATACAAAACAAAAACAGACTCATGGACATAGAGAATGCACTTATGGTTGCCAAGCGGGGAGGGTTTGGGAGGGATGCAGTGGGAGCTTTAGCAGATGTAAGCTTTTATATATGGAATGGATTAACAACAAGGTCTTACTGTATAGCACAGAGAACTATATTCAATATCTTATGATAAACCATAATGGAGAATATTTTTAAAAGAATATGTGTGTGTGTGTGTGTATAACAATTACTTTGCCATACAGCAGAAATTAACATAAAAAGGGAAAAAAATCATTGAAGAAAAGCATACTGAAATAAAAGGCAACTTGAAATCATATATTGAAAGAATGTACAGAGTACCCTGGAAAATGTACCCAGAATGATTGACTCCAAGGTATATTCTAATAAAATAATGAGAATTTAAAGAGAAAGAGGGATCGGGTGGAGAGGGAGGTGGGAGGGGGCATTGGGATGGGGAATACATGTAAATCCATGGCTGATTCATGTCAATGTATGGCAAAAACCACTACAATATTGTAAAGTAATTAGCCTCCAACTAATAAAAAAATTAAAAAATATATATATAAGCTCAATTATAAAAGTTTTAGGAGTCTCTTTCACCTAGACATTTAAAAATTGTCCTGGCAGACTCATCACAGGGGCAGAGGTTGGGGGTACCAACAAGTGAGTGTCTCATGGGCTCCTGTCAGTTCTTGGCTTGAGTCCTACATGCTCAGTCCACAGTGTTCTCCCTGTGCAGAGTAAGGCAACTAACACAAAATCCCTCCTTGGTACATTCCATTATGTGTACTCATGTGTGTTTTTCCTAACAATGGAGGAGAGTGAGGGCCTGTAACAGGACAACCCAATTCTTTTTTTTTAATTGGAGGCTAATTACTTTACAATATTGTGATGGTTTTTGCCATACACTGACATGAATCAGCCCTGGGTGGACATGTGTACTCCCATACCACCCTGAATGTGCCTCATCTCGTCTGGTCTCAGAAGCTAAGCAGGGTCAGGCCTGGTTAGTACTTGGATGGGAGGACAACCCAATTCTTGATCTCAATGATAAAATTATACATGAGAATACACTGCATTCTTATGTGGTAAGAAATGGAACATCAGGTGAGGACTCTGTTTCCTGTTGGATAACCGTAACCACAGGCAGCAGTAAGCCAGGGGTAAAACTGTTAGAAATCATTTATACGTTAAGATCTGATGTGCCCTTCCAGCACTGAGAGAAAGACGAGTTTCTCTCACTAATGGATGAAGTTCCATTATTAGACATTCATTCCTTTGGCTTAAGCTTTACCCTTAGCACTTTGGAAATATTTAAAGCACTTGGCTGTTTTCATGGAAATTCTCAGGATCCTTTCAAGCTGCCTACTAACTAGGAAAACTAAAGCCTAACTGTTCCCATACTTCCTTAAAGCAACTGTCTTAGACGATTATTTTTTTTCCAATTACATTTCTCATGTGAGAAAAGAAAAACAGAGTTGGACAGATCTGTATTTCTGCTCTTCTGTTTTCTGCTGATGAGCAGTCAAGAAACCAGGTGTTCGACAGCAGGGCCCAACATTTCATGACTGTGGAAAGGTGAGTGAAAGTCGCTCAGTCGTATCCGACCCTTTGCGACCCTATAGACTATACAGTCCATGGAATTCTCCAGGTCTTTCCCTTCTGGAGTGGGTGGCCTTTCCCTTCTCCAAGGTAGCTGTGGCAACACCAGGGGCAGTGTTCCAATCCCTGGATCTCAGGCTTCATGGGATTTTCTTCCTGTCTACAGTTCAAGTGTGCGGACTTCTGAGTCCCCATCTTTTGGTTATGGTAACTGTAGCATCTTCCAGAACTACATACATTATTTTTTAACATCTAGTTCCCTATATGAAATCCCTTTCTGTTAAAATACCTAAAGTAGCTTCTATTTCAAAAACTGAATTGGGACTGTCACATGTGAGTAAGCAGCTTAGTGGAAAATGGATAAAGGATCGTGGGGCAATAAACCTCCTAGTAAGGGTATGAGCTTCAAAACTTGAGAAAACAAAGCTCATGGAAAACCAGTCCCATTGAAAACTGGACTGAAGGATGCCTTCCCTGAAAATGGCTTCTCTCAGAAGAACTCACCAGTAAGTCAGGCTGGGGTCTCCACACACACACACACAAAATAAATAGTTATAATCCGTGTCTCTCAACTAACCTCCAAGGAAATCTCATCACCACTGTAGTGTCCCTCATTTGTTCTTTGTTGTTCTATGTCCACCTCCTTAACTCCCCTTCTCATTTTAGTAAAATTAAAGAATAAGACTGAAGTGTTCCTCACAACTATTTTCATTAGATACTACTATTTTCTAGACTTAGGAAAAAGTCAAGTCACTAGAATGACTTACAGAATATGATCTATATATGATCTAATATCTACATATGATCAAAATTTACCCTGTACCTCTTAAGACTGTAGAGAAGTCAAATTAACAGAAGAGGGCTTGTTGAAACATTTAATGCTGAAGTACACCATAGAGGTAAGAATAACATTTCTAACAACCTCCACCTCATCCTGCTGTCACCTGCAGGACCTGAAATCTATCTTCCTATAGAGAGAGCAAAAAGGATTTCACAGCCTAATTTTGGCCCAGTGAAAACTCCTTAACTTCTGAGGCAAAAGAAACAAGTTGTCTCAGATTGACCACAAGACAAAGCAGAAAAAAAACAACAATTCTCTAACCTGTGATCTCTGAGTCTTTGGGATCTTCTATGAACCCATTCTTCACATTCTTATTTTAACTTATTTTCTTATTTCTTATTTTAATTGGAGGTTTGCTGTGGTTGGTGCTTATTGGTGCTGAAGAGAAGTTAGGCATTGATTTCTTAAGTGTGTGTGACTACTGCTTACTGCTTAAAGTGTGCTAAGGACAACTGACCCAGGGCTGAAGGGTTTCCAAAGGACATATAAAATCCTTTTGGTCTTTGATGCCAAAATTTGACTTTGAATTACAGAAATCAATACAAGACTGACATCAGAAAGTTAGCTGATATCACACCAGCTACAAGGATATTTGCCTGGAAAGAGAAACACAGTTTCTACTCATGTCCTCAGAGCACTATTATCCAGGGATGCAGCCTGAATCACTGAGTCTTTTCCACATCACAGACTTTGTCTTCACTACAACGGTGGCTCCTGAGAGAAACTACAAAACGCCCACTTGTCAGGTGTCCCCTGCCTGACGACCTCCGTTAAACCAGACAAGGCTGAGAAGAGACCAAGAAGATAGCCTCTGGAAGACTGAAACAGGCATCACAACAATTCATTATTGCCATCCTGATCACTACTAAGTTCTCACTCAATGTTTATAGGCTCTTCACTCACACCCAGCTCTAACTTGCTTGGCTGTTGTTACAAAAGACCAGGAGGAGGATTCTGAGAAGGTAGCAGAGTAGGAAGTACCAGGTCTCTGTCTCCCCACGGTGCCAACAACTGTGCTGGTAAACCTGTCTAATGTAATTACTTTGGAACTCTGGAGTCTGTTGAAGGCTTGCAACTTCAAAGGGAAGACTTGGACTAAAAACTGCAGTTTATGTTAGCCAATTCCATATCAACAAGTCACAGCCCACCAATCTACCATCCCCAATCTATGTGGCAGTCACCTGTGCATGTGTTCCTGAAGTGAGCTGCAAACAGCTTACGGCAGCCAGAGTGGACCAAAAGGACCCTGTTCTGCAAGTATCAGGGAACTGTGCTCTGACTGCTGATCACTGGTTTTTATCACAGAGGTTGAGGCAAGGAGGAGGATCTGAGGGGCATTTTTGCACCTCCTCTCATCCTTGCAAGCCTTACTCCTCTGCCTGTTATGACGTCCAAGGAACTTAAAGGGCCAGCGTGCATTTTCTCTCCTGTTCAATTTTCTCTTTTTCCTATAGGAAAGCAGATTAAAGACTAAGCCACTCAAAATGACTGCATATACAAGGGAAATTAGAAAGTGACCACACAGACACAGAGGGAAAATTCAGAAGACATCTGAGAAGACTTTAAGTATACACATTGGGTTGATTCTCAGGAAAGAAACCAACGTCTTGGGGCACAAAGTGTATAAAGATGTGATTTTTGACATCAACCAACTGAAAAGGATGGGGAGAGAGATGTAATGTAATGGAGTTAAAGGGGTTTTTTTGTTTATATTTTTTAAAAAATTTGGCCATGCTGCACAGTATACAGGATCTTAGTTCAATGATCACGAATGGAACCTGTGCTCCCTGCAGTAGAGGTGTGGAATCGCAACCACTGGACCACCAGGGAAGTCCCTGGAGCTGAGTTTTTTGCATGTTATTGAAGTTTAGCAGGTATAGATTGAAATTAGAGTGTATAACTTTCGGGCATTAAATGTGATCCCTATGCCAGTGACAAGGAAAATAGCTATAGAATTACAAAAAGGAAATGAGAAATGTATTTAAGCATATATTACAAAAAATCAACTGAACACAAAAGAAGGCAGTAATGCAGGACGTGAGGGACAGAAAAGCTATTAGGCATTTAGAAAACAAATAGCAGAATGGAGGTTTAATTAAACATAAGTGGATTAAGCTCTCTGGTTAAAAGACAAAGATCAGCAAAATGGATAAAAACACATGGTTAACCTATATATTCCAAAGAATCCCTTTTGATCCAAAGACACAAATGTATTAAAACTAAAAGCATTAGAAAAAGGATACTCTATGCAAATAGTAACCAAAAGAGAGCAAAACTGGCTATACTAATATCAGAAAAAATAGACTTTATTTTTATTGAAATATAGTTGATTTACAATGTGCTAATTTCTGCTGCACAGCAAAGTTATTCTGTTTATATATATATTCTTTTTAAAAATATTCTTTTCCATTATGGTTTATCATAGTATATTGAATATAGTTCTCTGTGCTATACGGTAGGATCTTGTTGTTTATCCATTCTGTATATAAAAGCGTACATCTGCTAACCCCAATCGCCTACTCCATCCCTCCCTCCATTCCCTTTGAGTTTCTGTTTCATAGATAGTTTCATTTGTGTTGTATTTATATTTCACATACAAATGATACCAAATGGTATTCATCTTTCTCTTTCTGACCCACTTAGTATGACAATCTCTAGTTGCATCCATGTTGCTCGCTGAAAATGGCATTATTTCATTCTTTTTATGGGTGGGTGAAAATTCCACTGTATTTATACATAACACATCTTTGTTAATTCATCAGTTGATGGACATTTAGTTTGTTTCCATGTCTTGGCTATTCTGAATAGTGCCGCTATGAATATAGGGGTGCATGTATCTTTCTGAATTGTACTTTTGTCCAGGTATATGCCCAGGAGTGGAACTGCTGGATCATATGGTAATTCTGTTTTCAATTTTCTGAGGAACCTCCATACTGTTTTCACAGTGTCTATACAAACATACATTCCCACCAACAGTGTAGGAGGCTTCCCATTTCTTCATATCCTCTTCAGCATTTATGATCTGTAGACTTTTTAATGATGGCCATTCTGACCAGTGTGAAGTAGTACCTCTTTGTGGTTTGATTTGAATTTCTTTAATAATTAGTGATGGTGAGCAAATTTTCATGTGCTTATTGGCCATCTGTGTTTCTTTAGAGAAATGTCTATTTAGGTCTTCTGCTCATTTTTCAATTGGATTGTTTGATTATTTTTTATTAGTAGTATTTGTTCTGTTCTCTTCAGTTGCTTTGACTTTCTTCAGGAATTTACACACACACACAGAGAGACACATACTTTGCAGATATTTAATGTTACTTTCTCTTAAATCCTTTTTAATTTCTTTCATATTTTTTTTAATTTTTTAAAAATTTCTTTCATATTTTTAAGTTAAAATTTTCTTCCCTTTCATTGTATGTTTCTCTTTATGTTACTACCTATGCTATTTATTAACTAATGTATTACTTTTACTTCATTCTTCATTTCTAAAGTGTTATTTCTTTTTTTTCCTACCTTTCCTGTTTTATAAGCTGCATTATCAAATATTCCTGTTTTCTTTTTTCCAATAATATTATGTCTGACTTGTTTTTTATTATAATTTAAGTTGTTTTTTAATATATTCTCTCATTTTCTTAATTTCATTCATCTTGTTTATTTAAAATAGTAGATATAGTTTTCCTTTATTTGTGGATCTGTCATTCTGGTTTTTTTTCATTGCTTGAAAGAATGTTACTCTGCTACTAATTTTCCTATTTTTCTGATAGTAGTTTTGAGTAGGTTTGACCACTTTTTTTTCCTGTTACTTATATATTAATGAGATGAGTTTTCCTCCCTAGAAGGGAGGACAGTCAGTGCAGATTTCCTAGCTTCAGGATTCTGGAGCTCCCTCTTCTGTCATTTATTTGAATTGTTTTTTAAAAAAACCCACTGTGCTTTGTGAAATGGGCTGTCTCCTTTCCCCTTTCCTTTCCTGTGCCCCTATTGTTCATGCTCAGTATGAGAGCTCTGTCCTAGAAGCGAGTCTTGAGTCCAGCATTGAGGTCACCCCAGCACTCTCTGATTTAACAAGGTCCCCTTGCACTCACCTGCAACTGTAGTCTACAAAGTGCCTCCCAGTTTGGACTGATGTTCTCTGGGAAATATATGTGCAAAACATATGAAGACAAAGAATTTCTAGTAATATCCAAATCATACATATCAATATGGAAAAGAAAACTACCCATATGTGCCAAGGTTAAAAACCGGCAGTCTATAGAGGAGAAAACCTGAATGTCAAATAAACATGAAAGGATGCTTCATCTCACTAGCAATTGAAAGTGCTAATTAAAACATGAAAATAGAGTTTCATCTGATTCAGTGTTGAATGCATGACAATAAGCTAATATAATAATGACCAAAAAAAAAAAATTCAAATCTCAGATTCTGCTAAAGAACAACCATCACCTTGTGGGTATTCTGAAAAAAGAAAGGAAAAAACATCTGATAAGAAGAGAAAAATTACATCTCTGTTGCTTTCTCTCTGGTCTGTGGACTTTTGCTTATACTTCCCATATCCTAGAATATTCTCTATCCACTTCTTTATCTAGTTAATTCCTACTTATCTCTTAGGTCTTATGTTAATTGTCATCAGTTTTAAGAAAACATCTGACTCCCCATAGACTAAGACAGATGCCCCTGCTATGTCAGTTTCTGGCATTTTATACTTTCTCCACCATAGAATTTTTCAAACATTATTGTGACAGTCAGTTTTACGTGTCACCTTGGCTAGGTTATAGTGCTGTTATTCAATCAAACCCTAATTGAGGTGTTGCTGTGGAGACAGTTTATAGATTTGGTTCACATCTATAATTAGTTGACTTTATGTAAAAGAGATTATCTTCCATAATTATGGTACACCTGTTCCAAGTAGTTGAAAGGCTTTAAGAACAGAGCCTGGGGTATCCTGAGGAATAAAATTCTGCCTGTATATTGCAGTGTCACCTTGAGAATGTCCAGCCTTCCTTTCTTTCTTTTTTTTTTTTTTTTAATTTATTTTTTAACTGAAGGATAATTGCTTTACAAAATTTTGTTTGTTTCTGCCAAACCTCAACATGAATCAGCCATAGGTATACTTATGTCCCCTCCCTCTTGAGTCTCGCTCCCATCTCCCTCCCCATCCCGCCCCTCTAGGTTGATACTGAGCCCCTGTTTGAGTTCCTGGAGTCTTACAACAAATTCCCACTGGCTGTCTATTTTACAAATGGTAGTGTAAGTGTCCATGTTACTCTCTCCACACAGCGCACCATCTCCTTCCTCCCTCTTCCCTGTGTCCATAAGCCTGTTCTGTCTGTGTCTCCACTGCTTCCCTGCTAATAAATTCATCAGTATCATCTATCTAGATTCCACATATATGTGTTAGTATATGATATTTATCTTCCCCTTTCTGACTTACTTCACTCTGTATAACAGGCTCTACATTCATCCACCTCATTAGAACTGATTCAAATGCCAGCCTTCCTTTCTTGACTACCTACTCACCCTTGGAATTTTGGACTTGACTAGCCAACCCTCCCAATTGTACAAGGCAATTCCTTGGCATGAATCTTTCAACCTACTGACTAGCCAACCCTCCCAATTGTACAAGGCAATTCCTTGGCATGAATCTTTCAACCTACTGACTAGCCAACCCTCCCAATTGTACAAGGCAATTCCTTGGCATGAATCTTTCAACCTACCCTATTTCTCTATGTTTATATATATTATTTATATATATACACAGACTATATAGCTTATACACATATATATAGTATATACACATACTATATATGTACATATACACATATATTCACACATTTATACACACACATTATATATACACACATATATATATACAGAAATATATATTAATATATATGTATCTCCTGCTAGTTCTGTTTCTCTTGTGAGACACTACCTAGTACAATTACTATATCAAATTAAATAATTATCTTTCTTTCCCATCAGACTATAAGCACCATTGAAACAGGAATGGTGTCTGTCTTATTTACTTTTATGTTTCTAGTGCCTAGAATGTAATAGATGCTCAAAATATTACTGAGTGATTAAATGAGGCCCAATAAAAAAAAAAATCTTCAAAACAGCTATAGGGAACCCTCCTTAATACACTATAAAATTGAAGAAGGAAGGAGCTAAAAGACATCTATGTGTTTGTAAAAAATCCTAACAAATCCCAAATAGTAACAGTTAAGTCTTTGGGAAAAATAGCCTTTTCATAAGTCACTAGAGTATTTTTCCAGTCTTCAAGGTTGTAGCAAACACTGAAAGAAAACTGATTCTAGGATGCAGTCATTTCTGTACTAAAAATGAAGGTTGAGCCAAACACTACTGGTGTAGTTCAGGGGTAATAAACTGTAATATTTAAAGGAAGTGCAAATATATCTATGGCCTATAAGAATGTACTCAAAGACTTTTATTCCATTTTTAAATCCAGTGAAATAAGAAAATAGAGTTCCATCTGATTCAGTTCAAGAGACATTACAAAAACCCAATATGACAACAGCAAAAGAGTATGTCAGAATGTCGGCTTCTATTAAAGAACAGATATTACCTTGTATATTTTTTTTAAGCCAGAACAAAATCTGATGACAAGGGAGAATGACATCAAAACTTTTACAAAGTGCTAAAGATCGAAGTTTTAAAAAAGAAAAACTCCTCAACAGTGCTATAAACCTATGTTTAAAAAACAAAAAAATATTGAAGGCTCATTACATCAGTATCATCAGAGTACTGATAAAGACACTATTCCCAGGCCTCACTCTATGCCAACTGAATCTGAATCTGCAGGGGTGAGTTCTAAGCACTGAATAGTTACTAAGATCCCCAAGTGATTTGATACACAGCCAGTTTGGGGAACAAACTCAAAACTGTCAGTCTTTGTAATATCTCACTAGTCAAATTCAGCTTTCTATAGGAAGCTTTCAACGATTTCTTTTACCTACTAGTAAAATGTCTATGCTTCCTTTTACTAATTTTTTAAATTTAAATTAATTTAAAATTTATTTTAATTGGAGGCTAATTACTTTACAATATTGTGGTGGTTTTTGCCATACTTTCACATGAATCAGTCATGGGTGTACATGTGTTCCCCATCCTGAACCCCCCTCCCACCTCCCTCCCCATCCCATCCCTCAGGGTCATCCCAGTACACCAGCCCTGAGCACCCTGTCTCACGCATTGAACCTGGACTGGTGATCTATTTCACATATGATAATATACATGTTTCAATGCTATTCTCTCAAATCATCCCACCCTTGCCTTCTCCCACCGAGTCCAAAAGTCTGTTCTTTGCATCTGTGTCTCTTTTGTTGTCTCTCATATAGGGTCATTGTTACCATCTTTCTAAATTCCATATGTATGCATTAATACACTGTATTGGTGTTTTCCTTTCTGACTTAAATAGGCTCCAGTTTCGTGAAGTCTCTCAGTCATGGCTGACTCTTTGCGACCCCATGGACTGTATTCCCCCAGGCTCCTCCATCCATGGGATTTTTCAGGCAAGAATACTGGAATGGGTTGCCATTTCCTTCTCCAGGGGTTCTTCCCGACTCAGGGATCAAACTTGGGTCTCCCACATTGCAGGCAAACTCTTTACCGTCTGAGCCACCAGGGAATCCCTAATATGGCATCTAATCAGAGTGTGTTACTTGTATTGTAGAACCATCAAATTGAGTTCGGAGAAGGATGGAGAAGAAGCAACACAATACTTTAATTCTCTCCACATTGGATCTTTAGATTCTGCTTAGTTATATTAGTTCAATTATTCTCCCAAAGCAATACATATATTAATATCAAATGCAAATCTGTATATAATCCCTAACCCTGGCCTGAAAGATACCATTTTCAGGGAGAGGATCACAGCTCACTTAGATTGGTTGACTAAATATTTTCTTACTTGTAAGCCTGACATGTAATTCTTGACCCAAAGCTTTAAACAGTTTAATTAACAGTGAGAACCTGGTCTTCCCTGGTGGTCCTGTGGTTAAGAACACTCCTTTCAATGCAGGAGACACGGGTTCAATCCCTGGTCAGGAAACTAAGATCCCACATGCCATGGAGCAACTAAGCCCCGCGTGCCACAACTAGAGAAGCCTGTGTACCACAGCAAAGACCCAGAAGAGACAATAAATAAGTAATCAGGTAAAATAAATTATGATGCATCTATGTATGTAATCCTATACAGGCACAAAAAGAAAATAAATACCTAAATGTACTGACCTAATTTAATGTGAAAGATGAAAAACGCACAACTGTGTATAGGATGATCCTATTTGTGCTAAAATATATAATAGATACTTCATTTATATAGTTGTATAAAGAGAAACATTTCTGGAAGGAGAAATTAAGAAATTGTTAACAATGACAACTTTTAGGGTATAGGATTATGAAATTGAATTGGGAACAGTTTCCTTTTCCACATTCTCTGTACTTTTAAATCTTAATTTGAGTTTTATAATAAAAATACTTTCAATGACTAAGAACAATACAGTTTTGCTAAGAGTATCAGAATTACTTTTTGAGTTTTCTTTAAAACGATTTCTTCCCTGAGGGGCGGGTGTAGGTGTTTGAAATACATTTGTCCTCCCTCAGTGATCATACTAATGCATGACAGCCATCACTCATGGAGCCACTGACTCAGACTCCAATGCCTTTAAGGACAGGCAGGCATGACTTTCATCTGAAAAAGTAAGACTCTTAAAAGTAAGCTTTTGATCAAGTTCTGTTTCACCACATGAATCTGAAGAACCATAAATACAAAAATAAAGTAGCCTCTGCTTTTAAATTTGCCACAATACTGCTAAGTGTTCTCAGAATCAACGTGATTACTTACTTCATTTTTCAACTTGCCTAAGAAATAAAATATATTAGCATAGAAACTGGAAAAATTACACATGTTAATAGAGGGAGCAGTTATGACCCCACGGTCATTTACTTCACTGACATAACATGATTCTCAAACTAGTCCACTATGTATTGCTCAGGCTAACGGTAAAATTACTTTGATTATCTAAACACACATCACCTTAGGAGTTAGGGAGTTAGGTTAGTTGGTAAGGGTGCTGGTAGGTAGTGGGGAAGTTGGCAACAGAGAATGAAATTAGCCTCATATTTTCTGTGACTCAGATGGAAATACCACAGGTAATTTGGAACTTAATATTATCAAACCAAGCATCTCAGTATAGATTTGGTGTTTTCATGTTATTATAGTGTGATTCATGGTAGAAAAGTTTTGATTTAGAAAAGTGATTAAACAATCACTGAACATTTTTTCATGAAAAGTGAAAAAAAAATCTCAAAAAATACTAACAAAATAGAAAGAAAGTCGCAGCCCCCGCTGAGACTATATTAATTCCCATGATATTGAACTTATAGTCCAAGCTTCTGGCTTTGTCCTCTGAACTCTCAGAGCATATTATTTGGTCAAGAAGTCTGTGTTGAAGTCCTCAGTGACATATTTTGCCTGACAGAGAGGTGAAGGATGTCATTCTTGCTCTCTGAGCTTATGCTTACATCGTTAGTATAGTTCATATCACATCATGTTATGGGTCATGGTAACTATGTATCAAGGCAAGGCTTAGGTCTTATTAACATTTGTTCATCGTGTCTAGCACAATAATCAGTTTTAATTTCAGCAAGAAATTTTAAAAGCAATTTTCTACCCAAAATATGGTCAGAAGAATAATGAGAAAGATGAGACTAGATAAAAAAGAATCAGGATTGTTGGATGAACAAGGCACCAACATTTCTTGATTGCCCATCATGTGCCACACATCATTCTGGGGGACTTGTATGTGATCCACTGTTTAATCTTCAGCCAAATCCTGTAAGGCAGGAAGGAACCTAAGCCTTACAGAGGTTAATGACTTAATCCTTTCCAACCTATCCTTCCCACCAGAGACCAGTAACATAGTCTATTACTAATTGCTTTAAAAGGCTCTCCACTGTTAAGACCCTTAACTAACCTTTCAAGATATATGCAAGCTGGTGCATTTCTAAGCTTCCAGGTTCATTTCTTGTGTCTCTTTCTCCTGCTCTCTTCTCTCTTTGTATGCTGCACTTCCTTCAGTTCCTTGAGCACACACCATACCCTTTTTCTTATCCTGGCCTTGCACAAGCTGTTCTTTCTACCTGGATTGCTTTTCCTTCCTCTATTCTCAAAAAATGTTGAATGAATGAAAGGATATTAGAGAAAGTAGGATCCTACACAAGGGAAAGATGAAGAGCAGTAAAGGGATTAGGGAATTAATCACAAAACTATGATAATAAATGAGTTGAGGTTTAAGCTGATCACAGGTTGCAGCACACCTAGCACCCAGATACTGGTTTTGTCTCTTCACTATTTCCTTCTCTTCCTTCAAGCCTCAGCGTCAGTTGCAATTCCTCTAGAATGCTTTCGTGACCACCAAAATGTTTAAATCCCTCATGATATGCCCTATAGCTCCATGCACTTCCCTTCTATAATACTCATCATATCAGACTGAAGCGGTTTGAAGGAAGGACCGTGACTTCCTTATTTACTTTTCTATACCTAGCACACAACGTTGTAAACACCACTAGTGATTACTCTCCATATATTTCCATATAACATTTTCCAATAAAATGAAGCAGGGATCCTTGAGAAATAGGTGATTCTGGGACTGGGGCAAGGAAAATACAAGATGAATCTGAAACATTTTGTAGTGCTAGAAAGTAAGGAGATGTTCAAGTCTCTGAAATGTGGGGTGTTCTTAGTGATTCTCATCTATCAGATAGACTATGAAAAGAGAAAATAGTAACTTTCTAACAGAAGAAACTTGGAAGATACCACTCTAACTGTGATCAAGTTAGCATCACCAGTAGTAAGTAGGACTCTCTGATCAAGGACTCCCATTATGATGCAATGAAAAAGGCATCTCTTGGTGTGGAAAAAAGGAACCCTCCTACACTATTGGTGAGAAAGTTTATTAGTGCAGCCACTATAGAGAACAGTATGTAGGTTCCTTAAAAAACTAAAAATAGAGTTACCATATGATCCAGCAACCACACTCCTGGGCATATATCCAGACAAAACTATAATTTGAAAAGATAGGTACCCCAGTGTTCATTGCAGCACTATTTACAACAGCCAAAACATGGAAGCAACATAAATGTCCTTCAACAGATGAATGGATAAAGAAGAAAGAAGATGTGGTTTGTGTGTGTGTGTGTGTTTGCGTGTGTATATATATATGAATATATATGGGAATATTAACCACCCATAAGAAAGAATAAAATAATGCCATTTGCAGCAACATGAGTGGACATAGAGACTATCATACTAGGTGAAGTAAGTCAGACAGAGACAAATAATCATGTGATATTGCTAATATGTGAAATCTTAAAAGTGATAAAAATGAATTTATTTACAAAACACAAATAGACTCAGATATGGAAAGCAAACTTATGGTTACCAAAGGGAAAGGGGGGATGGAAGGGATAAATTAGGAGTTTGGGATTAACATCTACACACTGCTGCTGCGCTGCTAAGTCACTTCAGTCGTGTCCGACTCTGTGCAACCCCATAGATGTCAGCCCACCAGGCTCCCCCGTCCCTGGGATTCTCCAGGCAAGAACACTGGAGTAGGTTATCATTTCCTTCTCCAGTGTGTGAAAGTGAAAAGTGAAAGTGAAGTCGCTCAGTCATGTCCGACTCTTAGCAACCCCATGGACTGCAGCCTACCAGGCTCCTCCATCCATGGGATTTTCCAGGCAAGAGTACTGAAGTGGGGTGCCATTGCCTTCTCCACATCTATACACTACTATATATAAAATAAATAACATTAAGAAACTACTGTATAGCATAGGGAACTATACTTAATATCATGCACTAATCTATAAGGGGAAAGAATCTGAAAAGGAATATATATATATATATATAATTGAATCACTTTGCTGAACACCTGAAACTAACACAACATTGTAAATCAACTGCACTTCAGTTTTAAAAAGAAAAAGAAAAAGTCACCTCTATTCTGGGATATTCTTCTTCAAGATCCAAAACCTTTATGTAATCATAAGAAAATCACAGATAATCCATATTGGGGGGTAGTATAAGAAATATCTGACTAGTATTTTTGAGACATGACAATGAAAAGTACCAGGGGAGCAATGTCAGCAACATAGCAGCAGCAGATGTTCCTTCTCTCTAATCAACATATTAGTCATCCCTACACAAACTAAGGGCTTCCCTGGTAGCTCAGACGGTAAAGAACCCACCCACAATATGGGAGACCTGGGTTTGATTTCTGGGTTGGGAAGTTCCCCTGGAGGAGGGCATGGCAACCCACTCCAGTATTCTTGCCTGGAGAATCCGCATTAACAGAGGAGCCTGGCGGACTACAGTCCATGGGGTCACAAAGAGTCGGATACGACTGAGTGACTAAACACAGCACTAAATTACCTTGGTCAGTCTTTAGGCTCCTAGAACCTTACTCCAAGGGACCCAGGAGGAGTCTCATGCACCATGGCAGCTAGTAAGAAACTAACCTCCATATGGGCTGCAGAACAAGTGAGGCTAGTGAAACTGCGCAGATGCCTCTAGTTGCTATCAGGCAAAGATCAAGTAAGTACTGACCAAGTAGGCACTCATATATGAGAGAGAATTTGGAGAAGTCTAGCCATCCTAAAGGGCTCAAGCACACCATTGGAAGAAATATAGAAAATATAGAAAAACACAAATTTGGTTGCCACAGAGGCGATAAGAGAAACTTTCCTGTTGCTGCCTCCTTGTCACTTGTTACAGTGAGTGTTGGAACTTCAAATCTTTAAAAATATTCAAAAGGGAAAAGATCAATAAATAGAAAACTTCTGTACAAGAACCAACTAATCACAGCTGATTAACTAATTAACTAACTGATTAGTCAAACTAACTGATTAGTTAGTGAAAATAAAAACAGCAGGGGAAGTATTTGTCTCAAATGTTTGAGAAATGAATTATTACATATAAGATATAAAAAGTTTATTCCAATATATATAAATATCCTTGATGCCCAGTTAATGGTAAATGATATAAACAGAACAAAATGTAAACAAATGAGGGAAAATGTGCAGGTGGCATAAAATTCAAATTAAACATCAAAGTATGTTTTTATACCAATTAACTTGGCAAAGAAAATGTAATAATATTAGTGCCAGGGTTTGTAGTGAAATTGATAAATACCTTTGACAGTGGATATAAAGTAGGAACATAGAAGGATATACTGAGAATCATAAAAATATTTATATCATTTGATTCAGTAATTTGATTCATTGTAATTTAAATTGAGGGGATAATTTTAAAGAATAGTAAATCCCTGTGTGTGACACTTCATTGTAGCATTCTCTAAAATAGCAGAAATGGAGAACGACCTAAATGTTCAACAATAGGAACAGGGAGAACAGTGAAGTATATGACAATAGATTAACTGGATGGAATATTCTACCTCTTTCACAATAATAATTATGACGAATGTGAAATACAGCAAAGTGAAAGTGGTTGTGGGTGTCTGACCCTTTGCAACTCCATTGTAGCCCACCCGCCAGGCTTCTCTATCCATGGGGATTCTCTAGGCAAGAATACTGGAGCAGGTAGCCATTCCCTTCTCCAGGGGATCTCCCCAACCAAGTGATCAAACCCAGGTCTCCTGCATTGCAGGCTGATTCTTTACTAGCTAAGTTACCAGGGAAAACCCTGGATACAGCAAGAAGTTTTTCAAAACACTGTTTCATAAAACAAAATATCCAATTATGTAGATGTTTTGATTATAACTCCCTGGGTTGGGAAGATCCTTTCTGAGTGGGAAAAGGCAACCCACCAGGGTATTCTTGCCAGGGAAATCCCATGCATAGAGGAACCTGGAGGGCTATACAGTCCATGGGGCCACAAAAGAGTCGGACTTGACTTAGAGACTAAACAACAATACACTATATGAAAAATATGGGCTTCCCATGTGGCGCTGGTGGTAAAAACCTTCCTGCCAATGCAGGAGATGTAAGAGACTCAAGTTTGATCCCTGGGTTGGGAAGATCCCCTGGAGGAGGGGCAACCTACTCCAGTAATTTTGCCTGGAGAATCCCGTGGACAGAGGAGTCTGGCGGGCTATAGTCCATAAGGTCGCACAGAGGCGGACACAACTGAAGTGACTTCACAGGCATGCACACATACATGTAAAATATACCTGAATGTAGACAAGGACTATAAGGGAAGGGAAAAAATAGGTTGTATTTACTCCTGCTGCTTCTCTTCAAAATCTGAAGTTGCTAAAGTTTTTTCTTGGTATTTACACATCCCTCTAACTTCATTGCCACCCCTATTTCATAGCTCCTCCTTTCCCATTTACTGAGGATCCATGCTGCTTCAGGACACCCATGTCACTTAGAAAAAAAGGCAACAGATAAATTTATTCTTTAGTTATAGAGGGGTTTTTTTGTATTTAACATTTGGATACAATCGTAATTAAGACCTCTCCCCTCTGCCCAATGAGCTCACCGTTGACGGGGGGATAAGGAGATATTTGCACTACATGACAGAAGGCAAAAGTGGTCAGGAAAAAAAGAAACTAAGTGGAAACCAGAATCCTAAGGAATCAATATTTTATCTCTTTAAAGGGACTTTACATTTAAAAGGGGCTTAGGGAATTGTTTCAGTTATCCCACTTTCCTCCACATCTCATACTTCCTATTTTGTCTCTTCCCTGAGAGACATACATGTGTTTGATCTCTGCTCCATGGCAAAAATTGTTTTGGCTGCACACCCCCCCCCCTTATCATCTGTTCTATAACTCGCCTTCAATTTTACTCACAACTCCATACTTCTTGTTTTCCTACTGACCAGTCACTGTTTTGCCCATGGCCATTTGAGTTATTTGTGACAATTAAAACCACAAGAAAAGATAGATTACACAGGAAAATATATGGCTCATGCAATTGGGTGGAGGAGACAGACACTGCACAGGGGATGATGGACTCACTGTGCCCCAGACCAGAGAGCAAGCCAGTGCGTCTAGAGCATGGTGAACACAGTGGGGAATAGCAGGAGCCCCACCGTGGAAATGGGGTCTATAGATCTGAGTAGAGTTTGCCCTTTAAGTGCCAATGAGATGGCATGAGAAGCCACAGAGTGGAGAAACATCTCTGCTGTTTCTTTTCTCCCCTCTATACTGCTTGCACAGCATCTTCATGAACCCTGATCTTCATGGCAATAACAGGAAGTGAGTGGATTATGTGATAATATCCATTTGATAGGTAAGGAAACTAAGATTTTCACAAGACCATATGACTAGGAAATGAAAGAAGAGTGTGAATAAAAAAAATCAACTGACCTGGGAACTTAAATAAAAGAGATTAAAAAGCCCTTTCTTTGTCACTAATGCAAGTAGGTGACCTTTCCCTCTTGGCCTGTTGCTGCACCTGAGAACCTTGCTCTGGAGGGGTCCTTCTAGTTTTCCACTGTGAAATGATAAGATCTTTCCATTTCCTTTCACAGCCTCCTCACCTGGGAAGCTTCCTAAACGTGATGTCCAGGACACAGACCAGACCGATTTAATCAAAATGTGGAGAAGAGGGTGGAACTTGTGAACCGGCATTTTGCAAGAGTCCAGTGAGCACCCGAAGTTGAGAAACAACATATTAGAAGTTCCTGGAGGGCAGGCATGAAGGAGGGCCATGAAGATCTGCATTACTCTGCCCTCCCACCCCCCACCTCCACCTCCCTACCCACCTTCACCTCTCCACCCCCACCGCCATCACCCCCTGCACCACCATCACCCCCCCACTGCCATCACTGCCACCATATCCTGCATCACCTATTCCTCCTCCCTGTCCCAGGGCCGCTGCTGAAGCTCCAGTCAGACCACACCCCTTAACTGCTTTCCACAATATTTATTGCCCCTTCTCTGTTGACAGCCATGATAGATTCTGCAGATTAAACAATCCCAGCCATATTGAGCTGTCCTGGGATTGGCCTGTCACCAAAGGCAGCAGCAGCCTTTGCTCCTGGTACTAAATGAATAATAGACTCTAAATACCCTCCCTCTCCAGCAGGTGCCCAGGCTCCTTAGCCAAACGGAGATGAGCAAGGGCTGACTCTAATGGGATGAAGGACCAGAAATGAGCTGTCCAAATGGAGTGGGTGTCCAAGCAGCTGCTGTATTAAGTGAGAAACACTGAAAACTTCAAGTCCTTCTTGTTAACTAGACACTCCAGGTGAGGACGTGCAGCAAAGAGCCCTGCAGAAACCCAGGCTTCAGGCTCCAGGGTGGGATTTCCTATTAGGACGGGCCCCTGGGGAGGTGATGTGAGTTCCTCTCCCTGCTCACTTTCTACATCCTTCTCCTCTCCCCCCTTTCCCACTTCTCTTCTGCACACTCACCCTTGCTTCCCTAGTATCTGAAAAGATTCCTTAGAGCCTTATTCCTCCTCAGTTTAAGAGGCAATTTCTGTGCCAAACCCTCGCTCTGGGCTCCAGTGTCCTCCACTAGTGTGTGAGAGGAGCCGCGATTAAGATGTCTGATACCTCCTGGCACTGCTTGCTCCCTGGAAACCAGGGTTCTGAGGAGTCACAGATCAGGAAACATGTTCCATGTCCGTAATCTTTTCCATCGAGAGGAATGCTGCTCAGGGTTATCTTTTTTATTGGCGTGCTCAGTCACTTCAGTTATGTCTGACTCTTTGCAACCCCATGACTGTAGCCCAGCAGGTTCCTCTGTCCATGGGATTCTCCAGGCAAGAATACTGGAGTGGGTTGCCATATCCTCCTCCAGGGGGTCTTCCCCACCAAGAGACTGAACCCAGGTCTCTTACATCTCCTGCATTGGCAGGTGGGTTCCTTACTACTAGTGCCACCTGGAGAGCCCTATCTTTTTTATTTATCCATTATTAATTCCTCATTCAATAAAGAATTATGTTCAACACAAACAAGGTGAATCCCATGTTTCTTCTACAAGTTGTGTACAGCCCAGCAGCAGAGATAAATATGTGCGCAAGGCAAGACACTCACTGGAGGTGCAGCTCAGAGAGACCGCACTGACAAGATCCCCTTGTCACTCTGCTCAGGTTCATGTTGCTTGGTCACTAAGACCACATCAGTTGCATGAAGGAGATTTCTGGGAGGAAAGACAACTGAATGGTGGCCATTCCCCTGGTTGATGTCCAAATACATTGTGTTCAGTGGGGCTGTCCCAGTTGAGGCCAGAAAGCAGAAGAAAGTGCACTGGGCCCCAAGGACTTGGCCAACAGGAAGAAATGTTGCTTCTGGGAATGGTGTGCTGCTGTAAACAGGAAAATCCCAAATTAGCAGCATATGTGCACAGTGGGGGAAATAAACCCAAAGGTGGTGAGTGTAACTCAGAGCTGTTACAGGAGCATCTTAAGACTAAATCTCGGAGGAGAAATCTCTCTTGAGCCTGGGTGGGAGGGCATTTGGAGGGAGAATGGATATATGTATTTGTTTGGCTAATTCCTTTTGCTGTTCACATAAAACTCACAATATTGTTAATCGGTTCTGTGTGTGTGTGGGTGTATGTGTTGGTCACTCGGTTGTGTCCAACTCTTTGTGACCCCATGGATTGTAGCCCACCAGGCTCCTCTGTCCATGGAATTCTCCAGGCAAGTGTACTGAAGTGGATTGCCATTCCCTTCTCCATGGGATCTTCCTGACCCAGGGATTGAACCTGGGGCTCCCGCATTGTAGGCCACCAGGGAAGCCCAAATTGGCTATATCCTAATACAAAACAAAAAATTTATAAAGAAAATCTCTTGCACTTGGGAACAAGACATCAGTGGCTCCCCAGTGCCTGGAATTGTGAGTTATAATCAATGCGGCCCCACTTCCCAAGAGAAGGAGCATGCAGTCCCTCTAGGAAACATTATTCCTGCCGAGTCTTCAGGTTGAGAAAAATAGCCATGGTGACTCACTTTTAAGTCATGTTTCCTAATGAGACTGCATCAGAAACATTAATTATGTTGTCACAGAAACAGAGTGAGGACCGCAAATTAAAAGAGAAAGTCCACTTAGCAAAGCATCCAGAGCCCCTCACAATTATTTTCAATCTACCTTTCAGCCTCGTCTGCAGCTTCTGGCCAGTTTTCTCCCTAATGTCCTTTCTGTTCAGGAGCTCTGTGGTTTGGGTGAAAGAGATTCCCCCTCCCCCACTGTAGGGTGGGTTTGATGATTTTAAATTATCACAAACTCTTACAGATCTTCCCATCAAGAGGTGGGGACTTGCTTTGACTAATAAAATGTGACAGAAATTATGTCGCACAGGTCTCAAGTTTGGATGTCAAGGGTCCTTGAGCCTCTGTTCCCACACTCAGGAGGTGCTCTGTGCATAAGAACATACCCCAGCAGCCTGGGTGGAGAGGACACAAAGAAGAGAACCAAGGCCGCCCAGACAACCATCAGGCATAGGACTGACACCTTCCAGCACCATCTGGCCCCAAGCTGACTTGGCAAGTCACCCTAAATGCATGAGTGATCCTGGCCAACACCACATAGAAGAGAGTGCGCCATCCCACCTGAGCCCTGCCCAAACTCTTGATCCACAGACTCATGAACTAATAAACTACTGTGGTTTTTGGAGACACTAAATTTTGGAGTATTTTGTTATGTAACAAAGACCAATGGAAAGAGTAGGCTAAGTCATTCAGGGCCTGACAGAACACAAGTGATCACACCTGAGCCTGCAGGCTCAGGTGTGGTCCAATCAGTGAGAACCTCGAGGCTTTGGCTGGGGATACTGGTCAGAGTTGTTCCTCCCTTCTCTGCTTGAGTATGTTGTGAGGTGAAGCTGGAACTGTGTCACCATTTTATCACCCTAATAGGAGCAGCCTTCCCTGGTGGCTCAGATGGTAAAGTGTCTGCCTGCTATGTAGGAGACCTGGGTTCTGTCCCTGGGTTGGGAAGATCCCCTGGAGAAGGAAATGGCAACCCACTCCAGTACTCTTGCCTGGAAAATCCCATGGACAGAGGAGCCTGGTAGGCTACAGTCCATGGGGTCACAAAGAGTCGGACACGACTGAGAGACTTCACTTTTCCAAGGATGAAACTCTTACATGACAACTCCCCAGGAAATTGCAGAGAAATGGAGTCAGAGGCTTGATCAAAATCTCTGTCAAACTGCACTGGAACCTCACATCTTCTCTAGACTTATTTATAATTATAGGAGCCATAAATTCTTTGGCTATTTAGGACATCTGACCTCAGCTTTATTTACAAAGTTGGGAAAGGACATCCCATTCAGACTAGCGTGACCCTGTTCCCCAAGGGCCAGTAGTGGAGCAGCTTCCATCACAGCACTTGCACTGGTCAAGGTTGGCACAAAATGCCCAAGAGAAAGGGAAAAGGATGTCAGGGCATCACCCTCTTGTCCATTCGCTATAGAGATTGTCTTCAAAAGGCAAATGAGGTTTCTGCCTTTAAACAATGAGCACACCAAAACACAACCCAGAGAGCACTGATCCAGTCGTCTCCAGGAGACCCCATCAGGCAAGATGAATAGGGGCTTCCAAGGTGGTGCTAGTGGTAAAGAACCCACCTGCCAATGCAGGAGACATGAGACATTCAATCCTTGGGGCAGAAGATCCCCTGGAGGAGGGCATGGCAACCCACTCTAGTATTCTTGCCTGGAGAATTACATGGACAGAGGAACCTGGTGAGCTAGAGTCCATAGAGTCGCATAGAGTCAGACATGACTAAAGCAACTTAGCATGCTCACAGGATGAATAGAGAGGACAGTGGGGCTGAGGGTCATTTTCTCTATAATTACCCTCTGGTTTTCGAAAGGCACTTGGTCGGGGCATCAGATACACCTGGTTTTGAATCCCAGCTCTGCTGCTTACATTATAACCAAGTGTGTAGCTTAATCTCTCTGTAAGTCTCTGATTCTCACTTGTAATGGGACGATAATGTCTACTTAACAGTATTTTGAGAGAGTTAAAAAACGTTAAGCATTTAAATTATCTAGCAGGGTACATAGGTAATCAATTTTCTTTCTTCATGCTTTAATAACTTGTTTACAGAGAACAGAATCAGGGCAAAGGAGCCATAACAGCCTGAGTCATTGATCTTTACCAAAGAGAAGATCCTATTATCTTGGTTTATGAGACACAGCTTGCACCTACATCCCCCCCACCCCCACCCAGTCTTTGCTGCAAACATACTGACTAATTCAGCTTGGCTACCCTTTTTCAGGACTTGGTTGCCTGCCATCTCTGTGTGATTCTGTCCTTAGGGTGTTAATTAATGATGTCACAGTCTTCTTTCAGATCAGTTCCTTTTAGGGTCCACATTTTGCTCCCTACAGATGGCTAATCTCAAACATCATATATGAGATTACACATTTTAGCAAAAGGTCCTAGGAGAAGCTCACTCTAGTTCCCATGAACCTAAACATCTTCCATTGTCCTTTCTCTCCTTGGAGAGGGTCAAATGTGTTTAAGGGTGTGAAATTCTCCCAAAAAATTAAAATCACTATGCAGGTAAGACTAGTATTGCATGCACTGCTCTCTCTCTCTCTCTTTCTCTCTCTCTCTCTCTCTAGCCTCTATGTCATGTCCGACTCTTGCAACCACATGGACTTAAGCCTACCAGGCTCCTCTGTCCATGGGATTCTCCAGGCAATACTGAAGTTAATTGCCATTTCCTTCTCCAGGGAATCTTCCCAACCCAGGGATTGAACCCTGAGCTCCTGCACTGCAGAGAGATTCTTCACCAACTGAGCTACAAGGAGGGCCAATATTTCATGAACCTCAAATCCAGCAAGCCTCCCTGCACCCTTCACTCTGTGTGTGTGTGTGTGTGTGTGTGTGTACATGTTTGTGTGCATGCTCAGTTGTGTCTGACTCTTTGCCACCCCATGGACTATAGCCCGCCAAGCTCCTCTGACCATGGAATTTTCCAGGCAAGAATACTAGAGGTGGTTAACATTTCCTACTCCAGGGGATCTTCGTGACCCAGGGGTTGAACTGTGTTTCTTGTACCTCCTGCATTGGCAGGAAGATTCTTTACCACTTGAGCCAGCTGCGAAGCTCACATCTGCTCACTGCAGTCCCCTAAATGGTCAAACCTTGTGTGACCTCTTGTTTTGAAATTTTATGTTTAAGAATTTAGATTTTCTTTAGATGAGATTCAAAGATAGTACAGAATTCCCGTGTACTATTCACTCAGCTTCACATGGTGTTAAGATCTTACATAACCATACATAACTTATCAAAACAAAAAATTAATATTGGTTCAGTGAAATTTCTAAACTAGAGAATTTATTCAGATTACATCACTTTTATTCTTCTTTTATCCTTTTCCACTATTATCCTTCTTTTGTTGCAGGATACCAAGTTGCATTTAATTGTCATTCTCCTTAGTCCCCTTTCATTCTTCAATAGCCTCTCAGTCACTCCTTGTCTTTCATGACCTTGACACTTTTGATTAGCTCATCAGATATTTCTTAAACCTTCCACCAATTAAGGTTATCTGATATTTTCTTGTGGTTCATGCTTTTTGGAAGAATATCCCAGAAGAGAGGTGTGTTTCTTATTGCATCATATCCAGGGCATCCATGATATCAACATGTGTTACTGGTGATGATAACCTTGATTGCTTGGTTAGAGCAGCATCTGCCAGGTTTCTCTTCCTATTAAAGTTACTCTGGTTTCTTTTCCATATTTTTTTCTATTAGATGAAATTTAGTAAGTTCAGCCCACATTTAATGGCACCTTGAACACTTCTTTTTTTTTTTTTTTTAACACTTCTTTATTTTCTAGCCCTACATGTTACTCCAAACTCATCTTAAATTTTACCTGCTCCAGCCTTAGAAAAATCAGCCATTTCTCTAAGGTTTTCTCTCCATTTTATTAGAGAATGGTATTTAGCGACCAAGATCTAGGTGCTAGGTAATGCTGCAATCACTGTGTAATTGATTTCCTCATCTCTTTACTCCTGATCTTTCCTGAACAACATCCTACCCTGAATTTCCCCAACTCACCTTCATTTACTCATTCACTCACTCTTTTATTCAACAGCATTTATTGAGCTCCTACCATTTGTCAACTGCCCTTCTACTTGACACTAGGAATATGATTGTCATTTAGATAGCCAAGGTACACACTGTCTAAAGTGATATACTCCTGCTGACATGTAGAAGATGGATAGGAATTAGTCATTAAAGAGAGAAAGATGAGAAGTAAGGTAAAAGAAAGGAAAACAGAGACATGTGCTCCACAGAACATGTGCCCAGAGGGACATTTTTGAGAATCAGAATAGTTGTTATTTTAATCTTCTTATTTAATTAGATAATATCATTTTTTACTTGAGAGTATCTCTAATCCCTGACAGTTGTACTCACCCTAGAAGAGAAGGTAGGGAAATTATAAAATCTCCAACCACTCCTTATGCTATGTGAAAGAAACAAATGTTTCTCAGTTAAAGAGGGTAAGTTGTTACTAGTTTCATTAGTGATTCTACTTTGAAACATATACTTCCCCACTGCTCTCATTTCAGGTTTCTGCATCCTGTTTAATTAAGAGATTTCTTAACATTGCAAGTCAAGTTCTTTTTTCTTTTTCTGTTTTTTTTTAACTGTTATCATTTGCAGCTACTCATTTGGTTCAATAAAGAATATTTTGATACTCTGCAATAAAAAAAAAAAAAAAGAAAGAAAGAAATGGGCAAACAAAACACCAAACCAATGAGAAAAACAATTCAACTGTATGTCCTGGAGTAACTAATTGTATGTAATTTAAATCAATAAATACAGAGAGAGAGTAACTGCCAGTGGTGTTTACAATGTGTCCCCAGCTATGTGCTGGGGATAGAGAAGCAAACAAGAAAGACATATAAGTGTGAGTCATCAAAGTGTGATGAGCATTACAGAAGTGAAGTGCATATAGCTAGTTCTATGCCATATAGCAGAAGTTTTCACTAACTTGAGAGTAGAAAAGATTCCTAGAGAATGTGGCACCAATGTTAAAGACAAATAGCATCTAGTAAAGGGAAGAAATCAAATGTGGGTTTTAGATGTGCTACATCTTGTGATCAACAAGAACTTATCTACTATCAGAATTTTGTGGTTAATTCCCTAATCCCCTCACTACTACTAGTCCTTCTCCTGAACAGGCTCCTATCCTCTCTCCAATATCCCTTATTCAATCATTCATTCACTCATTCATTCAACAGTTAATGAAAAGCATTCCAAATTTAAGAAAAGGATATGGTAGACTTCCCTGGTGGTCCAGTGGTAAAGAATCTGCCTGCCAATGCAGGGGACACGGGTTTGACCCCTGGTCCGGGAAGATCCCACATCCCACAGGGCAACTAAGCCTGTGTGTCACAACTACTGAAGTCCATACGCCCTAGAACCCATGCTTCACAAGGGAAGCCACCGCAATGAGAAGCCCACCCACCACAACTAGAGAGTAGCCCCCACTCCCAGCAACTAGAGAAAGCCTGCACACAGCAACAAAGACCCAGTGCAGTCCAAAAAATAAATAAGTCTGTGTGTGTGTCTGTGTCTGTGTGTGTGTGTTAGTTGCTCAGTCATGTCCAACTCTTTGTGACCCTGTGGACTGTAGCTCACCAGGCTCCTCTGTCCATGGGATTTCCCAGACAGGAGTGATGGAGTGAGTTGCCATCTGAATCACTGAAAAAGAGAGGGAGGGAGGGCATAGTGAATGCTGAAGGAACTGAAGGAAAAGCATTATTTCAAAAGAAAAGGCAGTAGGAGAAAGAGAGGCAAGAAATGAGGCTGAGACTTGAGAACATACCAGCCTCATAGCTTGTTAGTCAGTTGAGGGCTTTAGACACTATTTCTAAGGCAGTGGAGAGTCACGGAAGACCGATAAGCCAATGAGTGACCAGCCCAGGTCACCGGCGGCAGTGGGTGGGTGGGTCAGAAGGGTGTAACACCTTTATTGCTATAAAGCTCAGTGAGGTTAGTTTCCTTCCCACCTTATAGGATTGGGGTAAGGATTACACACAGGAACAAATTCCTGGAATAATATTTGGTGCATAGAGGTCAGTCAAGAAATACTGGTGCCTTGTTCAGGCAATAATTTGGATTCTTTTTCACCTAATCTCATTTTCTCTTTATCCTTCTGATCATATTTTGAAGGAAAAAAATTACCATTTAAACTTTCTACTACAATTAAAATTGACTGCTGTGCTTGACGGAGTGAACAAATGTGAAAAAGGCCTAGACCCTTCCTTAATACAACCTGATTAATGTGAACTATACTGATGACATGAGCCAAAGCTCAAAGGTCAAAGACAGCTTACTTTACCTCTCTGTCCTCAGCATCAGGCAAAATGTGTGGCAGTGTGGACATGAACACAATGGACATGACTGAATGATTGCATGCTCTGGGAGTTCAGAGGACAAAGCAGGAAGACTATAGGAACTGAGAACTGAATCGCTGAGGATTTCCTACAAACTCATTGGGGATGTGGCTTTCTTTCTTTATATTTTGTTGATTGATATTTGGGATTATTAACTAATGAGATTTCTTTTTTGTTTTTATTTTTAGAAAATTTCTTCATTATGATTGTTTAGTACATTTTCAAATTAAATCTTTCTTATCATGAAACATGGTATGGTAACATGAAAACATCAAATCTGCATGGTGATGTATAGTTTGACAATGCTAATTATCTATGGTATTTCCATCTGAGTCATAGGAAATGTGAGGTTAATTTCATTCCCTATGCTGACTTTTCACACCACCTACCTTCAACCTGGCCACCTAATGCTTAATGGGAATATGACAAGGTTAAAAAAACAAAACAAAACATGTGGGGTGGGAAATATTTCAGCCAATACTGGAAAATACAATCTGCCACACTCAAAAGACACCTTCTTCAACTACAGATAGATAGTTCATAATAAAATGGTACTTCTGACTTTTGAAACAGGGATATCTGTTTTGTTGTTGATCATATTCTGAAAATTGTTTTTTAATATCACCATCAGTTTGCATCCTTTCTAGTGATGTAATATTCTATCTATTCCCCATTATGGATGGAAGCTGTGTCATTTGTATGATCACTAATATTTATTTTAGGGGTGAAAAAATTGTTTTCCTATTCACCTATTACTTAAAATAGCACTACTGATTATCAGCTGTTTCTATTATTATTCTATAGGAGGTACTGTACATCACTTAATGATGAAATTTAGATGTGGAAAGGTGAAACAAGTTTTCTAAGTCACAATTAAATTTAAACAAAAATGTAACCCTTTTTTTTCTAAAATTACATCAGTGTTGAACCGGGGATTTAAACCTAGCTCTGTGTTCTAAGCCTAGATTCTTACTCTTAATTAAAATCTATCTAAAGCTTTGGGTCAAGAACTTCAGGCAAGCTTGATAAGTCTCTTCAGTTGTGTTTGAGACTTTGTGACCCCATGGACTATAGGCTTCTCTGTCCATGGGATTCTCCAGGCAAGAATACTGGAGTGGGTTACCATACCTTCCTCCAGGGGATCTTCCTGACACAGGGATCGAACTCACACCTCTCGCATCTACCTGCATTTGGCAGATGGATTCTTCACCACTAGCGCCACCTGGGAAGCATTCAGGCAAGCTTATCAGTGGGAAATCCTTAGTTAAGGCTCAATGTAAGGGAGCTGTGATACCCTTCCAGAAAACTCTATCCTAAGATCATTCAAGCCAGGAATATGGGTTACAGATTTGCATTTGAATATTACTAAATCTGTTGTTTTGTCTGAGAGAATACTTGAACTAACACAACAAAGTAAGATCTATAGATCCAATGTGGAGAGACCAAAATATCATGTTGTTTCTTCTCCACACTTCTCCCAACTCAATTTCATTGTTCTATAAGAGAATGCACTCTGGTGTGAATGTCAGTGGGGCCCCCGCCCAGCCCCACCCTCAAGCCTGCTGTGTCCACACGGAGGAGGTGCTAGTCCTGGTGCCCCCCTCCCACCACATGCCCCACACAACTGTCCCCCACAAACAAGCAGCAGTTGTCCATCCACCTCACCTCCATCCACCCCCTTCACCCCCCATGTGATCACTGTACAATTTTTTTAATTCACAAATTCCTGCTCCTCTCTACTCCAGCCCTCACCTTGAGGTCAGTAACTTATTTGTCTGCCTTCTTGGAGGCACCTCTGTGTGTTTGTCCTCAGATGGTCTTATGGGTGTCTTTCAAAAAAGGTTCTTTTATATGATTTGTCATGGAATTTTTTCTAATAAATCATTCTTCTATCATGTGGCAACAACAGAAAGAAAAAAGGGAGAGAATGCACTCTGATCCAATTACATATTATACTAAGATAAGGAATTAGTAGTTAAAGAGAAAGAGAAATTTTACTCATCCATAAAAGAAATCACAAAAGCTTCCTGCAGGAGGCTGACCTTGACTAGCAGATGAAGGAAAAGAAAGATATCTTGTGAAGACGCTGACATTTCAGAGTTAGTTTCCCAAACCGGCTATGCATCAGAATCACCTGGGGAGTGTAGAATCTATTCAGTGCTCACATCCGATTCCTGGAGATTCAGATTCATTACACGCATTCATTCATTAGAGTGGGACCTCTGAATAAAAATAAAATAAAATAAAATATATGTCTTTATCAATACCCAGATGACACTAATATAATAATTCTTTAGACCTCTTGGAAATTTTAGCAATTTTAGGGCAAAATTTAGGAGATTTTTTAAAAACTCAAATGTTTAACATTTGAAAAATGTTTTGATGTCCCTTTTCTCATCAGATTTTTTCCCTTGGCTTTCTTTTTTTGTGGGTGGAATACCTACTAGGTGATGTCTGTTCTTTAGTAGAAGCCAAGATTCTGATACATTCTTTTGCAATTATCATAACAAGTTATTGTAATAACCTTTTAGCTGAATCAGATGAAGTTCTATTTCCGTGTTTTCATTAGAATTAAAAAGTGGAATAAGATTCCTAGAGCATATGCTTATGAGGTACTTGGTATTTTAATATTTGTATTTCTTTTAAATGTCAACGTGAATTGCCACTGAACAGGGCAAGAGATATTTGGTTGATATTTCCTTTTCAGTGCAGAAATCACTGCCTCTTAGATCAGCTTTCTTTCTTTCAACATGTGCTAAAACTTTGAAAACTGGATGGATACTACAATGGCTTACCAAAAGGATGATTTCTCCCAAGACAGATCTGTTACTCTTTGGCATTTTTCAGAACTTCCTATAAATATCTAGAAGGCTTTTAGCTCATGTCTTCCCCAAATCTATAGTGCATTAAGCAGGGTTCCAAAAACTGTGTTGAGAATTTTCATATTGGTCTTCCTATATTCCTCAAATTTACTAGAAATTCACTTATTCAAGAGGGTTGTGAACATATACTATACTCTAAGAACTAGATACAAGGGTGAACAAGGCAGATATCATTCTTGCTTTAATGGGACTTACAGACTGATATGAAACAGATAATTATATGGGTTATAATCATATCAAGCAGAAGGAGGAATTCACTTTCTCAAAAACGTCCCACTTATTCTACCTCATCACCATAGGAACTGGTTCTCCATCTTCCTGGAGAAAGAGCAGAAAAGATTTCTTAGTAGTATTTTGGCCAGTGAAAATTCCTGAGACAACAATGAAAAGAACAACTCATCACAGATTGACCACAAGGCAAACTGGGAAAAGGAGAAACCAACCCTTCTCTATCCCATGCTCTCTGCTCTGCCCTTGGGCTCCTCAGGGAGCTCATTCTTCACATTTTCATTTTAACTGGAAGTTCGCTGCGATGGCACTTATTGGTGCTAAAGAGAAGTTGGGCATTGATTGCTTAAGCCTGTTTAACTACTGGTTGAAGACAACTGGCCCTGGGCTGATGGGTTCCCAATGGGCCTTTAAGATGCCCCGGACATGTTATGCCAACGGGTGACTTTGATCTGGACATTTGAAAGCTGATCAAAAAACATCAGCTCAAAATATCAATTACTTATTTGCCAAAAATGAAACATGATTTCTACTCATGTCCTCAGAACCCTATTATC
Source organism: Cervus elaphus (assembly GCF_910594005.1). Taxonomy (NCBI): domain Eukaryota; kingdom Metazoa; phylum Chordata; class Mammalia; order Artiodactyla; family Cervidae; genus Cervus; species Cervus elaphus. The sequence continues at coordinate 51,161,176 of NC_057815.1, forward strand.
CAGGGACACATTCCTCCCAAGGTTGCAGCCTGGATCACCAAGCCCTTGCCACATCACAGACTTTGTCTTGTCTTCACTATGACTTCACTCTTGAAAGAAACCACACAAAAAAAAAAAAAAAGAAAGAAACCACAAAATGCCCACTTATCAGGTATCCTTAGACTGAAGACTTTCCTTAAACCAGACAAAGCTAAGATGAAGAAACCAATAAAATAGCCTCAGGATAACCTGAAATAGGCATCACAACATTTCATTACTGCCATCCTGACCATTACTGAATTCTTATTCAATGTCTATAGGCTCCTCACTCATACCCAGATCTAATTTGTGTGGCTAATCTCTGTTTTTCTCCTGAGCACGTCAGTTGAAGCTGTTGCTGTAAAAGACCATGAAATAGCTGATCACTACTCATAGATGTTCACTTGGTATCTATTTACTCTGTGTGTGTAAGTGTGTGTGTAAGTGTGTAGTTGCTCAGTCGTGTCCGACTCTTTGCGACCCTGTGGACTTCAGCCCACCAGGCTCCTCTGTCCATGGGATTCTCCAGGCAAGAATACTGGAGTGGGTTGCCATTTCCTTCTCCAGGGGATCTTCCCGACCCAGGGGTTGAACCTGGGTGTCCTGCATCACAGGCAAATGCTTTACCCTCTGAGTCACCAAGGAAGCCCACAGATCAGACAAGGACTGTTTTTGTTCACCAGTACAGATTAATGCAGTAAATGTACAAAAAGAGGCTTTTCATAATTCTTGATAAATATATAAGAAATATATAACATGTTTAAATATATAAAATGTACATTATATAAAGTATATATAATAAATTTACAGGTTTGCACTAGTGTTTTCAGGTAGGCCTGTTGATCCCATACCATTCTACTAAGCATGGTTTTTGCTGTTTTGTTTTTCTTTTATTGTGTGTTTTACCACACACCAAATGAAAATGGGAGTGGGCAGACTGATGCAAAATACAGTTACAGTGAAACCAGCAAGATGTGATAGTTGACAACCTGATGAACAGAAATGAAATAAAATACCTACAGTATTATATTAATTTTAAACCACAAAAAGAGAGATAATGTGATATCAACTAGTTCAAGGCTACTGGCCTTTTGTATCTTCTTCTTTGTGTTTTTTTTTTTTTTTTAATATTTATTTATTTAGCTGCACTGGGTCTTAGTTGCAACATGTGGGATCTTTAGTTGAGGAATGTAGGATCTGTTCCCTGACCAGGGATCAAACTCAGGCCCCCTGCATTTGAGAGCACAGAGTCTTAGGCACTGGATCACCAGGGAAGTTCTGGTTCTGCATGTGTTATAGATGCTGAGAGTGAACAGTATTAATGTCCAGTATGTTATGTTCTAATGGTGTCAATGAAATCAAGAAAGTGTTAAAACTAAATTCATTATATTCTTTTAAGAACGAAGAGGAGAACTGTTTGCAGATGACATGATTCTCTACACAGAAAACCCTAAAGACACAACCAGAAAATTACTAGAGCTAATCAATCAATGAATATAGTTAAAGTTACAGGATATAAAATTAACACACAGAAATCCTTTGCATTCCTATACACTAACAATGAGAAAACAGAAAGAGAAATTAAGGAAACAATTCCGTTCACCATTGCAACAAAAAGAATAAAATACTTAGGAATAAATCTACCTAAAGATTTATATATTAAAAAGACCTATATATAGAAAACTATAAAACACTGATGAAAGAAATCAAAGAGGACACAAATAGATGGAGAGATATACCATGTTCAAGGATTGGAAGAATCAGTATAGTGAAAAGGAGTATACTACCCAAAGCAATCTATAGATTCAATGCAATCCCTATCAAGCTACCAGTGGTATTTTTCAGAGAACTAGAACAAATAATTTCATAACTTGTGTGGAAATACCAAAAACCTTGAATAGCCAAAGCAATCTTGAGAAAGAAGAATGGAACTGAAGGAATCAACCTACCTGACTTCAGACTATATGACAAAGCTACAGTCATCAAGACAGTATGGTGCTGGCACAAAGACAGACATATAGATCAATGGAACAAAATAGAAAGCCCAGAGATAAATCCACGCACCTATGGGACATCTTATCTTTGACAAAGGAGGCAAGAATATACAATGGAGAAAAGACAATCTCTTTAACAAGTGGTGTTGGGAAAAGAATGAAACTAGAACACTTTCTAACACCATACACAAAAATAAACTCAAAATGGATTAAAGATCTAAACGTAAGACCAGAAACTATAAAACTCCTAGAGGAAAACATAGGCAAAACACTCTCTGACATAAATCACAGCAGGATCCTCTATGACCCACCTCCCAGAGTAACAGAAATAAAAGCAAAAATAAACAAATGGGACCTAATTAAACTCAAAAGCTTTTGCACAATGAAGGAAACTATAAGCAAGGTGAAAAGACAGCCTTCAGAATGGGAGAAAATAATAGCAAATGAAGCAACTGAAAAAGAATTTATCTCAAAAATATACAAGCAGCTCATGAAGCTCAATTCCAAAAAAAAAAAAAAAATGACCCAATCAAAAAATGGGCCAAAGAACTAAACAGTCATTTCTCCAAAGAAGACATGCAGATGGCTAACACATGAAAAGATGTTCAACATCACTCATTATCAGAGAAATGCAAATTAAAACCACAATGAGGTACCATCTCACACCGGTCAGAATGGCTGCTATCAAAAAGTCTACAAACAATAAATGCTGGAGAGGGTGTGGAGATTCCTTTAAAAAGTGGAAATAGAATTCCCATATGACATATGAATATGAGAGTTGGACTGTAAAGAAAGCTGAGTGCCAAACAATTGATGCTTCTGAACTGTGGTGTTGGAGAAGACTCTTGAGAGTCCCTAGGACTGCAAGGAGATCAAACCAGTTAATCCTAAAGGAAATCAGTCCTGAATATTCATTGGAAGGACTGATGCTGAAGCTGAAACTCCAATTCTTTGGTCACCTGATGTGAAGAGCTGACTCATTAGAAAAGATCCTGATGCTGGGAAAGATTGAAGACAGGAGGAGAAGGGGACAACCGAAAATGAGATAGTTGGGTGGCATCACTGACTTGATGGACATGTGTTTGAGTAAGCTCTGGGAGTTGGTGATGGACAGGGAAGTCTGGAGTGCTGCAGTCCATGGGGTCACAAAGAGTCAGCCACGACTGAGTGAAGGAAGTGAACTGAAGATACCAAAGTCTTACTTTTCCCAATCCCAGGTGACTCTAGTTACAGAGTAAATCCCCTTGTAGGCACCTCATGGTTCTCTGACAGTGTTCAAAAAGGAGTCATCAGTGTTAGGACCTTTGTAGTACACTGGGAAGATTCCTATTTCTATTCCTCTTCTCCATGGAGCATTGTTCTCAGCCTGGGAGAAGAGGGATATTCTTTATCTGGTAAGTCTGAGCTAAGGGAAAATTTTAATCATCTAAGAAGAACCCATCCAGAGTAATTCCTTGACATGACAAGTTGAGTCTATCCACCTCTCAGAGTGACCAGCCTGGCCCTCCTCAACCATGCTCATTTCTTTCCCTGGAAGCTGAACTGACCCTAAAAACAATCTTTTGATTTCCGAAGGAATCTCTCCTGGTGCTTACAGCAAGAAGGAGCCTGGAGGTTGGAAGGAGGCAGCCTGTGGAGGTTCGAAAAAGCAGTCTCCAGACAAGTCTGGACAATGAAACTTGGCGTGCTGGAGTCTATGGGGTAGCAAAGAGGTGGGCACAGCTGAGTAACTGAACAACAGGTTTAGAACTCCCCCAACCCCAGAAGTCCACACCCTAATCCTTGGAAATGCAAATATATTACTTTACATGGCAAGTTCAGTTCAGTTCAGTTGCTCAGTCGTGTCCAACTCTGTGACCCCATGGGCTGCAGCACACCAGAACTCCCTGTCCATCACCAACCCCTGGAGCTTACTCAGACTCACGTCCATTGAGTTGGTGGTGCCATCCAACCATCTCATCCTCTGTCATCCCCTTCTCCTCCTGCCTTCAATCTTTCCCAGTATCAGGGTCTTTTCAAATAAGTCAGTTCTTTGCATCAGGTGGCCAAAGTATTGGAGATTCAGCTTCAGCATCAGTCCTTCCAATGAATATTCAGGACTGATTTCCTTTAGGATGGACTGGTTGGATCTCCTTGAAGTTCTTTACATGGCAAAAGAGACTCTGAAGATGTAATTAAACTAAGGACTTTGAGATGGGGAGATTATCCTGGATTTATCCAGGTGAGTTCAATAAAATCACAAGACTCCTTCCAAGTAGAAGAAGGAAGCAGAAGAGGAGGCTGGGGTGAGGCGATAGGAGGACTCAACTTGCCAATACTGAAAACGGAGGAAGGTTCTGAAAATGGAGGAAGGGGGCCTTGAGCCAAGGAACTACTGGCCACTAGAAACAGGAAATGGAAAGGAAATTAATTCTTCTCTAGACCCTCCAGAAAGGACCCAAGCCTGCCAAGAATTTTGCACATTGAGCACAATGTTGAACCTGAGACTTCTAACCACGACATGTAAGTTAATAAACTTGTATTGAGTTATGCCACTAGAGTAGTGATAATTTGCTATAGCAGTAATATGGAATGAGTACTAATTCCCTGGGCTTCCCAGGTGGCTCAGTGGTAAAGAACCCACCTGCCAATGCAGGAGACATAAGAGACATTCCATCCCTGAGTCAGGAATATCCCCTGGAGGAAGGCATGGCAACCCACTCCAGTATTCTTGCCTCAAGGATCTCATAGACAGAGGAGCCTGCAGGGGTTACAGTCCATAGGGTCACAAAGAGTTGGACACTACTGAAAGGTTTTAGCATGCATGCACTAATTCCCCATCTTTTATTGTTCTTTAATTATTTCATTTGTGTTGAGTCTTACTTCCCTAGGAGACCATAATCATTCTTAGGAGATTGGTCTTATTCATTTCCTCTTTCTTTTTCAGGTTCAATTAGATATAAGCTTTAGGCTCTAGGTGAACTCACCAAGCAGTCACATTATAAAACTTCTGCTGACAACTTGCAGAAAGCATGGCATCCAGGCAAGCACTAAGAGTTGTAGACCCATTTTTATTAAGAAGAGAAAGATCTGGTGCTGCCAGTCCAGGTGGCAAGCTCTCTCTCCCCTGTCAGAGGGCACTGTTACATATTTTACGGTCAACAATACAAGCGCTAAATATCACTCTGCCTCTTCCTCCTATTTTGAAAATTCTCCCTCTTCATGTTTAGTAACATTTTACAGAAATATATCATACCTAAGCATATAGACATAACATATTTAACTATACATCATTGAATATACCATTGCTATTTTTATTTTGAACAAATTGTTATCTGTTGGATTAACTAAGTATAGGGAAAATAAATTGATCTGATACTTGATACCTATTCATGTTGTTTTATCACCTTTTTAATTTTTGGATGGCTGGACATGATGTACCAGGTCAAAGGAAATGCCAGAAATAGACCATTATGTGGTAGTGAGGTGTGGGGGCGTGGAATGATTTCCATAGCCCTATAATTAGGTCTCAGCAGTTTAGTGAGACTATTCCTCCAAATTGTGAGCTTCACAGGTGTTTTTCAATTTTTATACTTCCCCACATAGGTGAGAGAGGTGGCTAGAGGCTGGAGTTGGTCGTTTCCCCACTTCCACCTGAAAGCTTAGGAATGCAGTTAATTGGGAATTTCCCTTCCCCCAGGTCACTTAGGCTCTGACAATACCTCAGCAGAGTTAGGCTCTGATTAACTTAATAAGGGCAGACCTTATTAAGTAAAAACAGAATGCTCTGGTTCATTTCAAAAGGGTTCCTTTTCTCCTTCCCAGGTTGAAAGCCCAAAGGAATTTTTCTCCGATATTTACTGTGAGAACCTAGTTGAGCTACTGGGGTTAAATTGCAGACAGTGGCAGCTTAGGAAGGTGGGTTTTTAAGTTTCAGAAGCTGCCCACACTGAGCCTCCTGAAATTTGTCGTTACAGTTCAGGTGTTCCTGCTCTGTCTGGGGCTGGTTTCAGGTGAGTTTGGCCTTGTGAGTGTCTGCTCTGGGAAGCTATTACTCCCTGCATTCACCAGTCTCCCTAGTCTTGAGGGCAGAAATTTGCCCATTCAGTCCTTATCTCTCTTAGGGCTCCTAGAAGAACTGTTGATTTTTTTAATTCTATTTAACTTTTTATTTGTTATTGTGATTTCTAAATTCCTTGTAAATGGAACCCTGTACAATCAATGTTCAATTAAAATTCTCTGGTTAATTTGACAGTTCTGAGTTTCCCCTAGACTGAAAAGAATGAATTTGTGTTGTTGTTGCTACTACTCTGAAGTTGTTATTGTTGGGGTTTTGTTGTTGTTGCTGGTGGTGACTCTATATCATATACAAATTATATAGAATGAAAGGAATAACCTAGAGGAGAACTTCAGGAAAACATTCTTTGACATGAATTGTAGCAATATTTTCTTAGATCTGTGTCCCAAGGCAAAAAAAATGAAAGCAAAAATAAACGAATAGGACCTAATCAAATTTAAAAACTCTTGCATAGCAAAGGAGACCATCAACAAAACTAAAAGACAGCCTACGGAAGCAGGGGAAAATATTTACAACAATGTAACTGACAGGGTGTCAATATCAAAGATATACAAATAGCACATACAGCTCAATATCAAAAAAGCAAATGGCCCAATCAAAAAATGGGCAGAGAATATGAATATACATTTTTCCAAAGAAGACATACAGATGGCCAATAGGCATAAGAAAGGATATGTGGTAGGAATCACTTCACACTAGTCAGAATGGCTATTATCAAAGTCTACAAATAATAATTGGTGGAAAGGGTGTGGAGAACAGGGAACCCTCCTACACTGTTGATGAGAGTATAAACTGGTGCAACAAGTATGGAGAGAAGTATGTAGGTTTCTTAAAAAATTAAAATAGAGATACCATATGATCCAGAGATACCATATGCTCTCCTGGGCATAATCTGGAGAAAAGTATAATTCAGAAACATACATGCACCCCAATGTTCAACAGCAGTACTGTTTATAATAGCTAAGTCATGAAAACAACCTAAATATTCCTCAGCAGATGAATGGATAAAAATGTGGTACATATATACAGTGGAATATTACTGACCCATAAAAAAGAATGAATTAATGCCATTTGCAGCAACATGGATGGACCTAGAAATCATCACACTAAGTGAAGTAAGTCAGAAAGAAAAAGACAAATACCATATGATATCACTTATATGTGGAATCTAAAATATGACACAAATGAACTTATCTATGAAACAGAAACAGACTCACAGACATAGAGAAAAAATTTGTGGTTGTCAAGGGGGAGGGATGGGTTGGGAGTTTGCGATTAGCAGATACTATTATATATAGAATGAATAAACAACAAGCTTCTACCGTATAGCACAGGAGACTATATTCAATGTCCAGTGATTAAAACAATGGAAAAGGATATGACAAAGGATGTATATATGTATATACCTGAAGAACTGTGCTGTACAGTAGAAATGAACACAGCATTGTAAATCAGCTATACACGGGTAAAATAAGTTTCTTAAAAAAATATGTATATAGTGGAAAATTACTCAGCTATAAAGAGAATAAAATAATACCATTTGGACCTGTAGATTATCATTTTAAATGAACTAAGTCAGACATAGATAAAGACAAATATCATGTGAAATAACTTACATGTGAGATCTAAAAAAAGATACAAATAAACTTATTTACAAAACTGAAATAGATTCACAGACATAGAAAACAAACTTATGTTTACTAAAGGGGGAAGGAGAGGAAGGGTAAGTTGTGCATTGGGAATTACATATACACACTATTATATATAAAACAGATAAACAACAATGACTTACTGTATGGCACAGGGAACTATATTCAATATCTTATAATAACCTGTAATGAAAAGCATCTGAAAGAGTATATATATAACTAAATCACTTTGCTGTACACCTGAAATTAATAAAACTTTGTAAATCAACTACACTTCAATAAAAAAAAGCAAAAACAAAAGCCCTCAGAAACAAGAAAAAAATTTTAAAAGACACATGCATCCCAATGTTCATAGCAGCACTATTTACAGCAGCCAAGACATGAAAACAACCAAAGTGCCCATCAGATGATTGACTTAAGAAGATGTGGCACATATATACAATGGATTATTACTCAGCAAAAAAAGAGAATGAAATTCTGCCATTGGCAGCAACATGGATGACTGTAAAGAATATTATGCATAGTGAAAAGAGTCAGAGAAAGACAAATATCACATGATATCACTTATATGTGAAATCTAAATATAATACAAATGAATCTGTATACAAAACAGAAGCAAACGCACATAGAGAACAAGTTTATGGTTACCGAAAGGGAGAGGGAATTAGGGAGTGGCAAATTAAGAGTAATAGATAAAAACTATATAAAATAGAAAAGAAACAGGATTTTCTGTATAGCACAAGGAATTATACCCTGTAATTATATCCTGTAATAACATATAATGGAATATACTCAGGAAAAAAAAAAAAAACTGAATCACTATGCTGTATGTCTGAAACTAATATAGTATTGTAAATCAACTATACTTCAATTTAAAGAATAAAAGGCATAAGCCTTTAGGAGTCACCTTTTTATTTTTTTTGTTCTTATTTTTTTAAATATTCATTTATTTGGCTGTGTCGGATCTTGGTTGCATCATACAGAATCTTTCCTTAAGGTGCATGGATTCTCTAGTTGCAGCACTCAGGCATAGTTGCTCCACGGCATATGGGATCTTAGTTCCCTTGATCAGGGATCAAACCTGCCTCCGCTGCATTACAAGGCAGATATTTAAACTCTGGAACCACTAAGGAAGTCTGTAGGTGTAATCTTTTTAACTTAAAGATAATGAGAGGCATCTTTTTCTGCACTCCACTTACCAAGGACAGCAGGTCAGGACCTCAGACCTTCCAAGAGGGCTTAGAGTAGTAGTTCAAACAGAGAGATCCAGAAACATGTTGGGCAGATAGGAGGGTGGAGATGCTGCATAACTGGGTGGTATACAGCATGCTAATTCTTGAGAGTAGGTGCGGCCTTCACAGACCTGAGTCATAACCATCCAGGTATATGTATGTTCAGGGTGCAACTGAGAGTGAATGCCACATGGATCCCTCTGTGTGCCAGCATAATTTTGCCAGTACCTGTGGTTTAGGAGGAGGCACGTGTTTGGAGACAATATTGAGTTCATGTGTTTGGAAAAGTATGACTGGAAACATGAGGATTAGGTTCCGCAGTAAGTCTTCAACACCATCAAGACTGCAGCCAGCAAAAAATGTTCCTTTTTGTATATTCCATCATGTAAAAAAAAAAGAGTTTACAAATTTGTGAAAGTGAAACCATGCTTTGATATGAAAGAAGATATCATAAGAGAAGCTAGCAAATATTTATAGATAAATGAAAATGAAGAATACAGCATGCTAAAAGTTATAGGATGCTATGAAAGCAATGCTAAAGAGGAAATTATAGCTTCAAATGCCTAATTAAAAAACAAGAAACATCTCAAATCAACATTCTAACTTAACAACCTAAGAAACTAAAAAACAAAGTACAAATTAAATGCAATGACATCAGAAAAAAGGAAGTAATAAAGATTGTAAGGGTAAGGGTTATTCGCTCAGTTGAGTCCAACTCTGTGACTCCATGGACTGTAGAACACCAGGCTCCTCTGGCCATGGGATTCTCCAGGCAAGAATACTAGAGTAGGTTGCCATTCCCTTCTCCAGGGACTCTTCCCAACCCAGGGTCTCCCACTTTGCAGGCAGATTCTTTATCTGAGCCACCAGAGAGCAGGGTAAATGAAATAGAGGGAGAAAAAACAGTAGAGAAAATCAAAGAATCTATAACTGGTTCTTCAAAAACATTAACAAAATTGACAATGTTTTACCTAGTAGCCTAATTAAAAAAGAGAAGATTCATATTACTTAATCAGAAATGGTAGGGGGACATTACTACCAATTTGAAACAAATTAAAATAATAAAATAGTATTGTGAATAACCACATGCCAAAAAATTGGATAACCTAGGTAAAATGGACAAATTCCTAGAAACATAAAACCTACCAAAATTAAATCAAGAGGAAATGGAAAACCCAAGGGAATTCCCTAGCAGTCCAGTGATTCAGACTCCACAAAGCAAAAACTACTTTTGCTTCAAAGGGCATGAGTGGGGAATCAAGACCCTGCAAGTCATGCCACAGGCTTCTCAGGTGGTGCTGAAAAGTTAAGTAAAAGTGTTAGTCGCTCAGTCATGTCTGACTGTGAGACCACATGGACCACAGCCTGCCAGGCTCCTCTGTCCATGGAATTTTCCAGGCAAGAATACTGGAATGAGTTGCCATTCCTTTCTCCAGGGGATCTTCATGACCCAGGGATCGAACCTGGGTCTCCAGCATGGCAAGCCAATTCTTTATGTCTGAGCCACAGGTGGCACTAATGGTAAAGAACCTGCCTGCCAATGCAGGAGACACAAGAGAGGCAGCTTCAATCCCTGGGTCAGGAAGGTCCCCTGGAGTAGGAAATAACAGTTCAGTTCAGTCGCTCAGTCATGTCCAACTCTTTGTGACCCCATGGACTACAGCACACCAGCCTTCCCTGTCCATCATCAACTCCCAGAGCTTACTCAAACTCATGTCCATTGGCTGGATGCCACCCAACCATCTCATCCTCTGTTATCCCCTTATCCTCCCACCTTCAATCTTTGCCAGTATCAGGGTCTTTTCAAAGGAGTCAGTTCTTCATATCAGATGGCCAAAGTATTAGAGTTTCAGCTTCAGCATCAGTCCTTCCAATGAATATTCAGATCTGATTTCCTTTAGGATTAACTGGTTTCATCTCTTTGCAGTCCAGGGGACTCTCAAGAGTCTTCTCCAACACCACAGTTCAAAAGCATCTGTTCTTCGGTGCTCAGCTTTCTTTATAGACCAACTGTTGCATCCATACGTGGCTACTGGAAAAACCATAGCTTTGACTAGACAGACCTTTGTTGGCCAAGTAATGTCTCTGCTGTTTACTATGCTGTCTAGGCTGGTTATAGCTTTTCTTCCAAGGAGCAAGTGTCTTTTAACCTCATGGCTGCAATTACCATCTGTAGTGATTTTGGAGCCCCAAAATATAGTCTTTCACTGGTTCCATTGTTTCCCCATCTATTTGCCATGAAGCGATGGGACCAGATGCCATGATCTTAGTTTTCTGAATGTTGAGTTGGCTTAAAGCCAACTTTTTCTCTCTCCTCTTTCACTTTGATCAAGAAGTTCTTTAGTCCTTCGCTTTCTGCCATAAGGGTGGTGTCATCTGAGTATCTGAGGTTATTGGTATTTCTCCAGACAATCTTGATTCCAGCTTGTGCTTCATTCAGCCCAGCATTTCACATGATATATTCTGCATATAAGTTAAATAAGCAACAGTTAGAACTGGACATGGAACGACAGACTGGTTCCAAATTGGGAAAAGAGTACATCAAGGCTGTATATTGTCACCTGTTTTTTTAACTTATATGCAGGGAATAACAACCTACTCCAGTATTCTTGCCTGAAAATTTCCATGGGCAGAGGAGCTTGACAGGCTATATAGTCCATGGGACTACAGTCAGACAGACACAACTGGGCAACTATACACACACACACACACACACACACACACACAAGCCACACCACATGGAAAAACAAGCAAAAAAAGAAAGAAAGAAAGAAAAGAAAACAAGAAAAAATTCCAAATGTACCTATAATTGGCACGGATTAAATCAGTAATCAAAAACCCTTCAGCAGTGAATTCCCTAGCAGTCCACTAGTTGGGATTCCACACTCTCACTGCCAAGATCCCAGTTTAATCCTTGGTCTATTATTCACTCACCTCAGTCATGTCGAACTCTTTGCGATGCCATGGAATGCAGCACGCCAGGCCTCCAAATCCTTCACTATCACTCAGAGCTTGCTCAAACTCATGTCCATTGAATCCGTGATGCCATCCACCCATCTAATCCTCTACACCCTCTTCTCCTCCCGCCTTCAATCTTTCCCAGCATCAGGGTCTTTTCCAGTGAATCCACTCTTACTGTAACTGGCAGAGCCCAGTTACACGCCACACAGTATCTGCATTGCCGCGATCTCCAATTTGGTCTTGAGCCCCTAAACCCCAACATTGTCTCATCCCCTGATTTCTGCTTCTAGACTTCAGGATGCGGCCCGCCATCCTGAACCCTTCGATTGTACATTTTGCCTTTCCCGGACCTGTACCCCATTGCACTTGCGCACTTCCCACTAGTTACTCCGATCTCCGCGTCCCTTGCCGCCCGGTCCAAAGACAGCCGATTTCAGGTAGCCAGTTTCCCTTCCCCAAGACTTTATTCCCTTGAATCAATGCCACTCCTCGGCTTAAGAAGCAGAAAATGGGGATAAGAGCAGCTTTGAGGTTCGATGTCCTGAGCCAAGAGACCACGAACCTGCAAAGGGAACAGATGTGCCGCGAGGTAGGCGTGTCGAATGGAACACTGAGGTTTCTTGACACTGAGGTCTGGGTGTGAACCTGTCACTCCGTCACTCATGTCTCGTTTCAGCTAGAATCAGTTCTCCTGGGATCTGTGCCCCACCACCCCACCCCCCTCCCCCGCTCCGCAATGCCGCTGCAGTGCTTGCCGCGCTGGAGGGTCTCTACAGGCTGCATGGATCATGTGCTGTGCGCTCAGACCCAGCGATCCTGTGTACGGGGAGAAGCTTCTTTCTCTGCGTTTTACCTGCTGAGGACAAGTCAGGACCTCGGACCTTCCCGGAAGGCTTAGAGCAGTCGCTCCAACAGAGAGATCCAGAAACCTGTTGAGCAGGGTGTAGGAGGGTCGAGGTGCTTGGTAATCAGGTTTTGCAGAGCACGTTTATTCCAGAGAGTCATGGACGCAGGACATATTCCTGCTGCTGTGTGCTATGCGCTTCCTGCTGGACTGTGAGCATCACCTGGATGCCCCGGTGCACCAGGGTCATCTTGTGAGTGCCTGCGGTGAGGGAGCGCGCACATGTTTGGAGTCAGTGCTGAGTTTGTGGGTGTGCAAGAGTAGACAGAAGCCAGCATGGGATTAAACTCCCGCAGGACTCTTCAGCACCATCAAGCTTGGCGGGCTTTCTAGCAGAGGACTGAATTGCAGTAGATGAGGGTGCAGGGTCACTGGAACATCTTGGCAAACAGCAGCCGGAAGCAAGGGGCAGCTGGGCAAATGGTTGGGGAAGGAGGGTGAGCATTAGCTGATGAATGTTGGGGGAGGAGGCGTGGGGCTAGAAGTCCGCTTGGAAGCTGGGAGGCATCTAAGCCTTGCACTTCCCTGCTCAGGCTCAGCGGGGCATCCAGCCCCTCCTTACCCAATGAAGGACCACCCAGCCTGACTCCAGGTAGCTGCGGAGGGTGTTGATTGGGAAAGTGTATTGAGATCCCACGGAATCTTCTATGAACTTCCCTGGAATCTTCTATGAACTTTCCTGGTAAGCTCTTCCAGATCCCTAACTGGGTGGAGAACAGGTACATGGTTAGTAAGATAGCATTCCCTCAAGACTGGAATATGATTCCCATTTCAGAGATAAGTATGTTGAGACTTTACTAGTTTCTAGCCTGTGATCTTATTCCTGGCAAAGTTACATTTAGAACAGAGTTGAAATCTGTCAAAGTTCCTGGACTTCCATAGCTTTATCTCCACACTCCCTGCTCTCCTGTGCGCGCTTCCTGCTGCCTGAATCCGACTCCCCGCTTGGGCACAGAATCATCACCTCTGCTGCGCATTAACCCTGAAGCGCTCTTTGATGGGGGTCTATGGTCAGATCAAGGGGAGTCAGGATTCTCTGTAATGCTGGATTCTACTCTACAGGATAGCATGACTAGGAATGGAGTGGGACGCGCGCCTGTTCAAAAACCTTCAAACGGAACAGGCAAAATTAACCGTGACGTCAAATTGTCCTCAAATTCCGACTTATTTTTCCTGTTTCTCATTCGCCCCCACCAACCCCCCTCTGTGTCCCCCTCCCACGCCCGCCATCAATGACCTCAGTGCAAAAACAAGTGGGGTGATACTTCTGGATGCTCCATGTTCTGGACGCAAGTGGTGACACAATCCTTCTGGGGCTCACATCCTTCCCCTCATTGGTTGCCCGGAGCTCCTGGAACCCCCCTAGACTCACAGCAGCGGGAATAAAAGCAGCTGCTCGCGCTGGGAGGATTCAGAGGCATTCAAGTGTCTTCGCCACTTCTGCCAGAGTGCCATCGCCTGCCACCAAAGCTACTGCTGCTGCTCCTTCCTCTGCTCCCAGCCACCTTGTGCCGGCTGTCAGGTAAGCCCGGAGATGACTGCTTAGCTGGGGTTCTGTTTTTCTTTCTCCCCTTGCTTCCCTCTCTCTCTCCAGTACTTTTTCTTAGCGGATCTCTTCCTGTCTCAACGGCTCTGTCCACTCCTGTCCAGGTCTCTTCACACACACTGAGTTACTCTGCAAGACTCCTTCCACAGGTAACCCTGAATGGTCTCAGTTTGCAAACTCCCTTCTTCACTCTCCTCATGCCCAGCCTGGCTCCAGCCTCTTTCTTGCGGCTCATGTGCTTAGGTCAGTCTGGGAGGCTGAAGTTCCCCCGGGCACTGCAGGCTGATCCTGATGCAGGAATACCTTTATGAAGCCAGTGCTGTCACGGGTCACATCTCATATCCAGTGGACCAAGGGAAATGGGTTTCGAATCCAGGACAGTGTAGGCAGGTGGGAAACAGGGACAGGTAGCTGTTAAATAGAAGCCCTCATTTGTGGGTTCTGGGAATTTTTTTTTTTTGCCAGTTTAATCCCTGGGTCCCAATTTGAGGCTTCCAGATTGACTCTTACTGGTCATATTTATCAATGTGTGGAACAGCTGAGCATTGGAATTTGGTCCTTCAGTTTCTTGGGGATTACAACAGCAGAAATTTGTCCTTGGGAACCTCATTCCCCCACCGTGTGTAGTAAAAGCCCCACACCAGCAGGACAGCTCCGGGTTGTACAAGCGGGAACTGGTGGTCACAGGTACTCCCAGTTTGCCCTCCTGGAGTTGGAGGACAGACTGGGAGTCTGTAAGGTGCTGGTAGGGGCCTATAGACCAACATCTTTTCACCCAATTTCCTGCCAGGTTTCTTTGCTAAACCAAGCATTTTACAGGCTTACTGGATCATCTAGTGGTTTATTTAGATATTGAGGATATGATGGTGAAACGGAGTGAAATGACCAGCCTGAAACCAAGACAAGTGGGAGTTAGACGCATAGGCTGGAGCAGAGCCCAGGTCTGTGGGCTTGCGGAATTTAGACCTGCTACAGGTGGTGACATTCTTCCCTTGCAGAGAGGTGTCATGGGGTCCTGGAAGCTCCCCCTCTTCCTGGTCCTCAGCATCCTGATCATCCACCAGGCAGGCATGCTCCAGGCAGCACCATTCAGGTAAGACAGCCCTTCCTGGAGCCCTGTCACTTCCCACAGCCCCTGAAATTATACAATTCTATGTTCTCAGTTGTGCTGTGCTGACTCTGGCTCTTATGAGGGGGTGGTAATGTATGAATGTAAACATGTAGATAAGTTTATCATAAATTTTTTATGAGACAGAGATGTATAGCACACAGTTTACAGATAGACATAACATGATATTCCTTGCAAATATCATATACTGTGAAACTCACAGCATTCTTTTGTTGATTTTTACCAGACATTTTTATCTTTAGGAAACCTAGTTACTAGTTTAACCATAATTTGAGCAATGAATTGCATCCTAATTTGCTAATTGCTTTGCCAATAAATGTTATTAAATCTGATATATAAAATCTGACATATATTTTATCTAATTTCTCACCTTCATTCAAATTAGAGTGAAACCATTTTCAGATTTAAATAATTTTATTAATAATGGCTATATTTTATACTAAGCTCATAAAATTCCTGAAAATCTAAACCATCACCTTTCACAAGTGTATATGATTCACTTGAACCAAGCCACTTCTCTAGGTCACACCAGATCCTAAATCCTGGTGAAGCAGCAATTTTGGATGAACAGTGGCCAATGCCCTGTCCACTGAGAGCTGGTTTAGTCACATTTGCAGACAAAGTCCCAGAATCCAAGAAACTTTGTTGCTTATCCTAAGATGAGGATTTTCAGGGACTCGGAGCACCATTGCTCTTGTTTCTCCTCCCCAGGTCGGTCTGGAAAAATGGCTTTGTACCAGCTACACTCACTGAGGAGGAATCGTACTTCCTACTGGCCACAATAGTGAAATATTACGTGCAGAAGAAGGCCAGTGAGCTGGAGTATGAGACTGAGGACTTCGGGTAAATCTGTGTATCCCTCTCAGAACATGGCTTACCTTCTCCATTGGCATACCAGGAAGACATGTCCTTAAGCATGAGATTGGGGGACTTCCCTGGTGGTCTGTGCTTCTGATGCAGGGGGTGCCAGTTTGATCCCTGGTTGGGGAACTCATGTGTTGGTCACATGTTGATCTCACATGTTGGCCAAAAAAAAAAAAAAATTGAGATTGGGATAGTGCCATAAGTGTCTCTCTCACGTCATAAGCCTTGGATGATTTTTAATTTACACAGAAAAGACTGGCTATTACAGATCTATATTCCAAGACCAGTAACCCGAGCCCCCTTTGTTTTAAAATACCCCTGGAAATGTCTACAGGGAGTGATTGTAGTATTTTCCCTAATGCTCTATGATTTTCTACTGTGATGATCATATTTAGCAGAAACATTTAAGGTTCACTGGTGCCTCTCAGAGTAGTAATTTTCCACTGATGGTACCATGGAACAGCACCTGTCCTCAACCTCTCACTGACAGATCTTTTCATTTTTCTCCATCCTACAAATCAGCATCATTGCCCAGAAGAGAGCCAGTCACACCGCCACCTGCATGACCCATAAGATGGCAAGCTTCCTGGGCAGATCTGGGAGCAAGATTAAGAGGAACATCATGTCCACCAACGTGGCTCCAAAGCCTCTGGCCGGCACCAGAGGGATCTTCAGAACCAAGAAGTGAAATAACTCCAGGAAGAAGGTCACCACCCTAGTACTGTCACAGCTAGTGGTTGGGTATTATAGACATGCATGCCACATTCTAACCCTCTCTTGGCCTGTATCATAAAAAAATCCACAGCAGAGTTGCTGAGCCCAGTGTCTAGATATAGAACAGAGAGTCTCAATATCTGAAATCCCTCTAACTTGGGTTCATTTGTTTTCCAGTGTCTCCCGGTGATACTGAGATCTGCCGGGAAACATAGATCCTATTCATTTATAACACTGTTCCAGACTTCCCTGGTAGTCCAGTAGTTAAGACTGCATACTTCCACTACAGGGGACAAAGCTTCAGGCCCTGGTTGGGGAACTAAGATCCCACATGCTTAAGATCCCACACTGCAACATGCCACACCATGGTGCAGAAAAAGCAAGCATACAAACAAAAACTGCTCCTTGCAGTTATAATTGTGATTATTCTAGTTTTTGAGTTTGAAAGGCAAAGACCCTACCCTTTGAGAATATTCCCTACAATGTCATCTGGATTCAGAGATAGACTTGGGTTCAAATACTGTGTCCTCTACTATGTCACCATGGGCCAAAACCCTCTATAAGCCTCAGTTTCCCCATTTAACTTGAAGGCAACAATACTAGCTACCTGTTAGCAGCTGAACTCTACTTCTTGTAATTTGCAGTGAAAGAAACTTGCAGAAAAAATAGCATGGAAGACACACATGTATGCATGCTTGTTGATGTTAAAAATGTTCTTTTCCTTGAAGTAAACTGAAGCTAAATGCAAAATAAAATCATCTACAGTTACCTAGTGTGTATCTTTTTAATATTTGATTCTATGTTCAGTAAATGTGATTCATGTTTCATTGGCTTATCTGGCAGAAAATTAGGGCCCTGTCAGCCAACTTTGCCAAGAGGTATTACATCCATTATGAATTCAAACTTAGTCTTCAGACATATTTTGTCCTTAGAAGTATTTTGATTGTGAGATCTTTTAGTGATAACTTATCTGACAATGTTTATTAAATGGCAACCAAACTCTTAGTTTAAAACAAACTTAGCCAAAATATACTACATGTTTTCCCTGTGCTCTAAAGTTAGAATGTCCTTAAAATAACTTTAATATTCTTTAATATGTGTGTGTATACTCAGTCATGTCTGACTCCTTGCAATCCCATGGACTGTAGCCTGCCAGGCTCCTCTGTCCATGGAATCCTCCAGGCAAGAATACTGGAGTGGGTTGCCATTTCCTATCCCAGGGGATCCTCCCAACCCAGGGATCGAACCTGCACCACTGAGGCACCTGGGAAGCCCAATCTTCTTTAATAAGCATGTTCAGCTTAACCTACTGTTTATTTTGCTTCTTTAAAGTTAACTCTTTTTAGAAGCACAGTGTAAGAATATTTATCAAGATCTTTTGCAAAGCCAGAGTAAAAAGGCTTCAAATTAGGACTGAAGTGACTCTCTGAGCGAGGTTCACAGATTTAAAGAACAGACTTGTCGTGTTCTGTTTCCTTACTCTTCCTACTTGGCGCTCAAAGTTCCATAGAAGCCCAGTTGCTTAAGAATTTCAAAAAAAAAAAAAAGAAGAAGAATTTCAGTAAACTTTGCAGTCAACATGACTGTGGGGAAGACAAGTCCCTGACTAGGAGCTAGTCCTGTGCCCCAGGCAGCAAATTCTGACCTCCACTGATTACATTTCCTGTGTTATACAGGCTAACAATACTGTTTCTTTACATCAGAAAACTTAACTATTTGTAATGATACATCTATTTGTGATTATTTGATTTATGTACACATTTCCCAATAGACTGTAAATACCATGAAAGTGAGGTCCATGGCTAGTTTTGCTCACCATTACATCTACAGCATTTAGTCTAGGAGGTGTTCAATAATTCTGTGATGAATGAGTGAAGAAACATCTGCCAAGTCTATACAGAGCCCAGATTTCTGGTTCCACTGGTGCTGCCCTGTATGACCTTGGACAGAGAATAACATTTCCACTGAGTCTCAGATACCATGTTTGGAAGAGGGTCTTCAGGAAGATGGTCACTCAGTGTTTGTCCATCCACTTTAGACTTCTAAGCTCTTTAAATATAAAGGAAGGAAGTCATCCAGATTAGAAAATGGCCCAGTAGGGTGCTGTAGCAGAGGCAGTGGCAGACGGTGGTTTGCTGAGCATCCCTACGAAATGGCATGAATGACTCCCGAATGAAGTGTGACCTCTCTACAGCTTTTGGAAAAATTGTGAAGGGAAAGAAGCTTCTCTGAAGCTTCACTGAAAACCACTTTTTTCCTTCCTCTATCAGTTTCTTAAATCCTCACACCCACCACCATCAACATGATCATGCTGACAACTCCAACAGATCAGTGTCCTCTCACCTCCCATTCTGTCCTGACTGTAAAAAAAAAATGCTGAAATAAACACATTCACATATAAGTGCACTTTTAGGAACTTTTTTTTTTTTTTTTAACACTTTGCTCTCCTGCCGTTGGGGTTTGCATTTTCCAACTTAAGCTGTTTGGGGGGGGGGGGGGCGGTGTTTAACTCATATAAATTAAATAGTAAAGACTGAACTTCAGGCACGGTGGGAACTTTTTTTAGTGGTTTAAGGGAGGCTTTCATAAGCTTCCTCAAATCCCATGCAGAGGTGCTACATTTTACCAGCTTTACCTCACTGCCTGACTCCTAGGAGCATCAACGAAATCCAAGTGCACAAACCTATTCTACATAACACTTTGTCAACAAAATCATCACTTAGGTACCCTTTCAGGGCTGAGACTCTGGTGAGGTATGTGAGGTATTCACCTAGGGAGCAAATTAAGGGGGCACCAAAAAGCTTAGTTATCAAGGTGATATTTTAATGTAACACTTTAAAATAAAAATGCAGAAAAAATTCATGATGAAGATACCAAGTTTTTAATGAGCCAACATCAGTATTGATTTTTTTTTTCTTTTTGCCTTAGGCTTCAATACGGCTAGACTAGGCATTTGAACTCTTCCTCCCTTCCATTCTGATGAAACACAACTGTGAGTGTGCATAATGAAATGTGACAACAAGGCCCCTTGTGCTGATTGCATCACTGTAGGCTGGGGGAAGGGCTGTTGGGAGGGCACCTGGCTCAGACCATGGGAGCAGGCATCCAAGAACTGACAGGGAACCTTCAGAATGTGTCCTGGGGGGAGGCTTCCAAGTTCAAGAAAGAGGCTTCGGCTGGAGCACAGACACTCTAAAACCATTACCTGTCTGCACATAGAAATATCAGAGCCATGTACAGGGTTTTCACATTTCTTCAGGCAGCCATTCAGCCCTGCATACTGAAGAAGGGATCTCTGCCGTGAAACAGAGAAATACTTCATTTCCTGTTCTACCAAACATCCCTGTCCTGATAAAGTCCAGAGACAAACATAATATTGGTTGTTTTCTCTCACTCTAGGAGCAAACGCAGGGAGGGGGGACAAAGAGAGGGCTTTCGTTTCGCTGAGTGCTGAGAGAACACAGTAAATGATGACAGGAAGGATCTGTGTTCTGAGAGACTTTAAGTGAGTCGTGACGACCTCCCACACAGTGTCCCCAAGGGGCAGTGGGGGTGGGGATGAGGCATCTCATCAGTGCCGTTAGTGAGTCAGGCTGCCTTCAAGGCTTCAGCTCTCCTCTGCTAACGTAGGCAGGGGGAAAATGCCAAAGGAGAAATGCTCCTTACTTTACGTTTTTGAAAATAAATGATGGAACAGGGCCACTCTTGAACCAAGCACCATACTGCCTAATAGCTGTGGCCAGCCAGACAACGCAAGCGGGATGATGTTGGGGAAAGCAGGCAGGGCTGACCTCAGACATCCAGCAGGTGATATGACTCCATTCCTGGTGCCTCTGCATCACTGTGCTCCGCCTGCAATGCCAGTATCCTCCCTGGGCCATTTCCACCGACTTTTGGCTAGACACTGAGGACTAAGTTTAGAATGGTCACCTAACATTATTTTTTCCATTTTACTAGAAAGTTATTGATTAATAAGAATTTTAAGGAATCCCTAAAGGTAATATATTAGGCATTTGTAATAGGCAGTAGGTAGATATTCCGTGGCTGGAGATCCTGTGAAACATACAGGACACTGGAGATGTCCACTTACCAGATAGTGAGCTCAAAACAGTTAAAAAGGAAAACTTAAGGCTAACTACCTAGATTCCCCTTCAGTGTTCTTGCATCAGAGATACAGAAATTGAGAGACTAGAAACACTCTTGGACAACAAGGCTTGCTTAGCAGATGGGGGCCTTTGCTCTTGGCATTCCTTCTTTGGAATATTTTCCCCATATCTCTTCCCCTGAGTGCCCCTCCATCCCCACCCCTCACCTCCAATATATCCACATCCTAATTCCCAGAATCGGAGTATGTTAGGTTTCATGTCATGGAGCAATAAAATGGAATTAAGGTTGATAAGGGCTTCCTTGGTGGCTTAGAAGGTAAAGAGTCTGCCTGCAGTGTGGGAGACCCAGGTTGGATCCCTGGGTTGATAAACATCTGTCTGTTGAGAAGCGGAGATTATCCCGGATTATCCAGGTGGGCCAAAGTAATCACAACTGTCCTAAGTAGAAGAGGCAGGCAGAGAAGGGGGCAGAAGGTCACTGAGATCCAATGTGCTGCCTTTGAAGATGAAGGAGAGGGAACATGCCTTAAGAAATGTGTGTATCCCCTAAAATTTGAAAAAGGCAAGGAAACTAATTCTTCCATAGAGCCTCTAGAAGGAATGCAGCCATACAAACACCTAGCTTTTGGCCTCTAAGACCCACTTTGGACTTCTGAGGACAAAAATCTGTAAGATAATAAATATGTGGTTTTAAGGCACTCTAGTAATTTGTTACAGCAGCAGTAGGAAACTAACTCATCTTATCATTTAAGTTCAAATGTCATCTTCTTAAAGAGACTTCTTGACATCTCTCATCTGATAAGGGATTTTCCTATGCCCAAGCACTTTCTGTAACACATTTTCATTTTGTCTGCTTATTATTATCTACAATTACTTTACTAATGTGTTTACTACTTTTCCCTCTCACAAGAATGTAAGTTCTAGGAGGGTAGTGGTTTTCTTTTCACATATTATCTTCATTGCTTTGCATACTACTACATGGTAGACACTTAAATAATATCTGCAGTGTGAATAAGCCTTAAGCCAACAAGGACCATAACATTCCTGCTACTGCTCAGTCACAAAGGGCAGCTGTTACAAGTGTCCCGTGGCCAGTAGGTCCTGTGTTGCAAGGAACTCCCAACACAAAACAGGAATAGAAGCAGAAATAGCAAACAGAATTTTCCAAGTAGTTAATCAGTTGCTTAATTTTAGGTACCTGGAAGCAAAAAGTTTGAACAGTAAGCACTATCCCTGGACAACTGTAGACCAGACAGCCTTCTGTGACAGCCAAGAAGTAACCAGTTGGGGATGACCAGAAAGCTGTGAAAATATATGTAATTAACTCAGGTTGCCTAAATTCTAACTACAATTCATAAGGGAATCACATGTAAAAACACCTTATAACGTAAGGACAAAAGGATAAATAAAAAAAGGCCAAAGAGTGAGATTACTTTCATTTTATATTGATAGGTCAATTCTTTAATGGAAATTCTGAAGAGTATCAGGTTCAGCTAAAGACAACAGTGTTGATAATCTCCAGTTGTCTGGTCAGATACAAGCAGACCTGACTCCTAAAAAGAGAGCCACAGAAAGAGCTGGCTGCCAGGGACGTTGGATCCGCCTGCTCGTGAGGAAGGCGGTGCTGTCTCGTCTTCCAGGCCCAAGTGCCCAACCAGCTGTGACTTGCCAAGAGCCGCGCATAAATCAAAAGGGCCGCACACCCTACCAGCCCAGAACAAAGCCAGCAGTAAACAGCCCGAGGGCCCTACGCTCAGCCAGCCAATGGCCATAGAAATGGGGCGGGACTTCGGGGGTAATGGACCAATAGGATGTGGTGGGGATGGAGCTCTCCCCGGGTCCTAGGGCGGCCCGGGTTTGCAGCCCCCGCCCCAGGCCATGTGGGAGCCTCACAGCGCCGAGGCGTTCGCGGCGGCCCTAGGCGGGGTCTTCTTCCTGCTTCTCTTCGCCCTGGGCGTCCGCCAGCTGCTGAAGCAGAGACGGCCGTCGGGCTTCCCCCCGGGACCGTCGGGGCTGCCATTTATCGGCAACATCTACTCACTGGCTGCCTCGGCCGAACTCCCCCATGTCTACATGAAAAAGCAGAGCCAGGTGTACGGCGAGGTACAGCCGACGGAGGGCCCGCGCCTTCCTCCCCGGGGTGGGGGATGAGGGTGGGGTCCGATGCTCGTGGGTGCCAGTTATCGGGACCCTGCTCCGTGTGCCCGCAGCGTGGAAGCAAGCCCGCTTCCTGTGCCAGGGGACAAGGTCCTCGGGCGGCGCCACTGCCGGGGGCGGGAGAAAGGAGAGCCCCGCCCACCCGACGCCCGCGGAAACTGGGCGGGATTCTCCCGCCCCCGAGGGCGAAGAGGTGCAGCTCCTGCGCATGTGCAGTGGGACCCTGGACCCGCGCCGGCCGCCCCGTCGGGCGTCACAGGCGCTGCCTTCAACGTTCATACCCCGCGCCCGGCTTCTCGGGTTCACGGAACCTCACGCCGCGCGCGTAGGTTAGCCTCCCCTCACGGCTTCTGTGGCTTTCTAGGGTTGAGTTAGTGGTTAATAGGAGGTCGTTGGGTATTTGCATTTGAGAATGGCTGGTCTAGGCGTCTGCTGTGAGGAGGAGAGAGCGCAGGTGAAGGACTGTGAAAGAGCGAGTGAATTAATGAGTGAAGATCAGTGCGGTGTCCCACTGCTGTGCTATCTAGCTAGAGATAGGAGCGCCCCCACAGCAACACGGAGCCTCCCTTGCACTATGACCTCTCAAGGGCAGGTCTTCTAGTCCTCCTTTTTTTCGGCGGGTGAAACTTTGGTGCAGACCTGCTGAGTGATTTGTAGGTTGCCACACAGCCGCCCAAAGCAAGAGAAAGGCCAGAGTCCTAGCTTGCTTTGGGAAGAGTGTCCTAACAAGGAGGAGGCAGAAGATTCCAGAAAACGCCTTGACCCAGCTCAGTTGATTTGTTTTAAATCCTTTCCTTTATAGGAAACTACTAGCCAGACTCTGCCAGATTCTGGGATGAAGAGGTGAAGAAGGCAGTGTCAACTTAAAAAATTCGCTGATGTGAGAGTTGGGAGTTAAGTTTTATTTGGGGGCAGAATGAGGACTGCAGCCTGGGAGACAGCACCTCAGATAGCTCTGAGAAGCTGTTCCAAAGGCCACGGGGTAAGGCCAGTATTTATGTGACTTTGGTTAAGGAGTTGTTCATGTAATTTGGGCACATATTTTTGCAGAAGGTTTTAGTAGTCGTGAGGAGCAGATGTCACCATGAAGGAGTTGAGTGCTTTTCTAGATATGAAGAGATGCTTGAATTGGGTTCATAAAATTAGCTTCTGAAAATAGCAGCCTATCTGAAGACCTGTTCTGCCAGTTTTCTGGAATGGAGTGCCTCATTCCTGGTTTCCATCCTGACTGCCTTCAGGGCATATTGAAGGTCAGCAGGTACAACAGCACTTGATGTAGAGGTAGATGGCAAGTGCCAATTTGTAGTGGACAGCAGTCACAGCCTGATTTTAGGTAGTTACAGTCCAGTGAGAGAGAAAAATTAATGATCAACCACAAATTGTGTTGTGAAAAAACAGGACTGTTTGGCAGTTGTGGCATTCAGGTTTGGGATTACATTCGTATTTAAACCAGTTTTTACAAGAATTATTCTATTTCTGCAGTTCACTAATGGTCTGTATCACTATAGGAAGGCTGGACTTAAAGCAAATAGGTATAATTCTTAGATTTTATTTTCCATCCTCCAGTTTGTGAGTGTATTTGCATGGTTTTCATCAAATATATTTGGTTTCTGGTGTGTTGGTATGAAGCATCATCAATATTACAGAGAAATCAGAAGATGTGAAAGTACAAGACCAGAGGTTGAGTCCTCTTTCGTCCGATAAAACTTGACCTTTTCTTGTCTAAATCTTAATTTTTCATGATATGCATCATGGCAATAATAGTAACTGAACACAGCTAAGTGCTACTCAAATGTTCTTGGTTATTAATTACAGAAGAATTTATTAGACCTACAAAGTAGAAGGTGTTTTTAGACCAGCTATGTGAAATGCTGTCATTCAGAATAGGAAGTTGTTTTTCGTATGTAGATATTTGAAGTGAAAGGAACTCAATTTTCTATGAACATTCTTTTTGGGGAGAAGGTAATCTAAATCTCCCAGTAATGTAGCCTGCCAGACTCCTTTGTCCATGGAATTTTCCAGGCAAGAATACTGGGACAGGTTGCCATTTCTTACTCCAGAGGATCTTCCCAACCCAGGAATTGAACCCACGTCTTCTGTGTCTCCTACACTGGCAGGCAGATTCTGTACCACTGTGGTTGTTGTTCAGTGGCTAATCATGTCCGATTCTGCAATTCCATGAACTGCAGCACACCATACCTCCCTGTTCCTTACCATCTCCCATTGAACTGGTGATCTCATCCACCCATCTCATCATCTGTCACCCTCTTCTCCTTCTGCCTTCCATCTTTCCCAGCATCATGGTCTTTTCCAGTAAGTCAGCTTTTTGCATCAGGTGGCCAAAGTATTGGAGCCTCAGCTTCAATATCAGTCCTTCCAGTGAATATTCAGGGTTGATTTCATTTAGGATTGACTGGTTTGATCATCTTGATCTCCGAGGGACTCTGAAGAACCTTCTCCAGCACCACCAGAGCCACCTGCAAATCTCCCAGTAGTAGGACCCAAAAAACTGGGTTTGCTTTTTTGAGGGTGTGGAACCAAAAGATAAAACCAACCCAAAGATCAGTAGAAGGAAGGATTTACTACTTGCAAGTAAAAAGAACACAAGGGATCTTTCCCAAGGCAGCTTCTCTAGACAAGAAAATTGGGAATGTTTTAGGTTAAGGAATATGCATGTTCATGAAGGCTTGGGCAGAGTGTGCACATTCATGAAGGGGCTTGAGCAAGAAAATTCAGCATAGAACAGGGACAGAGGTTGACGGGTCAAGACAGTTGATTGAAGTCCCAGAGTTCAAAAAAGGTCTTCTTAGGTTCTAGTTGATCTGGTGGTTGAACGCTTCAGGCTAATGTTTACCATTTAAAGAGAACTGGGATTCTTTACAGCTGATGTATTATCTTTATTATTGTTACTTGTTTTGCGTGATGAATCATTTGTTCTTTTATTCCCTTAAGATTAATTACTGAGACCTGTACAAGGGCAAGTATTATGCCCAGGCTTAGATCCCCAGATAGCTTAGGCAGAAAATGACTTCTTTTAAGAAAGCCATTCCTGGTTCGTTCTTTCTGAGGACCCCCTATCCTATCTGATGATAAACAATAGAATATATGAATGTGTTGGAAGATTGTCATCTTGGGATAGGTAGCTCTAGTTTAATGGATTTGTGGCACGAATTACCAGTTTTATTGCTGATGCAACTACTTAAGGCAGTCATGGATCTTTACAGGGTTCCCTGATAGCTTAGTTGGTGAAGAATCCGCCTGCTTTGCAGGAGACCCCGGTTCGATTCCTGGGTTGGGAAGAGCCCCTGGAGAAGGGATAGGCTACCCACTCTAGTGTTCTTGGGCTTCCCTTGTGGCTCAGCAGGTAAAGAATCTGCCTGCAATGTGGGAGACCTGGGTTCGATCCCTGGGTTGTGAAGATCCCCTGGAGAAGGGAAAGGCTACCCACTCCAATATTCTGGCCTGAAGGATTCCATGGATAGCATTGTCCATGGGGTTGCAAAGAGTCGGACACAACTGAGGAACTTTCATTTTCACTTTGGATCTTTACAAAGTGGTCTTTTTACTGAAGGTGGTAAAATCAAATAGGACTAACAGAGTGGAGGGAGAAGAAAATGCAGAAATTGAAAAGATGTATGCATTGAAGACATTGAAGACATTGTTTGAGTAACTCTATTTCAGACTTAAGTTGAAAACCACCTAAAGTATTAACCCTTTAATCTGATAGCTCTTTATCTTAGTTGTGAAACACCCCTACAGGTCTCTCATTGTCTTAGAGGTATTTTCCAATTATCACAAAGTCTCAGAGTTGGTTTGAGTTTGTTTTTTTTTTTTTGCTTTGAGTTTTTAAAGTACTATACTTTTTTTGGAAGTGTAAGGAAACTATTATCTCCTGTACTTCTAGAAGGTTGTGGAAAGTTGTTTATATGTCTTACTTATAAATAGAATCTTATTTTTCTGCTATGTTTCATGATGATCTGGAGATGTGTGCTCAGAGAAAGTCATGGACTTTAAAATTGCTTATGAGAACTGACAATCACTTCAAGTGACACCTACTTTTATGAAGTCTGTGAATTCAATTCTCCTTCGTAATTCTTGAAGACAACCAGTCCTGAAGTCTTATACAGTCATTTTAAAGACATTCTTATATAGAAGTGTACCACACTGAGACTTAACATTACCTTAGAGATCCACCCTGAATGTGTAAGCTTCTGCAGTGACTAATCTTAACCCAGATTTTCAGAAGCATTCCCTAGCTAGCAAAGCTAGTATGAGGGGTTTTAATAGATTATTTTCAGGTAATGCACATAAGGATAATAAAATAATTACTTTGAGGCAAATGGAGTTGACAACCTATAATTTATTTATACAGTAAGCATTTATTGAGATTTATGCAAGGCATTGAATGAGATTTTATGGAGTGTTCAAAGATGAAAGGGATGAAATCACTGAATCAAAAGAGTTTATAAGTTAGCTGACAACAGAAGATAAGCATTCATATAACGCTTCTGGTTTTTTGTTCTAGTGCTATATTGCTTGAGTCGTGTCTGACTCTTTGTCTGTAACCCACTGTAACCCACCAGACTCCTCTGTCCATGGCATTTACCAGGGAAAAATACTGGAGTGGGTTGCCATTTCCTACTCCAGGGGATCTTCCTGACCTAGGGATTGAACCTGTGTCTCCTGCATTGGCAGGCAGGTTCTTTTCCATTAGTACCACCTTTGGTAGTATTAAAGAAGTGCCATGGGAGCTTTTAAGCATGTGCTGTGGTGGTTCAAGGGAAAAAGAGAGTGCACCAAGAAAGGCTTCATGGTGGTTGGTCCCTAAAGACTTGGTGGTTTGGACAGTATGGCAGTCAAGGGAGGTATTCCAAATGAGAATACAGCCCAAGCAAATGTTGAAAAATATGGCAATTACCAGTTTTTATCAAAGGACTTTTTACATTCCTGTTATTGGCACTTAGTCTATAGTGTTGTAAAACATGCTTAAATGTGTTTCTCCACCACTTTTATTTAATTCAACATATATTTATCAGTTGTTAGCATATGCTATATACTATCCTAGTTGTGGATATTGAGCAATGAACAAAACAAATGAAAATCCCTGCTCTTGTGTGGTTTACGTTATAGTGGTGGAAGGGAGGCAGTAAGCAGGATAGGAACAATGTAAACATGGTAAATATATAACATGTTCGAGTATAAAGTATAAAATAATTAGGGTAAGGAAGATGGAGAATGTTAGGGGGTGAAATTTTAATGGGTTAGAGCAGGACTCACTGCAAAAAAGGCATTTGAGCAAATACTTAGAGGAAGTGAAGTAGCAAGCTATGGGAATATCTAGGGGAAGAACATTCCAGGCCAAGGGAACAAGTACTAAGGCCTTGAAGCAGGAATATGCCATGTTGAGAGTCACCTGTAAAGACACAAGAGGCATTTGAAATCATATAGGGGAGAAATGAAAGATTAGAGTGATGAAGATTACTCTAGATGAAAGATTAGTGATGAAGCTGGTAAGAAACTGTCATATTTTGTCTGTATTTTTAAGTCAAAACATCATGACGGCTGAGAAGTGATGTGGGGCTTGGGTGAAAAATGGAGTCAACGTGGCCAGTTTGGGACTTCCTGGCTGTCCAGTGGTTAAGAGTCTGTACTTCCCCCGCAGGGGGTGCAGGTTCAGTTTGTAATCAGGGAACTATGATCCAACATGCTGTATAGTGTGGCCGAAAGAAAAAAATCCAAAACAAAAAACACCATGAGCAGTTTGGGACCTGAATATAGTTGTAGGACATCTACCTGGTGTCCCAGAATTGCTTGATATATGGAAAATCACACATCTGGTGTCATAAGTATTGTAGTTGAGTGCTGAGAGTTGAGGAGACACACAGGAGGAAGAGTTTTTCCTTTGTATTTACTTAAAATTATGCTCCTGGGAAAAAACTTTAAGACCATGCCATTACTGCTCTGGGAACTGAAAAGAGCCCCTCCTTTGCTCAGCTGGTAATCGCTTCCTTTGTACTGAAACTCCCACACTGCCACTTTTGACATACCATTGCTTATGGCAGGCAGTCCACGACCCTTCCCCAAAGTTCTGGGTGTACCTTTTGCTCCGTTAGCAGGGTACATCCTTGTACCAAAAACTCTATTGCTCAGTTTGTTGATTCTATTGCTACTTGGAGGTCTTGATCACTTTTTCTTCTGTAAATACTTCTGTTGAACTTCAATTCTCTGCTAAGCCTTCTGGTTTCCTCCATCCCACCCCCCTAAAATTGTGTGAATCATGGCCAAAATCCATTCTGCCTGTTTGCACAGAGATGAGGCTTGACTCAGTATTTTTGGCACTCGAAAACCCTCAGCCAGGGACTTCCATGGTGGTCCAGTGATTGAGAATCTGCCTTCTAATGCAGGGGACATGGGTTTGCTCCCTGGTTGGGGAACTAAGATACTGCAGGGTATCTACTGCAACAGGAGAAAGCCTAGATGCTGCAGCAAAGAGCCCTGTACACAGTGATGAAGACCCTGCACAGCCAAATTTTTTTTTTTTTTTTTAAAGTTCTCAGCCAGTGCCTGAGAGGATGAGGATAAGCAATCATTGCATCTCACTCCACTGGATTAGGCCCTTATGTGGGGCTAACTAGAATAGAGTACAGGAGGTATGACATTTTAAGTGAAACTGTAATGAAGCACCTGAGAAACTACAGCAAGGAATAGGATGGATATTCCATCTTTTAGCTCAGAGGCACCTGTACCAAAGTGGCAAATGCCTGTAACTCCAAGGTCAGATACCCTTAGGGCCCTCTGTTAACTTCATGGCATTCAGGGGCCTAAATAAATAAACCAGTGAGTTTCAGTATGTTTTGTTGAGGAAGGGGAAATTTTTCCCTCTGCCCCTCTTAAATTCTTATGGCTGGACTAATAATAGAATTGACACAAGACAGAGTAACAGGAGAGAAAGAAACACATTAAAATTCATGCGCATGGAGGTCTCGTAGAAATGGGATGCAGGAAATGACCAAAGCAGGCAGATTTTATATTTTTTAGATAAAGAACCAATAAATTTGCAAAGAATTGACAGGGCAAGAAAATCTTTGGCTTTGGGTGCCCAATTAGTGAAGAATCTAAACAGGTCTTGTGATTGGGTAGTAAATTAAGGAAGTAGCAAGATTTGTTTAAAAAAGGCTCCTCATCCCCAAATTCCCTATCTTTGGTAATTGGCAGTAGGGGGTCCTAGGGCTTCCCTGGTGGCTCACGTGGTAAAGAATCTGCCTGCAATGCAGGAGACCCACGTTCAATCCCTGGGTCAGGAAGATCCCTGGAGAAGAAAATGGCAACCCACTCCAGTATTCTTGCCTTGAGAATTCCATGGACAAAGGAGCCTGGTGGGCCCAGTCCGTAGAGCCATAAAGAGCTGGGACACAACTAAGCGACTAACACCTCCTCCATATGCAAAGAGTGCACCTTTCACATGAGAGATTTATTTCCTACTTTCAGGGAGATACAAAGAGAGAGGTGTCCCTCGTTTTTATTTATTTCTATTTTGGCTTGCAGGATCTCAGTTCCCTACTAGGGATCACACCCAGGCCACAGCAGTGACAGTTCCAAGTCCTAACCAGTAGGCCACCAGGGAACTCCCTAGAGTATCCCTTTTTGTGTTGGCCATTTCTTCAGTAACTTTTAATTCAAAATAATTAATGCGCCATTGAGGCATATTTTGGGATTACATATACCAGGCCCCAACAAAAGTTGTCTTCAGTTTCAAAAGTCTCCTGGGCCTTTGACAATCCCCTCCTCTACCTAAACCTAGAACAATAAATGATATATAGATGGAGTCACCTCCTCAATTTTTCTTGGAAATAAACAGAGATTCTGAGATATCGTTGACTGTTTTGAGTTGGGATGAATTTTAAAAGAGCATATAACTCAAGTATTTCTTGATTTCCTATAGCAGCCCTGAAGCCCAAAAAGATTAAGGGTTCTATCCAGTGTCCTATATCTGTTTAATGGCAAAGCTTAAAGTATAACCCAGACCTCCTGAATCTGGTTTTCATTACACCATTTACAAGATTATGTCTTGAGTCACTGAATGCATAATAAAATCATTGTGCTTTATGTGCCTTATAGAGAGAAGGCACTCTATAAACAGTCAGCTGGGTAATAAATGCCAGTATTTTCAAGAAATAACAAATACTGGGAGAGCTGGACTTAGTACATGTAGATTTCTCTGGTTATATTTCTCAATATATTTTGCCATTTAAATGTTTTTCTTTTCTTCTCAAAGATCTTCAGTTTGGATCTTGGAGGTATATCAGCTGTGGTTCTAAATGGCTATGATGTAGTAAAGGAATGCCTTGTTCATCAAAGTGAAATTTTTGCAGACAGACCATGTCTTCCTTTATTCATGAAGATGACAAAAATGGGAGGTATGTTTGTTTTCACCTATCTAGTAATTTACTAAACTATTATAAATCGCACTTCTTATTTTATGTAAATTTATTACATAGTAGTGACTGAACAGCTTAATTACAACAGACTTAGCAACTGAACAACAACAATCACATAGTAGAGATTGGTTTCTGTTGTACTGATTAATTTTTATTATTCAGTTACAAAGTCATGTCTGACTCTGCAACCCCGTGGACTGCAGCGCGCCAGGCTCCTCTGTCCTCCATGATTTCTTGGAGTTTGTTAAAATTCATGTCTGTGGAATCAATGATGCTATTACCATAACCATCTCATCCTCTGCCGCCCCTTCTCCTTTTGCCTTCAATCTTTCCCAGAATCAGGGTCTTTTCCAGTGAATTAGTTCTTCACATCAGGTGACGAAAGTATTGGAGCTTCAGCCTGGTATCAGTCTTTCCAATGAATATTTAGAGTTGATTTCCTTTAGAATTGACTGGTTTGATTTCCTTGCTCTCCAAAGGACTCTCAGAGAGTCTTGTCCAGCACCACAGTTTGAAAACATCAGTTCTTCCGTGCTCAGCCTTCTTTATGGTCCGACTCTCACATCTATACCTGACTACTGGAAAAACTGTAGTCAGGCTTAAATTGAAGAAAGTAGGGAAAACCACTAGGACATTCAGGTATGACCTGAATCAAATTCCTTATGATTATATAGTGGAGGTGATGAATAGATTAAAGGGATTAAATCTGGTAGACAGAGTGCCTGAAGATTGTGGACAGAAGTTCATACTGATTAATAGGAAAGCATTAATTAGTTAATTTAAGTCTTAGAACCTAACATTTGAGGACTTTCAGGCTCTATTACACTCATATTTTACACGCTAATTCTTCTGTTGTAATCTAGTTCTAATAAATACTGTAAATGATGTTTTAAAGAATTAGCACAAATATTAATATGTGCAGGTTTTGTGAAACAAGTATACATATGTGTGCACACATACTGGAATTAGAAGTATGTTTTAAGCTAGTCTTGAGTGCTTGGTGACATTTTATGATCATTTTACTTATAAGTTTATAAACCCTGAAACAGCCTTTCTTAACTACTAATTAATATGATATGTAAATGAAGAACTGTAGGGTATGTGTGAAGGACTAGTATTCTCTATGGTTTAGGCTTGACCAGTGTCAGATGATTATTCAACAAGAGAGAAAGGCTGAAAGTTAACAGAATGGATGAGAAGAAAGCAACAGAAGACTAACATAGAATGTTGATGTCTGTACATCTGTTTTCATGCATAATAGTATGAGTTTTTATGAACTTCAAATTTTTCCAATTTAATGAGAGCTTCACACTTCATTTCCAAGAAAAATACAATAGCTTGGTTACATAGACTAAAAAAATAGATTTAAAATGAAAAAGATAAAAAGTAACTATTAAATTGCAAAGCCAATCAACTTGTGCAAAGAAAACACCAATTTAAAAGGCTGAATTAAAAAAAATAAATTAAAAAAAATTTTTTAAATAAAAAAAATAAAATAAAAGGCTGAATTATCAGGCCAGAGTATGAAGACCCTTGAAAGCAATAATATAACTAAAAAGCAAATCTCCAGCTTCTTCAAAACTCTTCTAAGTAATAATTAGACCAAAGAAGAAATTATACCACAAGTATAATAGAAGATCTTTTAGGAAATTATGAAAATGAATGATATGATCAGAGTAATATTTAGGATAAGTATATGTGTTTTGGCATCACCTTTTGTTGGAGTGAAAGGCATTCAGTTGGAATTGGACGGGAATAAAAGCTGACCTTTTCCAGTCCCATGGCCACTGCTGAGTTTTCCAAATTTGCTGGCATATTGAGTGCAGCAATTTCACAGCATCATCTTTTAGGATTTGAAATAGCTCAACTGGAATTCCATCACCTCCACTAGTTCATAGTGATGCTTCCTAAGACCCACTTGACTTTGCATTCCAGGATGTCTGGCTCTAGGTGAGTGATCACACCATCATGGTTATCTGGGTCATGAATATCTTTTTTGTATAGTTCTTCTATGTATTCTTGCCACCTCTTCTTTATATCTTCTGCTTCTGTTAGGTCCATACCATTGCTGTCCTTTATTGTGCCCATCTTTGCATGAAACGTTCCCTTGGTATCTCTAATTTTCTTGAAGAGATCTCTAGTCTTTCCCATTCTATTGTTTTCCTCTATTTCTTTCCACTGATCAGTGAGGAAGGCTTTCTTTCTTTCTTTCTTTCTTTTTTTTTTTTTTTTTTTTTTGAGGAAGGCTTTCTTATCTCTCCTTGCTGTTCTTTGAAGCTCTGCATTCAGATGGGTATATCTTTCCTTTTTACTTTTGTCTTTAGCTTCTCTTCTTTTCACAGCTATTTGTAAGGCCTCCTCAGACAGCCATTTTGCCTTTTTGCATTTCTTTTTCTTGGGGATGGTCTTGATCTCTGCCTCCTGTACAATGTCATGAACCTCCTTCCACAGTTCTTCAGGCACTCTGTCTATCAGATCTAATCCCTTGAATCTATTTCTCACTTCCACTGTATAATTGTAAGGGGTTTGATTTAGGTCATACCTAAATGGTCTAGTGGTTTTCCCTACTTTCTTCAATTTAAGTCTGAATTTGGCAATAAGGAGTTCATGATCTGAGCCACAGTCAGCTCCTGGTCTTGTTTTTCCTGACTATATAGAGCTTCTCCATTTTTGACTGCAAAGAATATAATCAGTCTGATTTCGGTATTGACCATCTGC
This sequence comes from Cervus elaphus, assembly GCF_910594005.1. Classification (NCBI taxonomy): domain Eukaryota; kingdom Metazoa; phylum Chordata; class Mammalia; order Artiodactyla; family Cervidae; genus Cervus; species Cervus elaphus. Next base: position 51,195,663 of record NC_057815.1, read on the forward strand.
TGATGTCCATGTGTAGAGTCTTCTCCTGTGTTGTTGGAACAGGGTGTTTGCTACGACCAATGCGTTCTCTTGGCAAAGCTCTGTTAGTCTTTGACCTGCTTCGTTTTGTACTCCAAAGCCAAATTTGCCTGTTACTCCAGGTGTTTCTTGACTTCCTGCTTTTGCATTCCAGTCCCCTGTAATGAAATGGACATCTTTTTGGGGGTGTTAGTTCGAGAAGGTCTTGTAGGTCTTCATAGAACCGTTCAACTTAAGCTTCTTCAGCATTACTGGTTGGGGCATAGACTTGGATTGCTGTGATATTGAATGGTTTGCCTTGGAAATGAACAGAAATCATTCTGTCATTTTTGAGATTGCATCCAAGTACTGCATTTCAGACTCTTTTGATGACTATGGTGGCTGCTCCATTCTTCTAAAGGATTCTTGCCCACAGTAGTAGATATAATAATGGTCATCTGAGTTAAATTCACCCATTCCAGTCTATTTTAGTTCACTGATTCCTAAAATGTCAGTGTTCACTCTTGCCATCTCCTGTTTGACCACTTCCAGTTTGCCTTGATTCATGGACCTAACATTCCAGGTTCCTATGCAATATTGCTCTTTACAGCATTGGACTTTACTTCCATCACCAGTCACATCCACAACTGGGTGTTGTTTTCCTTTGGCTCCGTCTCTTCATTCTTTCTGGAGTTATTTCTCCACTAGTGCATTCAAGTATGACCTAAATCAAATCCCTTACAATTATACAGTGGAAGTGAGAAATAGATTCAAGGGATTAGATCTGATAGAGTGCCTGATGAACTATGGATGGAGGTTCATGACATAGTACAGGAGACAGGGATAAGACCATCCCTAAGAAAAAGAAATGCAAAAAGGCAAAATGGCTGTCTGAGGAGGCCTTACAAACAGCTGTGAAAAGAGAAGTGAAAAGCAAAGGAGAAAAGGAAAGATACACCTATTTGAATGTAGAGCTTCAAAGAATAGCAAGGAGAGATAAGAAAGCCTTCCTCAGTGATCAGTGGAAAGAAATAGAGGAAAACAATAGAATGGGAAAGACTAGAGATCTCTTCAAGAAAATTAGAGATACTAAGCGAACATATCGTGCAAAGATGGGCACAATAAAGGACAGCAATGGTATGGACCTAACAGAAGCAGAAGATATAAAGAAGAGGTGGCAAGAATACACAGAAGAACTATACAAAAAAGATATTCATGACCCAGATAACCACGATGGTGTGATCACCCACCTAGAGCCAGACATCCTGGAATGTGAAGTCAAGTGAGCCTTAGGAAGCATCACTATGAACTAGTGGAGGTGATGGAATTCCAGTTGAGCTATTTCAAATCCTAAAAGATGATGCTGTGAAATTGCTGCACTCAATATGCCAGCAAATTTGGAAAACTCAGCAGTGGCCACAGGAATGGAAAAGGTCAGATTTCTTTCCAATCCCAAAGAAAGGCAAAGCCAAAGAATGCTCAAACTACTGCATAGTGGCACTCATCTCACACACTAGTAAAGTAATGTTCAAAATTCTGCAAGCCAGACTTCAACAATACGTGAACCGTGAACTTCCAGGTGTTCAAGCTGGTTTTAGAAAAGGCAGAGGAACCAGAGATGAAATTGCCAATATCCGCTGGATCATTGAAAAAGCAAGAGAGTTCCAGAAAAACATCTATTTCTGCTTTATTGACTATGCCAAAGCCTTTGACTGTGTGGATCACAATAAACCATGGAAAATTCTGAGAGAGAGGGATTACCAGACCACCTAACCAGCCTCTTGAGAAATCTGTATGCAGGTCAGGAAGCAACAGAACAGGACATGGAACAACAGACTGGTTCCAAATAGGAAAATGAGTACGTCAAGCCTATATACTGTCACCCTGCTTATTTAACTTATATGCAGAGTACATCATGAGAAATGCTGAGCTGGAAGAAGCACAAGCTGGAATCAAGATTGCCGGGAGAAATATCAATAACCTCAGATATGCAGATGACACCACCCTTATGGCAGAAAGCGAAGAAGAACTAAAGAGCCTCTTGATGAAAGTGAATGAGGAGAGTGAAAAAGTTGGCTTAAAGCTCAACATTCAGAAACTAAGATCATGACATCCGGTCCCATCACTTCAAGGCAAATAGATGGGGAACAGTGGCTGACTTTATTGTTTTGGGCTCCAAAATCACGGCAGATGGTGATTGCAGCCATGAAATTAAAAGATGCTTACTCCTTGGCAGGAAAGTTATGACCAATCTAGTCAGCATATTAAAAAGCAGAGATATTACTTTGTCAACAAAGGTCCGTCTAGTCAAGGCTATGATGTTTCCAGTAGTCACGTATGGATGTGAGAGGTGGACTATAAAGAAAGCTGAGCACCGAAGAATTGATGCTTTTGAACTGTGGTGTTGGAGAAGACTCTTGAGAGTCCCTTGGACTGCAAGGAGATCCAACCAGTCCTTCCTAAAGGAGATCAGTCCTGAGTGTTCATTGGAAGGACTGATGCTGAAACTGAAACTCCAATACTTTGGCCACCTGATGGGAAGAGCTGACTCATTGGAAAAGACCCTGATGCTGGGAAAGATTGAAGGCAGGAGGAGAAGGGGACGACAAAGGATTAGATGGTTGGGTGGCATCACTGATTTGATTGACATGAGTTTGAGTAAGCTCTGGGAGTTGGTGATGGACAAGGAGGCCTGGCATGTTGCAGTCCATGGGGTCACAAAGAGTTGGACACGACTGAGCAACTGAACTGAACTGATCTCCCGTAGCATATTGGGCATCTACCGACCTGGGGAGTTCTTCTTTCAGTGTCCTATCCTTTTGCCTTTTCATGCTGTTCATGGGGTTCTCAAGGCAAGAATGCTGAAGTGGTTTGCCGTTTGTTTTCCAGTTGACCTCGTTTTGTTGGAACTCTCCACCGTGACCCTCCCATCTTGGGTGGCCCTACATGGCATGGCTCATAGTTTCATTAAGTTAGACAAGGCTGGGGTCCATGTGATCAGTTTGGTTAGTTTTCTGTGATTGTGGTTTTCATTCTATCTATCCTCTGATGGATAAGGATAAGAGGTTATGGAAGCTTCCTGATGGGAGAGACTGACTGAGGTGGAATCTGGGTCTTGTTTTGATGGGCGGGACCATGCTCAGTAAATTTTTAATCCAATTTTCTATTGATGGGCAGAGCTGTGTTCCCTCCCTGTTGTTTGACCTGAGGTCAAACTATAATGGAGGTAATGAAGATAATGGCAACCTCCTTCAAAAGGTCCCATGCAGGCACTGCTGCATTCAGTGCCCCTGACCCTGAAGCAGGCCACTGTTGACCCATGCTTCCACCACAGACTCCTGGACACTCCCAGGCAAGTCTGGGTCAGTCTCTTGTGGGGTCACTGCTCCTTTCTCCTGGGTTCTGGTGCACACAAGGTTCTGTTCGTGCCCTCCAAGAGTCTGTTTCCCCAGTCCTGTGTAAGTTCTGGCGGCTCTATGGTGGGGTTGATGGCGACCTCCTCCAAGAGGGCTTATGCCATCCATACCCAGGTCTACTGCACCCAGAGCTCTTGTGCCTGCAGCAGGCCACTGCTGGCCCATACCTTCGCAGGAGACACTCATACACAGCTCTGGCTCAGTCTCTGTGGGATCCCTGGGTCCTGGTGTGCACAAGGTGTGTTTGAGCCCTCTGAGTGTCTCTGGTGGGTAAGGGGTTTGATTCTAAACACGATTTCACCCCTCCTACCCTCTTGCTGGGGCTTCGCCTTTGCCCTTGGACGTGGGGCATCTTTTTTTGGTGGGATCCAACATTCTCCAGTCGGTTGTTCAGCAGTGAGTTGTAGTTTTGGAGTTCTCACAGGACACGGTGAGCACATGTCCTTCTACTCTGCTATCTTACGCCACTGGAAAGGGTGTAATCCCAAAGAATTTCCAATCCCAAAGAATTTCCAGTCCCAAAGAAAGGAAATGCCAAAGAATGTTCAAACTACCACACAATTACAGTCATCTCACATACTGGCAAAGTAATGCTCAAAATTCTCCAAGCCAGGCTTTAGCAGTATGTGAACCATGAACTTCCAGATGTTCAAGCTGGATTTAGAAAAGGCAGAGGAACCAAAGATCAAATGCCAACATCCATTGGATCATCAAAAAAGCAAGAGAGTTCCAGGAAAACATCTATTTCTGCTTTATTGACTACACCAAAGCCTTTGACTGTGTAGATCACAACAAACTGTGGAAAATTCTTCAAGAGATGGGAATACCAGACCACCTTACCTGCCTCCTGAGCAATCTATATGCAGATCAAGAAGCAGCAGTTAGAACTGGACATGGAACAACAGACTGTATATTTTCACCCTGCTTATTTAACTTATATGCAGAGTATATCATGCATAATTCTGAGCTGGATGAAGCACAGGCTGTAATCAAGATTGCCGGGAGAAATATCAGTAACCTCAGATGTGCAGAAGACACACCATCCTTATGGCTGAAAGCGAAGAAGAACTAAAGAGACTCTTAATGAAAATGAAAGAGGAGAGTGAACTCAACATTCAGAAAACTAAGATCATGGCATCCAGTTCCATGACTTCATGGCAAATAGGTGGGGAAATAGTGGAAACATTGAGAGACTTTATACTTTTGGGCTCCAAAATAACTGCAGATGGTGACTGTAGCCATGAAATTAAAAGACACTTGCTCCTTGGAAGAAAAACTATGACCAACCTAGACAGGATATTAAAAAGCAGAGACATTACTTTGCCAACAAAGGTCCGTTTTGTCAAAGCTATGGTTTTTCCGATAGTCATGTATGGATGTGAGAGTTGGACTGTAAACAAAGCTGAGCACTGAAGAATTGATGCTTTTGAACTGTGATGTTAGAGAAGACCCTTGAGAGTCCCTTGGACTGCAAGGAAGTCTAACCAGTCCATCCTAAAGGAAATCAGTCCAGATTCTTTGTTGGAAGGACTGATGCTGAAGCTGAAGAAAGTTTGATACTTTGGCCACCTGATGGGAAGAATTGACTCATTTGAAAAGACCCTGAATCTGGGAAAGATTGAAGGCAGGAGGAGAAGGGGACGACAGAGGATGAGATAGTTGGGTGGCATCACTGATTGGATTGACATGAGTTTGAGTAAGCTCTGGGAGTTGGTGATGGACAGGGAGGCCTGGTGTGCGGCAGTCCATGGGGTCGCAAAGAGTCAGCCACGACTGAGCGACTAAACTGAACTGTACTGAAGTGTTTTTTGAAACTATAAATTTATAGTTTAGACTAGTTTTATCATGAAGAATTAGTAAGTATTCAGCTTAAGATTTTCAAAGAAATAATAAGAGAAAAAACAGAAAATTAGATGTGGGTTTTTTTGGTTTTTGGCCACAATGTGCCACTTATGGGATCTTAGTTCCTAACAAGGGATTGAACCCAGGCAAATGACAGTGAAAGTGTGGAGTCCTAACCACTGAACCACCAGGGAATTTCCTAAATGTGTGATTTTAAGATACATGTACACTGAACTGTATATACTTGGAACTGGGAAATCAGAGCTACCATAAACTCACTGCTTGAATAGGAAAAAGTGGCCCCTTTTTGGTGGGTTTGGCCCATGCCTAGGCATACAGATTGGTCAGTGTAGGCTTATAGTCAGATTCCTGTGTACCATCTTATATGTAACCATATGCATTTGTTTCAGACACGTATCCTATATGCGTACATTTCCCTTGGGCTTGCTGTCATCTCAGTGCCTGTGCACTAGTTCTCTACCTGCAGTGATCTTTCCTTGGATATCTGCTTGACTCACTTCCATCCTCTATGCCTTTACTTATGTCACCTTCTCACTGAGTGTTTCCCTGACCACTCTTACGTCTCTCACCTTGCCAAAGAATTTGTTTGACTCTCCTCACTAGTATGTAAGGTCCATGAGAAAGAGATATCTTTGCCTCTTTTGTTTACTGATATATCCCTGGCACTTTAGCTCCAGAAATACATTCATGTTGAGTGAATAGTCATCTGGGAGTATGGAGAAGAAAAGAGAGTATGGAATATAAGATTGTTGCACGGCCTTAAAGACCCTCTTATGTATGGTTAACTTTATCATAAGTTCTAAATTTTGTGCAACAGCTGTTGCACAAAAGTTGTTGAAATGTGAATTACATAGGCACCTCAGGTAGACTAGAGAACATGACATTTTTCATGATAGGTAGACCTATGTACCAATTATAAATGAAATTCCAAGTGAACTACATGTTACATAAATATTTGTGCTGAAGATATTTTTTTTCTTGATAGTTGATTTAAAGAGAAAATATCCCATAGTAGACGTATCAGAACAGCAGAGTGTTCTGTGGAGACTCTGAAATTTTAAGGCAAGTAATATCAACATTAGAAGTTTGAGTTTCATGTTTGTCTTCTTAGTTTGGGCTGCTATAACAAAAATACAGAGAATGAGTGGCTTAAACAATAAACATTTATTGTCACAGATCTGGAGGCTATGGAGTTCAAGATCAAGGTGCTAGCAGAACAGTGTCTACAAAGAGCCTGCTTCCCATAGACTGTAGACTGCTGTCTTCTCCCTGTATCCTCAAAAAACCAAGGGCAATCATCTCCACCCACATCCCTTCTTATAAGGGCACTGAGCTCATTCATGAGAGCTCATGACCTAATTGGGCTTCCCTGGTGGCACAGTGGTAAAGAATCCGCCTGCCAATACAGGAGACAGCAGTTCGATCCCTCAGTCAGGAAGATCCCCTGGAGAAGGAAATTACCCACTCCCGTATTCTTGCTGGGAAAATCCCATGGGCAGTGAAGCCTGACAGGCTACAGTCCATGGAGTCAAAAAGAGTCTGATATGACTTAGCAAACAAAAAACAACAACAAACTCATTCATGAGGGCTCATGACCTAATTACTTCCCAAAGGCCCCACCGCCTGATACCATCACACTGGGAATTGGCAGCACATTTAGTCCTTTAGCACCTCCTTTTGGGTTGAGTCTTTCCACTACCTCATTCAGGCCATCCTTGCTTCTGCCAGTTATATTATCAGGTTACATATGCCTTTAATGAGAGTAATTTGTATTCTAAAATCTAGTCTCTTAAAGCAGAAAATTTCTAATTCTATAAGGATGATTTTTCAAGTATGTGTTTAGTCTAGAATAAAAAGTTGCCAATAGCGCACACAGTCATTTGTTGTAAAATAGGCTTGTGGTAGAAGTTGAATAATAAAGTCATCCGTGCCTACTTCACCCAGGTTGAATTACACAACATAGTTCAATTTCTGGTGATGGAGATTATAGGTCTTTTCTGCCTGTCCCTAGGGAAGTATAGATAAGTTTATCTGTTTATAGTATTCCATGGCTACTGAGGAGTAAAGAATAGGGCTTGACTGCTGGGTCTAGTTTTAGTTTTATAGAAAATTTGAAGACGAATGAATAACCATCTCCTCCCCAACCCCACTCTGCCACCATAGCATTTTTAACTGTTAGATACAGGGATATAGGACTAATAAAAATTTTTAATAGTTTTGTAAAAAGATAATTGGGAGAAAAATTACTAACCATCCCTTTTCTTTTTCTTTTTTTTAGGCTTACTTAATTCCAGATATGGCCGAGGATGGATTGATCACAGAAAATTAGCTGTAAATAGCTTTCGCTGTTTTGGATATGGCCAGAAATCTTTTGAATCTAAAATCTTAGAAGAAACCAATTTTTTCATTGATGCTGTTGAAACATACAATGGTAGCCCTTTTGACTTAAAACAATTAGTAACAAATGCTGTTTCAAACATAACCAATCTAGTCATTTTTGGAGAACGATTCACTTATGAAGACACTGATTTTCAGCACATGATTGAGTTATTTAGTGAAAATGTGGAACTAGCTGCCAGTGCCTCAGTCTTCCTCTATAATGCCTTTCCATGGATTGGCATCTTACCTTTTGGAAAACATCAACAACTGTTTAGAAATGCAGCTGTGGTCTATGACTTTCTCTCTAGGCTTATTGAAAAAACTTCCATCAACAGAAAACCGCAGTTACCTCAGCATTTTGTTGATGCTTATTTAGATGAGATGGAAAGAAGTAAAAATGACCCATCATCTACTTTCTCCAAAGAAAACCTAATTTTTTCTGTGGGTGAACTCATCATTGCTGGAACTGAAACTACAACTAATGTGCTACGGTGGGCAGTTCTTTTCATGGCCCTTTATCCTAACATTCAAGGTGAGGATTCGCATGATCTTAAGATCTGTGCTTACGTTTAGGGCCCACACGTGTTTTACAGTCTTTGGCTGTATACAAAGCATTTTAGTTAGGAACTCCTGCTATGCTGTCCAAAAAGAGAAGTACTGAATAGCTAGTACTGAATAACTATAAGGTTTTAAAAACTATTAATTCATGTAAAAATCTCAGATATAAATCTTACAATACCTGTATTATAAATGAGGGAAAAGGCTAAGTGACTGATTTGCCCACTTCCTTCTAGTTCTAAGCCAGAACCCGAACCCTAGTTTTTTGGGATTTTTTGTTTGTTTGTTTTGATTTGGTTTTGGTTACACCACGCAGCATGCAGAATCTTAGTTTCCCAACCAAGGATTGAACCCATACCCTCTGCAGTGGAAGCATGTAGTCTTTATAGCTGAACTGCCAGGAAAGTCCCAACCCTGGCTTTTTAAAAATTATTATTTATTTTTAATTGAAAGATTATTGTTTTACAACATTGTGTTGGTTTCTGCCATACATCAACGTGAATCAACCATAGGTATACATATGTCCCCTCCCTCTTGAACCTCCCTCCTACGTCCCACCCTAACCCACCTCTCTAGGTTACAGAGCCCAGATTTGAATTCCCACTGACTATTTACATGTGTAGTCTATATGTTTCCATACTACTCTCCATTTGTCCCACCCTCTCCTTACCCCCAACCCCATACCCACAAATCTGTTCTCCATGTCTGTGTCTCCATTGAAAGTGAAAGTCACTCAGTTGTGCCCAACTCTTTGTGACCCCACAGACTGTATGTAGCCCGTTAGGCTCCTCTGTCCATGGAATTGACCAGGCCAGAATACTGGAGTGGGTAGCCATTCCCTTCTCCAGGAGATTTTTCCCAACCCAGGGATCAAACCCAGGTCTCCTGCCTTGCAGGCAGATTCTTTACTGTCTGAGCCCCAGGGAAGCCCCTGAGTCCCCATTGCTGCCCTACACATAGGTTCATCAGTATCATCTTTCTAGATTCCAGATATATGCATTAATATACAATATTTATTTTTCTCTTTCAGACTTACCTCACTCTGTATAATAGTTTCTAGGTTCATCCACCTCATTAGAACAGACTCAAATATGTCCCTTTAATTCACTGAGTAATATTCCATTGTGTATATATATGTGTGTGTGTGTGTGTGTGTGTGTGTGTATCACAACTTTATCCATTTATCTGTTGATGGATATTTGGGTTGTTTCCATGTCTTTGCTGTTGTAAATAGTGCTGCAATGAACATTACCAACCCTGGTCTTTTTTATTTGAAGTTTCTAATGCTTTGTTCTTTTCCTTGATCAGAGTAATGTTGTTTTAATTCTAGATTTAATTTTTATTTTTATTACCTATAATGTGTGTTTCACAATTAGGTACTGGTTGTGTAAGATATGTGGCATGTGTTTAAATAGATCTCCCAGATAATGAAAAATCTGAATCTGAATGTACCCATACCATGTTGGCTGGTTATCGTTTGTTTTATCCTAAAGAGAGGTTACTTTAGATATAATTCTAAGAATTGCATAATAATGGGAACACTTTTTCTCTTACAGGACAAGTTCAGAAAGAGATTGACTTAATTATAGGACCCAGTGGGAAGCTTTCTTGGGATGACAAGTGTAAAATGCCTTACACCGAGGCAGTTTTGCATGAAGTTTTAAGATTCTGTAACATAGTGCCGTTAGGGATTTTCCATGCAACCTCTGAGGATGCAGTTGTACGTGGTTATTCCATTCCTAAAGGCACAACAGTAATCACAAATCTTTATTCTGTACACTTTGACGAAAAGTATTGGAGAGACCCAGAAATATTCTATCCAGAGCGATTTCTGGACAGCAGTGGATATTTTGCCAAGAAGGAAGCTTTGGTTCCCTTTTCCCTAGGTAAGAGAGCTTTTTCACAGGGGCTTAACTTGAGAACAAAGTATAGTGATGATTCATTATGTATAACATCTTAATCTGAAGCATTCTGTTGTAGAATTAATATCCCAACTTTGAAAACAGCATTGACTCTTAAGGAGAGAACGGTTTAATTAGATGTCATTAACACCTGTTTCTACTCAAAATAAACAAGGCATAATTTAGCAGCTAGAAAGTAACTGATGAGAAGCTCTGGTTTCTTTTGAAACTCTCTTGCTTATGAAATTTGTAGAGCTGGAAGTCAGTAACAGGCACCTTGAGAAACTGAGACCCAGGGACAGGAATGGCATCATAATTTGAAGTGAAACTGGAATCAAGCTCTCGTGACTTTTAATTATTATACCTCATTTCCAAAAACATTGCGTCTCCTGTGAAAAAGTACACAGATCACAAGACCCATGGAAGATGGCTTGGAGAAATCTTTTCACTGGGGAAGGGTACACATACAGTCATTTGAAATGAAATGAACTTTTCCTGGGTCAATAGAACTAAGTGTCACACCTTAGATCTTTCATGGCATATCTCAGGCTCCGTTGCAAAGAAAGCAGAGAATGGAACTAATGAGCTTACAAAAGTACATGACCTGACAAAAGAAGGTAAAAAATGGGCCCTGGGAACTGAAATGCTAGGGCCCATTTATATTCTTTGGGGCTTAAGAAAATCCTTTAATGAACATAACTTCCTCTCAGTTCAGTTCAGTCGCTCAGTCGTGTCCGACTCTTTGCGACCCCATGGACCACGGCACACCAGGCCTCTCTGTCCATCACCAACTCCTGGAGTTTACTCAGACTCATGTCCATTGAGTCGGTGATGCCATCCAACCATCTCATCCCCTGTCATCCTCTTTTCCTCCTGCCTTCAATCTTTCCCAGCATCAGAGTCTTTTTCAATGAGTCAGCTCTTCGCATCAGGTGGCCAAAGTATTGGAGTTTCAGCTTCAACATCAGTCCTTCCAATGAACACTCAGGACTGATCTCCTTTAGGATGGACTGGTTGGATCTTGCAGTCCAAGGGACTCTCAAGAGTCTTCTCCAACACCACAGTTCAAAAGCATCAATTCTTCGGCCCTCAGCTTTCTTTATAGTCCAACTCTTACATCCATGCATGACTGCTGGAAAAACCATAGCTTTGACTAGGCAGACGTTTGTTGGCAAAGTGATGTCTCTGCTTTTTAATATACTGTCTAGGCTGGTCATAACTTTCTTGCCAAGGAGGAAGCATCTTTTAATTTCTTGGCTGCAATCACCATCTGCAGTGGTTTTGGAGCCCAAAACAATAAAGTCAGCCACTGTTTCCATTGTTTCCCCATCTATTTGCCATGAAGTGATGGGACCAGATGCCATGATCTTAGTTTTCTGAATGTTGAGCTTTAAGCCAACTTTTTCACTCTCCTCTTTAACTTTCATCAAAAAACTCTTTAGTTCTTCTTCACTTTCTGCCATAAGGGTGGTGTCATCTGCATATCTGAGGTTATTGATATTTCTCCCGGCAATCTTGATTCCAGCTTGTGCTTCATCCAGCCCAGGATTTCTCATGATGTACTCTGCATATAAGTTAAATAAGCAGTGTGACAGTATACAGCCTTGACATACTCCTTTTCCTATTTGGAACCAATCTGTTGTTCCATGTCCAATTCTGTTGCTTCCTGACCTGCATACAGGTTTCTCAAGAGGCAGGTCAGGTGGTCTGGTATTCCCATCTCTCAGAATTTTCCACAGTTTATTGTGATCCACACAGTCAAAAGGCTTTGGCATAGTCAATAAAGCAGAAATAGATGTTTTTCTTGAACTCTCTTGCTTTTTGGATGATCCAGCGGATGTTGGCAATTTGATCTCTGGTTCCTCTGCCTTTTCTAAAACCAGCTTGAACATCTGGAAGTTCACGGTTCACGTATTGCTGAAGCCTGGCTTGAAGAATTTTGAGCATTACTTTACTAGTGTGTGAGATGAGTACAATTGTGCGGTAGTTTGAGCATTCTTTGGGATTGGAATGAAAACTGGCCTTTTCCAGTCCTGTGGCCACTGCTGAGTTTTCTAAATTTGCTGGCATTTTGAGTGCAGCACTTTCAAAGCATCATCTTTTAGGATTTGAAATAGTTCAACTGGAATTCCATCACTTCCACTAGCTTTGTTCGTAGTGATGCTTCCTAAGGCCCACTTAACTTCCTCTAACATTCTTTAAATACCAGAGTTCCTGAAAGATATGTATTAAACATAAGTTTTGGTAAATAATTTAAAAACTATTATGCCTGCTTTCTGTTTAGGGAGAAGACATTGTCTTGGAGAACAGCTGGCTCGGATGGAAATGTTCCTGTTTTTCACAACATTGCTTCAGAGGTTTCATTTGCATTTTCCACATGAACTGGTTCCAAACCTGAAGCCCAGGTTAGGCATGACATTGCAACCCCAGCCCTACCTCATCTGTGCAGAAAGACGCTGAAAGTACACAGATGTTTTGTGGAACAAGCTGTTCGCCTCACCCTCAAACCTTATTTAATTATGTGTTTGGACAGGAATCACAGCATCATAAAACCAAATGAACAGAGATGTATCTTTAAAAGCAGTACTACTATAATAATATGCATTAGCTATTGTTTTTTCCTTATAAGTCTTATGACTTATAATTCCACTTAAAGTGGAATTATCTGAGGAAAACAGAGGTGCAAATGGCAGCTCTTGCATCAGTTTCCTGACTTTTTAACCTCTTATTGAGCACCAGGTACCTGTCATCCATTCTTGACTCCAGCTTGCTCCTTTCTGATATATTTGCCTCCAATGCCAGTGCCAGCTCCTTTCTAATCAGGTATTATCTGTGTTACCACACAATCCAGTCCAGTTTCATAGTAGACCAAAGAAATTAGAACGCAAATAAGTGAGTTTGGACTACAGAGGTATTTTATTAGATGCAGTGGTAGACGACAGAATATATATTTATATAGTATATTTAATATAAAACCTGCTAATACTTTCAAGTCTTACTTCCTACTATAGTTTCATAAGAGTTGTATCATTCTTCCTACATATGAGGGTCCTATGATATATAATAATGATATGATATTGATAATGATATATGATAATGTATTTAAAAATGACGGGTAGCATGACCTAGATGCTTAATGATGTAATAAAAAGCCTGTTTCTTCACATCCCTCAAGTTTGCTTTCCAGATGATACTAGCTTTATCTTAAGGCTGGCTTTTGGAAGTACATGTTCTTTGCCCATGTCCTTTCAAGATACTGAGCTTGGATTGTTTTTGGGAGAGCAAGGGAGCTTTTCAGATGTTCCCTTAAAACTGTTCTTTGTGTCCCATAGGTCCTAACTAACCTATGTGTCCACCCATTAAAACTATGTCTTGAGACTTCCCTGTCGGTCCAGTGGTTAAGACTCTGTGGTTCCAATGCAAGGGACACAGGTTCGATCCCTGGTCAGGGAGCCAAGATCCCACGTGATAGATGGCCAAAAAAACAAAAACAAAAAAACCTGTCTTGTGAACATGGAGGCAACCCAAGTGCCCAGTAACAGATGACTGGATTAATAAAATGTGAGATAGATATAGATAGATAGATAGATATAGATAGATAGATAGATAGATGCTATTTATTTTCTTTACCTTGCATCTAAGGAAATGTATTTTTCCCTGATCAAGTTAATGTAAACCTGATGAAGATCATTTAAATATGTAGATTCACAAGTTGTTAATGTTAGAAGAGGTCTAATCTCACTTGATGTGCTCATTTTATGGCCAAGGAAGTAGGCGTTCAGATAGGGAAATGAAGAGCATGGCCCTCTTTCACCTCATCCATGTATTTTTTTAATCCAAGCTGTTTATTGGGATGGTTCCTCACTTATCCTGATTCAGAGTGCTTTTAGTGCTTCCATCTGAAGGAGCATCCTTTTGTAAGCCTTGTTTTTCCTGCTGTGGGCTGGCGGAGTCCTGCTGACTGTGCCAGAGCCCCAGTTAGCACATGGCTAACAATGGTGGTGATCTACAGCATTCTGGGCATTTCACATCCATGAGGTAAGAACTGCAGCTCTGTCCCAGGTACTTCTTTTTGTGTATTCTCTTCTCTTCTGAAGAGGGATGAAGGAGCTTCTTTGTAAGATGCGCATTCTTGTCAGGAGGTCATCAGACCATCTCTTATCCTTCTTACTCACACCCAATAATTTATACTATGCTTTATAGTTCATATGAGCAACTGAACTGAACTTACAGTTCATAAAGTTGTTTTCATACTGGCAACTCTTGACTATTTTCAGCCAATTTTAACTGGTAAAAATAAAGTACTGCAATTTTAGAAAAATATAAATTAACATGAATTTAATAAGTAATCCATAATGGATAATATTTCTTTTTTGGAACTATATAGTAACAGACTATCGATCTACTATAGTGAGAATGCCTTCTCTCTGATCAGTCAGTGGTGAGCTACTAACTTAAAATGTTAGAATTCACTTATGGTTTAAGATGGCAACTGAGCATACTTATTTCTTCTCTACAAATGCCACTGAAATAACCAAAAGGATAGAAAAAGGGATAAAGGCATTGATGATGGGGTTGGAGGGATATATTAGTGAATCAGCTACTCCCAGGTTCTAAAAGATGGAATGTAAATGGGATAATATTGAAAGAACCACAGATAGGACCATGCATAGACAAAGCCTGAGGTAGAGATAGGAGCTCATTCTTCACAGCTGATTATGGAAAAAGCAAGTAGCCAAGGAGAGTAGTACACAAGGACAGCAAGAGTGGAAAGAAATCATGTTGATGCTCCTGTCCCCATACTGCTTTCTCTTCTTGTTTGTGCAGCTATAGAATGTGCTCCCAGTGCTAAAGTAAATGTTTAAATAAATTGAGTACTATGTCTGGGAGGTAGTGGTGCTCCTACATAGGGATTGGAGCCGTCAATTGGCAGCCCCTTAATTTGGTCTGATTTTGGACCTAAAGTTCTACATAACCAAAATGATTAACCAGGTGGAAGGGCAAATTTCAGTCAACCAAGTGATGACTGGGGAAACATCAGCAAAAGGGCTAGTGTTAAGAATTGAATGTATTTAACTATAGTACTAACACTAAAACAAAGGTTGGAATAAGTGCAACAAAATAATGTGTAAAAGTTTATACTCTGACAGTGTGGAAATAATGTATCTAACAAAAATAAATGAGAGGAAAAAAAGGTGGAAAGTAGAATAAATCTCATTGCTTCATGTATAATAGTTAGAAGTCAAAGAATATAATTTGACAAATCAAGTATTAAATGTTTGAGTAAATTTAAGAGTATAAAAGTAAATGGTAGTAATACTGCTTAAAATTGGGTACTGGAAGACATGGAAGAAGAAAACGTCCATGTTAATTTATTATTCTTAGAAGAGAAGCAGATATTATCCAAACATATTATATAAAGGTATAAGCATAAAGATGACCACTAAATCAAAAATACAAGCCCACAAAAAAGAAAAAAAATACAAGCCTTCCTAAATGTCAGGAGAACTAAAATTAATAAAGAACAGATTATATGAGAGAACTAAAAAGGCTTATCTTACCTATTAAAACTATATTCAAATTGGATCACAGAGATAACTTGATGATATAGTTATGTTGTATATGAGAAACATCTTAAAAAAAAAAGTTAAGAATATAAGGATGAGTAAGGTCATACCAGGCAAATGCAAATAGAAAGCATGACTCATGATCTTAATAAAACAAGGTAGAATTCAAGGCAGAAAGCATAAGCAAGACAAAGAAATTCACTCTTTAAAGACTCCTAAAGACTTCACTCCTAAAGACTCTGATTCTAGAAGTTACAATAATTATGAATAACTGTTGCACCAAAAAGCAGTATCTTTCATGAAGCAAAAATGGCAAGAGGTACAAGGAAAAATGTATGGATGTATATTAATACTAAAAAACTAATTCACTTCTCTCAACCTAAGACAAATCAAGTGGATCTCAAAAAATAAAGATAAAGAAGACCTATACTAAGAATTCGCTGGTTGTTCAGTGGTTAGGACTCCACTCTTCCACTGCAGGGAGCACAGGCTCAGTCCTTGGTTGGGGAACTAAGATCCTGCGTGCCCTAGAGTGAGGCCAAAAAGAGTCGTCTGTACTGCATAATCAGTAAGGTAGAACTGAGGAATACACATCAAATTTTATATCTGATAATAGAGTATGCTATTTTTATACATGTTGATGAAAATTGACCACGCAATGGATCAAAAGTTGAACTTTGAAAAATTTCAGAAGTATAAATATTACAGATTTCATTATCTGAGCATAAGATAATAAGAATGGGTATTAATAACGGAATAATAAAACCAAAATTGCCTTCGTATCTTGAAATTAAAATTGTAAGATAATCACTGGACAGGGGGAAAACAAACAATAATTGGAGAATTTCTAGAAAACATGATAAAAACATCAGAATCTATGGAATACAGCTGCAGTAGTCTTCAGAAGAAAATTCACAGCCCTATGTACTTGTTTAGATGAAAAAATAAATCTCGAGGATGAGCTAGGCATGCTTTTTGTAAATTAGAAAAACAGCAAACCAAAGGAAAGTAGAAGGAAAAATTACAAATTCTGGATAAGCAGGAATTAATGAGTTAGACAATAGAAAATAAGACCAATAGGTTGTATCCTTTTTTTTAAAAATCCATATGCTAAATCAAGGGTCAACAATTTTATACTTCACAGGTGAAATTTGGCCCACCATCTGTTTTGTATGACCCCAAGTTAATGGTTTTTACATTTTTACATGCATGGTTAAAAAAAAGAATGGCTGAATGAGGGGAATTAGGGTAAATGGGTCAACATGTGATAAAGCAATATAGGAAAATGTAAATTCTAGCATCTAGACTGTTTAAGGGTGTTTCTTCTATAATTCTTTCAACTTTTCTGTTTGAAATTTTTGATAATAAAATATTGGGAGGAACACTAAAAACAAACAAAATATTTTGTGATAAATGAAAATTTTCTGCATTTCAAATTTAATGTTCATAAAGTTACATCTCTTTCCTGAAAGAGAATTTTAATAATTGTAAGAAATTGATTTGTAAAACTCAGTGCAAAGAAGTTTGAAGACCTGAATGAAATGGATAATCTCCATGAAAACATAATTTACCAGAGTCTAGTTTTCATAAAAGAAAAGTTGCCAAAGATGACCTTCAGAAAACTATTTGAGCTCTTCTAGAGCATAGAATGGAGGAGGAAATGGCAACCCACTCTAGTATTCTTGCCTGGATAATTCCATGGACAGAGGAGCCTGGCAGGCTACAGTCCATGGGTCGCACAAGTCAGACACAACTTAGTGACTAGAGAGAGAGCTAGAGAGAGCATAGAAATGAAAAGGAAATTTTTTTCTTTTGGCTGCTTCACTCAGCATATGGTATCTTAGGTTCCCGATCAGGGATCGACTTGTGTCCCTTGCATTGGAAGCACAGAGTCTCTCAATCACTGGCCCACCAGGGAACTCCCCTGGATGTCAATTTAAATGTCCTAAATAAGTTACTAAGAAAGGATCCAATAGTACATTTAAAAATTAATACATTCCAATCAAGTCAAGTTTACTCTAGGTAAACTATATGAATGGTTCAATATTAGAAAATGTTATTATTATTAATCATTTACAGAGAAAACTTATATGGACAAGCTCATACATACTGAAAAGACACTTGACAAAATTTAGCATTGAGTGAAATACAAATTGATAGAATGAATACATCAATATATACATATATACACCTCTAGGGGACTTCCCTGGTGGTACAGTGGTTAAGACTCCACGCTTAAGGCAGTGGTGGAGGTTCAATATCTAATCAGGGAACTAAGATTCCACATGCTGCATGGTGTGACAACAACAACAATATATACATATATATATATATATATATATATACACACACACCCCCACTGGAGAAGGCAATGGCAACCCACTCCAGTACTCTTGCCTGGAAAATCCCATGGGCAGAGGAGCCTGGTGGGCTGCAGTCCATGGGGTCCCGAAGAGTCAGACACGACTGAGCAACTTCACTTTTTATATATACCCACACATGCAAACAGCATACATATACTCTACAATATACTATATATATATATAGCAAATAGTATAACTATAATGTGTATTATATATGTTGTTGTTCAGTCACCCAGTTGCAACCCCATGGACTACAGCACTCCAGGCCTCCCTGTCCCTCATCATGTATTATATATACACATTCCAAAACTGATGTGAAAACATTGGAGGGATTCCCTTAAAGTTATAAACAAGAAAATGAGTCCACTTTCACCATTCTATTTTCACATTGTATTGAAGGTGTTCTCTAGCACAGTAACATTAGATTAAGAGACTTCGAAAGAGTAAAACTTTTTATTTGCAGATAATATGACTGTATTCCTGTACAATCTATGAAAAGAAATAGAAAGTAAGATTATTTAATAAAGTAATACGCTATTTGCTGACAAAGGTTCCTATCATCAAAGCTATGATTTTTCCAGTAGTCATGTACAGGTGTGAGAGTTGGACCAGAAGGAAGGCTTAAGCACTGAAGAATTGATGCTTTTGAATTGTGGTGCTGGAGAAGAGTCCCTTGGACAGCAAGGAGATCAAACCAGTCAATCCTGAAGGAATCAACCCCGAATATTCATTGGAAGGACTGATGCTGAAACTGAGGTCCAGTACTTTGGCCATCAGATGCAAAGAGCTGATTCATTGGAAAAGACCCTGATGCTGGGAAAGATTGAGGGAAGGAGAAGGGGGCGACAGAGGATGAAATGGATGATATCACTGACTCAATGGACATGAGTTTGAGCAAACTCCAGGAGATACTGAAGGACCAGGAAGCCTGGTGTGCTGCAGTCCATGGGGTCACAAAGAGTTAACATGACTTAGCGGGATATAAGATTTACATACAAAAAATCAATAGCTGTTATATAGAGAGCAACCATTAGTAGATATATGGAAGAAAAAGTACTATTTTTCAATTTCAAAAAAAATAAAATACTGGGAATAAACATAACATAATAAATACTGGAATGTGTAACCTTTCGCTTCTCTAGGGGATCTTCCCAACCCAGGGATCAAACCCAGGTCACCCGCATTGCAGGCAGATTCTTTACCAGCTGAGCCACCAGGGAAGCCCCTTTTAAACATAACAAGAACTTGCAAAAGATGAGTGGGGAAAACATTAAAACTTTCGTGAAGGAGCTGTCAGGGAGAAAGAAATTTTCCTGTAAATTTCTGCATTCCTCTTGTATATCTAAGAATTAAATAGATTAACAAAAATTCAGACAAAATTTAAAAACATATATACATGAGAGGGGCCTCACAACACTGAGTAACTTGCCAAAATGGCTGAAGCCCTCAGGTTAAATACCTTTCTCAGCTAAAGACGAAAGAGGATGATCCAGGTGGGGAAAAGTCAGTTCTGGGAGGTTACCAAGAAGAGCACAATAAACACGCAAGTGTGATGCAGATTTAAGTTGTTGACTTCTCCCAAGAGTTTCTGGAGTTTTGTTCATTTTCTGGTACAGAGACACCATTACAATTGGAGTTTTCCCTAAAAAATGTAAACTTCACTGAGGTTTTAGAGATTTTCCCAAGTCTGCAGTTTCTCTGAAAATAATCAGCTTAAAACAATATGTCATAGAGATGAATTTTAGGGTGGCAAATTCTGCTCCCCTACAGAGCTAAAGAGGAGACTTTGACAAATGAATAACTATGTTCTTGGATAAGAAGACAACACAAAGATGTTGGTTCTCCCTAGGCTAAGGTCTGAATTTAATGAAACCATGTAGTGTCTTTTGTTTTTTTTCCCCATAAAACTAGGCAAGCTGTTTCTAAAATTCACATAGAAAGGTAAAAGAATAGCCACAAACAATACCAGTGTGGGGGTTTTACCTCATCAGGTTTTGAAATATACTTTGAGTTTGGCTAATTAAAATAGTTGTAATGGCATGGATAGACAGAGTTGAAAAGAAAGAAAGAAATTCAAGTACATAGAAGAATATCAAGTCAGTGGAGTAAAGATGGACTTTTTAGTAAATGGTACTACTACTTTTAGTCATTGGTAACCAGTTAAACATTTGAACCCATATCCCATGGCATATGCCTTGATATTACTACTATAGACTGAAAAAAATGCACAGTCTAAATGTTGAGGATTATGCTTTATTTGGGGTATTACTGAGGATTTAAGCCTTAGATACAGCCTCTTAGAGATAAGGGAGAAGGCAGGATATACTGGAGTTTTTGCAAAAAGCAAGCAAACAAAAACTCAGTGGTCGAACATCAAAATATTACTGCTAAATAAGGAAAAACCAGACTAATAAAGTTAATGAGTTTAGCACTTTTCTATGTATGGATAGATGCACGTCTGGGCTTATTTAAACTCTCCCTTTGACATGCACCTTAACTGTCTATAGCCAGTATCCTGTTTTTTCTCCATTCAGGATGTGCACAGTGGTTGTGGTGGGTGGGGTGGGGTGGGGTGGGGGTAGCTGCTGCAATGGCTGAAGGCTGAATGGCTGTTGCCTCCTTTGTTTACATTCTGTAAACTCTGTTTTGTTTAATATGATTTATCCTGGTGATCTCTCCATATTGCTACATTTAAAACTTCTTTATATCTTTATATAGCGTTACATATTCTATTGCAGGATATACTATAGAAATATAAAACACAACATAAAAACAACAACATAAATCCACTACAAGGCAAACAATAGTATAAGTGGAAACAAGCTGGGAAGAAATAGGCAAATCTTATTGCCAGCAAATGGCTAATCTCCCTCATATAAGAACACTGAAGGAAAAGTTTTAATAATGCATTAGAAAACATTGGTCAGAAAGAAAGAAAAGAAAGTGAAGTCACTCAGTCGTGTCCAGCTCTTTGCAACCCCGTGGACCCTACCAGGTTCCTCCATCCTTGAGATTTTCCAGGCAAGAATACTGGAGTGGGTTGCCATTTCCTTCTCCAGGAGATCTTCCCGACCCAGGGATTGAACCCAGGTCTCCCACATTATAGGAGGACACTTTACCGTCTGAGCCACCAGGGAAGCATTGGTCAAAGGGCCAGTTATGACAGTTGACATAACATACACCACATTGTAAACATCTAAAAAGATATCTAAACCTCACTCAAAGAAATGCAAATGTAAACTTTACTAAGATAACATATCTCTTCTACCATGTAGCAAAAATCATAGAACTGTTAGGGGAAACACACTGACTGAAACTGCCCTCCTGGCCAGCCACCACGGTAACCATTTGCTTGAGTTATTATGACAGGAGGTCCTGGTAAGGATCATGGAATTAACAAGTCACCAAAAACTGGAAGAACTCGGGAATGGTCAAAAGGAGACATCTCATATCTGACCACCTCCCAGAATTCTCACTCTCATTCATCTTGGCTGAGCAATGCCTGTGCCACCAGGAAGGACCCTGACTCAGAATAATTGGCCAAAGACAATCTGGAAACTAATCCCATTATCATAAAACCTGATGCTGTGAGCCATGTGGCAGAGCAGCTCTTCTGGGTTCCCTTATGCATCTGCTCTCCACCTGGGCACCCTTTCCCAATAAAATCTCTTGCTTTGTCAGTGCATGTGTCTCCTTGGACAATACATTTACGAGTGCCCGCTCTCGGGCTCTGGAAGGGGTCCCCCTTCCTGCAATAGAACTAGACAATAATCACTATTGAGAAGGTAGTGCTGAAACATGCCCTTTCATACGTGGGTGATGAAACTATAAATTCAGACACATTTTCTGTGGAAGGGAATTTGGCATTATCTATCAAATAATAGATGTATTTTGCTTTAGAATGGTTGTAATTCTTAGAATCTCTCCTGCAGTTACACTTGAACACTTAAGAAGAGACATAAGTGCCAGGTTGTTCACTGATGTGTTATTTCTAATAGCAAAAGGGAACAAAAAAGGTCAATGTAACAATACATATCTATTAATAGAGGAATAGTATATCCTGTCATAGGATATACTATTATTATAGTAATAACTTTATAGTCAGGAAGTTTTCTTTGTAGTGAGCTGGAGAGAGCTCCAGGATAAATCACATTAAAAAAACAAGGAACACCAACATACAGAACATGGTAGCCAACCTCCAAAATACAACCTCAGTGACCCTCACCTGGTCTAATAACCTTGTTAATCACAGCTGGTCAGTGGGAGGGATAGAATGTGATGAAAATGGTGGTGCATAAATTCTAAGGCTTGTCTAAAAGCATTGCAACTTTTCACCTTGGTTTCTCTGACTGGGGAAGCCAGCCACCATGCCATGATGACACTCAAGCAGTCCTGGGGAGAGGCCCACATGGAGAGAAACTGAGGCCTCCCACCAACTGCCAAAGAATGGATGCTTTTGAACTGTGATGTTGGAGAAGACTCTTGAGAGTCCCTTGGACAGCAAGGAGATCCAACCAGTCAATTCTAAAGGAAATCAGTCATTGAATATTCACTGGAAGGACTGATGCTGAAGCTGAAACTCCAGTACTTTGGCCACCTGATGTGAAGAGCTGACTCCTTGGAAAAGACCCTGATGCTGGGAGGGATTGAAAGCAGAAGAGGACAGAGGATGAGATGGTTGGATGGCATCATCGACTCAATGGACATGAGTTTGAGCAAGCTCCAAGAATTGGTGATGGACAGGGAAGCCTGATGTGCTGCAGTCCATGGGTTCGAAAAGAGTGGGACACAACTGAGTGACTGAACTGAACTGACCAATTGCCCAGACCAACTTGCCAACCTGCTAACCATGCAAATGAGCCAACTTGGAAATAAATAATCCCTAAACCTTAAGATGCCTGCAGACCCAGCTATCATCTAATTATAAACCCATGAGAGAGATCCTGAGCCATTTCTAAATTCCTGATTCAAAAACTCACAATAAATATAGTATTTGGTTTTCATCCACAGTTCCTGGCTCACAGTTCCCAAAACCTTGGAGGTCTCCTAAACAATAAGACCAGTGGGAGCAAGTTTTGTTACAGTATTTTGTCTGTAGTCCTCAGTTCCTACAGAAACTCTTCAGAGGCATAAAGGCAAAATGGGTGTCTTGTTATTCATAACAAGTGTTTTTCCACAACAATTGGGTTTATGTTAATGAGGTGATTTTGGAACGCACCTAAGGACTGTGGCTGGTTATCTGGGAACCAAGTTGATTAGAGGGTTGAAACTTTCAGCCCCACCCCCTGATTACTTAGGAGGAGACAGATTCTGGAGGTTTAGTTAATCACCAGTGCCTACAGATTTGATCAACCACACCTGTGTAGTAAGGCCTCCATTAAAAACCCAGAAGGCAGGGTTTCGAAGACTTCCCGGTTAGTAAAGCAGAATGTCTCTAACAGGCTACTGTACCAGGCACTAAACTCCAAGAGGACCGAATTTCCTTTGTTGCGCTACGAATCTCGTCATCTGGCTGTTGGCTCCTATGTTTTAATATCTTCAGTAATAAGCCACTCCGTCTGGTGAGTAAATTGGTTTTCTAAGTTCTGTGAGCTGGTCTAGCAAATTGAATCCAAGGAGAGAGAGGGTTGTGGGAGTCTGGATTATAGCTGGTTGGTCAGAAGTACAGGTAACAACATGGACTTGAGACTGGCATTTGAGGGGGAGCTGTTTTGTGGGACTGAGCACTCAGCTTGTGGGATTTGATGCTGTCTCTGGGTAAACAGTGTCAGAGTTGAATTGTAGGACACCGAGGTGCTGTCGGAGAATTGCTCATTGGTGATGTGGGGGAAACCACACTCCTACATAGAAGTTTGTTCCAGAATGTTTTTTTTTAGGTTTGATTAAAAAAATAAACTTAAGTTTGACATTTAAAAAAAATCTAGATTTCTCGTAATACATTTTTTTTAAAAAAAAAAATCTAGATTTCTTGTGATATCCATATTTTCAGCTTTTCTTTAAAAAAAAAAAAAGAAGTGACATTCCATCAATGCTGGGCTGGCATTTTGAATAGCAAAAAACAATTAGAGCTGAACTGTGTTTTTTTACATGATGTATACAAATTCCACACTATCGAAGTTCATGTCATCATTTGGACGTTCTGTCTGGTCTCATGGGTATTTGAACATGTCTCCCCCGATCCCCATCATCTTTAAACATTGAAAGAAAGCTTCCACTTTGGTTCCCCTGTGAATCTTTGCTTCTCCCGGCTAAAATATCATAGGTTCTTTATCTGATTTGGCTCTTATCACTCGTCTCTGGACTTTTAATTTACCAATGTTCCATTTATTTTATCTGGCTCTTTCAGAATGGGGTGGATGCAGACAGTATATGAGGAATGCAAGTTAAGACACTTTTTGCTTTTTTATTTTTTTCCTTAACCAGAGGAACATAGGTAATTGACAACAGCTCCCAGGGCTGTTATCATGAGAGGGTTTATTAAATCAGCCCTTCTCCATTTATCCTTTTCTGAACGCAGTTATTTGAACTTAAATGCAATGAATCATACTAAGTCTTCTTAATGGTGGATATTTTATATCTTTTTGGATCTTCTTTGTCTTCATTCAGGGTGATGATACTGAAACGCCTATTAAGGGAAAATAGATCGAGACAAAGCATTAGCAACTAGATCTCCACTTAGACTGTCTGTCTTCCTGATGACATTTAACTGTGAATATCCTCTTTAAAAGCTTTCCTTTGAAAAAGCAAGGACCCCCACCCCCCCGCCTCCTTCCTCCTCCCCCGCCCCCCTGCCAGCTGGGACTTTTGACTATGTGTGAAGCCTCAAGAGAATTAAAGTGTGTCTGGGACCCTGAACTTGGGGATCATTTCCAAGCTGAAACTGGTGACAGCAGAATTTGATGCTGGTCTCTGAAAATGCAATGAAAGTGTTAGTCACTCAGTTGTGGCCGACTCTTTGCAACCCCACAGACTGTAGCCCACCAGGCTCCTCTGTCCATGGAATTCTCCAGGCAACCCACTCCAGTATTCTTGCCATTTCCCTCTCCAGGGAATCTTCCCAGCCCAGAGATGAACCTTGGTCTCCTGCATTGCAGGCAGATTCTGTACCATCTGAGCTGCTGGGGAAAAATGCAGTAGAAATTTGTATATCGATAGTATATGACAATAGTGCTAAACTTTCTATTTTGAAAAATTTAATTCTTTTTCTCAATTCTTTGGGATTCCCTATTAGACAGTAATATCGTCTATAAATAATGACTAGTATGTTTTGTCCTTTCCAGTTTTTATGGATTTTTTTTTTGGTTAGAACCTCCAGTAGAGTGCTGATGAACAGTGATGGTGAGCATTCTTGTCTGTTTAAAGGGAATGACTAACATTTCATTGTTAAATATGGGACACTATCATTTCTTTTGTGCATACCCCCCAAACTTACATTTTAGGTTTATATTTTTTCCCTCTCTTCCATTCATACATTCTTTTTTCATTCTTTTTCTTTTTCTTAAATGATTGACTTTTATTATTTTTTGCATTTATCAAGGTAGTAATTCTTTCTTCTCCTTTAATTGGTTAATGTGCTTAATTACATTAATAAAAAAAATTTTTTGAGGGGGTGCACCAAGCAGCTTGTGGGATCTTAGTTCCCTGAGTAGAGATTGAACCCTGGGCCCATGGCAGTCATAACCACTGGACTGCCAGGGAATTTCCCATTATTCAACTTCTGATGTTAATCCTTCTGTGTGCATAATAGCCCTCTTGGCCTAACTGCCTCCCAAAGGCCCACTTCCAAACACCTTCACACTAAGGATTAGGTTTCAACATATGAATTAGACCCATTAGACCCATTGCAATGACCTTTTAGTCCAGCATCGCTTATCTGATAGTTCCTTACTAGTCCAAATTCTTGAGGAGGAATGTGAGGGACTAAGCTTAATCTGTGGGTTAGAATTTGGATTTGGTGCATCAGTCAACTGTGGCCAGAGGTCATATGGTTACAAAAAGGTGGTCTAAACCACTGGAGACAGAATGTTTTCCAGAAAGGAAAGGTAGGCAGTCAGACTTTTCTGTTTTCTATCTCTCATTCAATCCCTAAATTGTCTCAGTGTTGTCTTCAGAACGTTAAGGCGTTGCAGGTATTACTGTCTACCTTTTCCTGCCAAGTTCAGCTATAACAGGTGGACCTTCACAGGCAAACTCAGTCCTGTCCATTTCTGAAATCGATGTATTCAGTGTAAGTGGTATTCAGTGTAATCTATGTATACAGTGTAAGTGTCCAATGTCTGCCAGCAGATGGGGGTCTAGAAATTAGTCTGGCACACATAAGCAGAAAGTGTCTGTGTCTATAATACTAGGTTCCCCTCACCGCTTACTAGGTTTTTTTTTTTTTTAGCCATAGTTGGCATATTTGGTTCATGAGTGCAACATAACAATTAGATATTTGTATAAGTGCAAAATAATCATCACATCAACCAGGGGAATGACCACAGTCTAACTTTTTCCTTCCAGAAGTCTCCTTACATACTGCAAATAATGATTCATTCAGTCAGTTCAGTTCAGTCGCTCAGTCATGTCTGACTTTTTTTTTTTTTTTTGCAACCCCATGGACTGCAGCACACCAGGCCTCCCTGTCTATCACCAACTCCCAGAGTTTACTCAAACCCATGTCCATTGAGTCGGTGGTGCCATCCAACCATCTCATCCTCTGTCATCCCCTTCCCCTCCCACCTTCAATCTTTCCCAGCATCAGGGTCTTTTCAAATGAGTCAGTTCTTCCCATCAGGTGGCCAAAGTATTGGAGTTTCAGCTTCAGCATCAGTCCTTCTCATCAATATTCAGGACTGATTTCCTTTAGGATTAACTGGTTGGATCTCCTTGCAGTCCAAGGGACTCTCAAGAGTCTTCTCCAACACCACAGTTCAAAAGCATCAATTCTTCGGCCCTCAGCTTTCTTTATAGTCCAACTGTCACATCTATGCATGACTACTGGAAAAACCATAGCTTTGACTAGACAGACCTTTGTAAGCAAAGTAATGTCTCTGTTTTTTAATATGCTGTTTAAGTTGGTCATAGCTTTTTTTCCAAGCAGCAATCGTCTTTTGATTTCATGGCTGCAGTCACCATCTGCAGTGATTTTGGAGCCCCCCAAAATAAAGTCTGCCACTGTTTCCATTGTTTCCCCATCTATTTGCCATGAAGTGATGGGACCAGATGCCATGATCTTAGTTTTCTGAATGTTGAGCTTTAAGTCAACTTTTTCACTCTCCTCTTGCACTTTCATCAAGAGGCTCTTTAGTTCTTCTTCACTCTCTGTCATAAGGGTGGTGTCATCTGCATATCTGAGATTACTGATATTTCTCCCAGCAATCTTGATTCCAGCTTGTGCTTCTTCCAGCACAGCGTTTCTCATGATGTACTCTGCATATAAGTTAAATAAGCAGGGTGACAATATACAGCTTTGACGTACTCCTTTTCCTATTTGGAACCAGTCTGCTGTTTCATGTCCAGTTCTAACTGTTGCTTCCTGACCTGCATGCAGATTTCTCAAGAGGCAGGTCAGGTGATCTGCTATTTCCATCTCTTTAAGAATTTTCCAGTTTGTTGTGGTCTACAAAGTCAAAGGCTTTGGTATAGTCAATAAAGCAGAAGTAGATGTTTTTCTGGAACTCTCTTGCTTTTTCGATGATCCAATGGATGTTGGCAATTTGATCTCTGGTTCCTCTGCCTTTTCTAAATCCATGTGGTTGCCCTGATCAAATGAACATGAACTTGAGCATATTGACGAGGGATTTTTGTCAGTGACATCTCTGTGTAGCATTTGAGCTACAGCTCCAGTGAGTGCACATACTTCTTTCTGCCCTTGGGCTGTACACTACTTGTAGAAGAAACATGAGATTCACCTTGTTGGTGTTGAAAATAAATATTTGTTGAGTGAATTAATAATGGATAAACAATGCTGAGCAGCATCCCTCTTGATGGGAAAGGTTATGGGCATGACAAATATTTCCTGATAAGTGACTCCTGAGAGTCCTGGTTCCCAGAATGGAACAGTGCCAGCAGGTATCAGGCATCGTAATCTCGGCTGCTCTTACACTCGAGTGGAGGACACTGGAGCCCAGAGGAGGGGTTTGGAACAAATTCCCCCTTAAACTGAGTAAGAATAAGACTCCAAGAAATCTTTTCAGACACTAGGGCAGAGCAGGGGTGAGGGTGGGAAGAAGGGGCAAAGGAAGGATGTAGGAAGTAAATGGAACTGGGACCTCTGCTCCCAACATCACCTCCCCTGGGGCCTTTTCTAATTAGAAATCCCACCCTGGAGCCTGAAGCCTGGGTTCTGTGGGGCTCTTTGCTGCACCTCCTCACCCGGAGTGTCTAGTTAACAAGAAGGATTTGAAGTCTTCAGTGTCTTTCACTTAATACAGCAGCTGCTTCAACACCCATTGCATTTGGACAGCTTGTTTCTGGTCCTCCATCCCATTAGAGGCAGCCCTTGCTCACCTCCATTTGTCTAAGGAGACTGGGCTTCTTAGGAGACCATTTACTATAAATTATTCCATTAGAATCAGGAGAAAGAGCAGTTTCTGCCATCGTCTGACAGACTAATCCCAGGGCAGCTAGAGATGACCGTGAATTTTTTTTTTCCTGTTTTTCTCCCCCCAACACACACCTCCAAGCTTACAGGATTCCCGACCAAGAATCCAGCCCATACCGCCAGCGTGGAAGCACAGAGTCCTAACCACAGGAATGCTTAGGAATTCCTGGCTGTGAATATTCAACCTGCAGAATCCATTTGGGCTGTCAACAGAAGGGGACAGCAAATGTCAGGGAAGCAGTTAAGGGGTGTGTCCGGACAGGAGCTTCAGCAGCGGCCGGCCGTAGGACAGGGAGGAGGCACCTGAGGGGCAGCTGATAGAGTATGATGGTGGGGGTGACAGGCAGAGTAAGGCAGATCTGGGTGTTCCTCCTTCATGCCTGCCCCTCCAGCACTTCTAGTCTATTGGTTCTCAACCTTGGATGCTCACTGGAATCTCATGGGACTTTTGCAAAATGCCGACACCCAAGTTCCACCCTTTTCTCCACATTCTGATTGAACTAGTCTGGTTTGGGCCTGGGCATCGGGTTTAGAAAGCTTCCCAGGTGAAGAGGCTGTGAAAGGCTATGAACGGAAATGAGAACATTTCATAGTAGAGAACGCGAAGGACCTCTCCAGAGCCAGGTTCTCAGTTGTAGCAACAGGCCAAGAGGGAAAGGTCATCTACCTACATTAGTGAGAAAGGGCCATAACTTTTCTCTCTCGAGTTCCTTGCCAATTTTCCCATTTGTCCTCTTCTTTCACTTTCTAGTCATGTGGCCTCTGGCAAGTCTTATTTTCCTCACCTGTGAAATGGGTGCATGTGTGTGCCCAGCCGTGTCTGACTCTTCATGACCCCAAGCACTGCAGCCCGCCAGGCTCCTCTGCCCATGGAATTTTCCAGGCAAGAATACTGGAGTGGGTTGCTATTTCCTTCTCCAGGGGATCTTCCAGATCCAGGGATCGAACTCCACATCTCTTGCGTCTCCTGCGTTGGCAGGCAGATTGTTTAGGACTAGCGCCCTACTATTAGCATTTTTGACTCTGAAGTTATTTAGGAGCAATTTCTTAAATCTATCCAGCATTCATAATTTTCAGAGTTCTTTGCTATTTATAACTAATTGTTTTGTGATCAGGGAACATGGTTTGTTTGATACATATTTGAAATTTATTGAAACTTGTTTTATAGACAAGCATGTAGTCAACCTTTTTCTTTTCCATTAGGGTTTATTAAGGGTATTTTGAATACAGTTCCTGTGGTCAACTTTTATAAATGTTCCTTCAACATTTAAGAAAATATTCTTTGTTGGATTTGAGGTTCAGGGTATGTCCAACAAATCAAGACTGTTCATTGTGCTATTTGTATTTTTACTAACTTCTGGTCTATTTAACTTACCGTTAAGTCTCCTGCTTGAGTTGTAGATTTGTCAGTTTTCTCTAGTTCTACCAACTTTTGATTTATGCATCTTTGAGACTAACAGATAAGTACATTTGTTTTATGTACCTGGTGAATTTCCTCCCTACAAAACAGATAATAATATCTATAAAGGTTGTGACAAAAATATACCTACATTATGAGGGTTGTGACAAAAATATACCTACATTATAAGGATTGTGATATAAGTATCTTACATATTTTTTAAAATTACATATTGAAGTTATCACTAACACCTAACACATCGTGAGTATGAGAAGATAATGTAGTCTTTTCTGGTTTCCATTGTTGGTACTGAGAAGTTTGAATGGTTTTAAAATTTCTTACTGATTGTTCACCTTTGTCAATCCATTTTTTTTTTCCTTAAACATTTCATACATCATTATTTTGTATTGTTTTTGATAATGTGATGTATAATCTGAAGATACTGGGAAGTCTAAATCTGCTATTTCTGCTATTCTTTCTTATATTTGTTTCCTTGTGTTTGGCAATTTTGTCAAAGTTCCCCAGAGAGAGAGAGACAGAACCAACAGAACACATACACACCTCACAGAACACGTATCATATCCAAAATCTCCTTCTCGGGCATACCCTACCTCAGTGAATGACACTGACAGTCGTCCAGATCAGAAACCTGAAAGTCACTCTCATCATCTTTCTTACCATCACATCCAATTAATTGGGGCAAATTGATTCTATGTTTTAAATCTCAAGTCCATTTGCTTTGCTGTTGTCCTACAACCCATCCTAGTCTATCTAGATCACTGAGGTCTCCCCATGTCTAATCTTACTCTTCCATTCAACATGGTATGTTAGTTGAATGATCCTCACAAAATGTGAATCTAATTGTCACTTACAGATTAAACTTATCCCAAAGGGAAAAGGGGAAAAGTTGAAAAATTGAAAATGGGGGAAAATTAAGTGTCCTGTTGTGCTTTAAAAGGCCTTTCATTAACCACCTTTCTATACCATTCCTTCTTGCACCCTTGAGTCCCAGCTACCCTAAATCTCTTGGCTCCTCCAAGGTGGGTATGCTTTCTCTTCTCCTGGCCTCTACACACGCTATTATTCTCTGTCCACAAGGCATCACCTCCGAGCCAACTCATGAAGTCTTCAGTTCTCAGCATTAAAATCTCTGGGACACTTTCATCCCTGCTCCACAAAACAGTCACTGCCCCCTTCCCCGCAAACACACACCCTCTAGAGCTGCTGACTGGCCTGGCAGCTCCAGTAAAGAAAGGGTTGGCTCCACTCATCTCTTTTGTGAAGGTTCTTCCTATGAGATGATGCAATATAGACAGAGACTGAAGCAGTGCCAGAATTCCTAGGATTCTTATAAAAATAAGTAGAAAAATCCAACAGCATCAGCAGAGTGAGAAGAGCAGGAGAACAGTCTTCAAATTATGAAGTAACTTTAAAAAGTAGCCTTTTATGGAGAAAAATGTCAGTAAACACAGGGATATTATAGCACTACAAGATTATTTATAAGACCAGTGACTTAAAACAGCAAATTCATGATGAAAATGATTCTAGTTAAAAAAATTAGTCTCATTCATTAATAACCAAAATAAGACCTGCAATATGACTGGCTGTAATTTCTCAAGTAAGATTCCATCTACTAGTGCTGTTTATACTTAACATACACTCACATTCATTTCTTACAATTTACGAATTTAAGTTTCAGGAAGAATACTTTTTAGTATTTGGGTTATTTTAATAAATGTCAATTACTTAGTAAAGGTTAAATAATTGTTAACTTAAATGAGTTTTCAGTAATATCGTTTAATAGCATAAAAATATGCTTTTGAGAAAATATACATTAAAAAACCCAATACAATGTTTTAGTAAAATAGTAAGGAAATTTGTCTCATTATGTACATATGCATGTGTGTGAATTTATATATATATCTATGTACTTTGCAGTAGCAGAAATATATTTCTGCAGGATAGAAAATATACTCTAGAGAAACAGAAGCAAAGGATATATACACTGTAAGGGCAAACTCAATAAATTAGATAAAATTTTATTACTCAGTAATGAGGGACCAGCTTACAATGATGTGACAATGGTAGCAAAA
Source organism: Cervus elaphus (assembly GCF_910594005.1). Taxonomy (NCBI): domain Eukaryota; kingdom Metazoa; phylum Chordata; class Mammalia; order Artiodactyla; family Cervidae; genus Cervus; species Cervus elaphus. Next base: position 51,227,784 of record NC_057815.1, read on the forward strand.
ATAGTAGGAAGGAGTTCAGCACTCAAAGTATCTAATAAATAAAGCTTAGTGATTCATTAAATATTTTGATATTATACAGGATCAAAACTTCCAACACTTCCATGGGTCTTTAACTGATATCTTTCAGATAAGCTATATAATCTAGATAGTTAAGAAATTGCTTGCTGACATCATACTTTAAAGGAATTACCTTGCACAGGAAATTCTATTCAATACTCTGTAATGACCTATATGGGAACAGAATCTAAAAGAGTGGGTATATGTATAACTGACTCACTTTGCCATACAGCAGAAACTAACACACCACTATAAATCAACCATACACTAATAAAAATTAATTTTAAAAAAGGAATTATCTTGGAAAATGAAAAATGCTACACAACTTATTTTCCAAAGCCACATGGATGCAAAATATAATATGGTCTCTAAGAATAATGGAAAATATTGGCCTACCATCTTGCCATCCTTCTGGCTGCACTTTATATATTCAAAAATTTTTCACAACTAGGGTATATATCTGGACCCTAACAGGTTTATAAACATCATAAATATGGTTCATTTAATTATCTTAATGTGCTTTTGTGTAAATGATATTACCAAAATATTTAATGCTTTTAATATAAAAATTAAATAAGTACTCCCATCATTTACTTTATCTCAGAAACTAGACTTGTAGTTGGGCTCCAGATGTACTGAGTAGTCACAGGTCATTTCTGTCATGTAGTCTCAAGGCAGAAGGAAATTAACAGAAAGATGAACATGGGTTTTACAGTAACTAAACACATGACACCCAAGATAGGGATCTAAAGATTAAGCACATATTCAATTACTTATTCAACATGTGACCTTTAGAGCACACACTATTTCATTTCTTCTTTATCTTTGATATGATTAACTGCATCTGATTTTTGTAGTAAGGCAAAAGACAGACATCTCCTTTTCCTTGGCTTTAATTAGTCTCAAATTCCAGAAGACAGAATAATGCTCGTTTCATAAAAGGTTAACATCAATATTAGGACAGGTTTTTGTTTTTCTTCTGACAAATTTGTGTTTATATTAAACTTAATGTTTACAAATACTAATCCTGAGCAAGAGTAAAAATAAGAACAGTTTTGACTAAATAAAATTCCTTCATTGTTAAACCTAAACAGCTTTAAAATTCAACCATGGAATAGAAAGTTGATAAGACTGGAATTCAGACTTCTGATGTCCATGGCAAACCTGAATACTCTGAGAAAGAACATACACCTAGTAGTAGATGTAAAAAGCAAAACAGTAAAAAGCATCAAAAATTGATGCACCTGGGTTTTGTTAAATGTAACAAAGGTTACTCAGTCCTTCATGGATACACCTAGCTGGAGAACACTGAAGTGTGCTGCATTAAACAGACCCCTCAGAAAGGCAACACTGGATTTCTCTTTTTAGATAGACAGAGACTGCTCCTCCCCCCACCCCCCGAAACAGTCAAAGACATAAAAGACACATCTGGAAATACAATATGAATCCTGTTTTGTGGGGCTTTTTGTTTTGGGGTTTTTTGTTTGTTTGTTTCTGGCTGTGCTCTGCGGCTTGCAGGATCTTAGTTCCCTGACCAGGGACTGAGCTCAACCAGAGATTAAACCTGGGTCACAGCAGTGAAGGCGCCGAGTCCTAACCAGGGGGACCGCCAGGGAACTCCCTTGTTGTTTTTTTCTTTTTTTAAAATCACGTCTTTAAGAAAGCAGAAAGTTGGCCACTTAGGAAACTACAGTGAATTAGTTGAGTTTTTAGGTACAGCTCCTGCCTCATGAACAATAAAAGCCTTTACTCAGCAAAGCAGTATTAGGACAAAGTATTTATACACCAATAAAAGCACTTGAGTATGGGCTTGGCAATACAAGTCAACTGAAACCAAGCTCTTAAGGATACTTTTCGTCCATGTGGTGAAAAAGTGCATGGGAGTGGGAAATGCTGGCACGCAAGGATCCTCTCACAGTGTTAGGGCCTGTCCACCTAGGAGCAGTCAGTTCCAAGTCAGTGTGGTGAGCACTGGGCAATGACATCGACATAAGGCACGGCCCAAGGCGCTTCTTCACCATGCCTTTTCTTTTATTCCAACTGTCTCTCTTCCTCTTCATCTGCTTCTTCAATGACCTGAATCTCATCTCCTTGAGGTAAGGAAGAATTCTCCACCTGCAGTTTATTCCCATCAGCTTTACATTTCTCTTCTTCCTCTATGATTTCCTTCCATATCTTGTGGTTTTCGGTAAGATGGTGCATTAGCTGACAAAATATTTGCCGTCTGCCTTTCCGTCTTTGTGGTTCTGTGAAATTTAACACATGTGTATTCTAATCATAGCAATATGATTCAATTATTCAATAAATATCCGAGCGCCTGTTACATCCCAGGCATTTATTTAAGCACTGGGGTTAAAGTTATATTAAGATTAAAATAATCTCTGCATCATGGGGCTCTCTTTCTAGTGGGAAGACCTAGATAAGCAAAGAAGCAAGACACTTGTGTGTTAGTTAGTGTTAAGTGTTATGGATAAAAATAGGGCATGAGGGAAGATGGTGGGGGGTGGGAGTTGTGGGGAGAAAGGCTAGTATTGAAATTTCAAATGATAAATAACAATGCAAGGTTAAAAACCATCCTTCTAAGGGATTTTTTTAAATGTGTTCAATTAAACACAATTGTCAAAATTTTGGTTGAGTATAAATAATTTTTAGAAGTCAAATTTCCCAAGATGACATCAGATGGTAATGCCATACAATCACTCTTCACTATGCTACTCCTGAATACAAGATAGGGTGGGGGAAAGTTCTTTTACTATCTTGTTCCACGCTATCTTATCTGTTCTGATTTATATAGTATGCTTGGGAAACAAAAAAACCAGCTAGATATAATTTAAATCCTACTTTAAAGAGCAAATAACTAATTTATAGTTGCAAAGGTAACAATGTCTTTTTCATTTTCCATTTATACTCATTGCTTTATATTGCTTTATATAGAAAAACTATGCATTACAATTTGGTAGTTTAAAGCCATAATGCCATAAAGCCATAAAGTTGGTTTTCCTCAGAGTTAAGAGAGTATGTATTTTCCTCTTCTCCCAACTGGGTTGAGTGAACTATTCCCAAGTCTATATGAAGGGTATGTTGACAGGGGTGCATGGTGTGAGAAGGGGTTAGGCAAAGGAGGACTAGTCCTTGGGACCAGCCACCTCACCGAAGTTCAGATTTGGCAACTGCTCCATCATGCGTGCACAGGCAGAGCCTGCCGAAGAACACTGGCTGGAGGACAACATCTCCAGAGATGCTGCTTTAACTCAGAATGCTTGTATGATCGCATTCACATGGTACCCAAGCAGTAGCTACTCAAAATGAGATTATTCAGTCTGCACACTTAGATAGTACTTACTTAAGATATCACTACTGTATCTTTAAAAGGAAAGACCCAATCCAAATTAAATGGACATTTGCAATTAATAACATTAACGAAATGACAGTATCCCTATATTCTTACTAGGATTTAGATTGTCCTCTATTTCTTCATCCTCTGTATCTAATTCTTCAGCATCTTCTTCCTCATAACAACTTTCAGTATCATCGTCCTCTTCTGATTCTATCCACTGACCCGGTAGCAGACCAGCAGCGTCATAGGAGTTACACAGGGGACCCACTATGTGGGTGATAAAAGATTCCTGGAGTTTTGCTAGTTGAGGAGAAGAACGATCCATGAAGGGACTGATGGGCAAACCAAGATTTGCTTCTTCATCTCCCTGATCATATTAAAAAGGAAAGTACATCTTTAACTGTTGAAAGGACCACTGAGCTTTGTTGTTAAAATTACCTTGAGGTTTTTTAAATCAAGAACAGTCTAACTCAAAATAATTTTTAGAAAGAAGTATCAATGAAAATCACTGTCATTCCAACTATAAAACTTTTTCTATTATTTGAAAAATCCTAAACAAGACTTTATTCTCACTCCCCCCGTCAACCAGTATGGTTGATATCCAGGCAGCAAGAAAAATATACATCTTTTCAACTAAGTTAAGCAAATAGTTAAGAACAAATCAAAATTATATTACTAGAATATATAAATTCTATATAAATTGTCAAAATTCTGTAGTATCAGATCCTCTTTCCCCTGGGGGAGATGGTATAATAGAAACATTTTTTTGCTGCAGTTGTACCTCAAATGTAGAGTTGACTTTTCTAATGCTTTTCAACATCTTCTCCCCTTTTTTGTAACAGCAGAACCCTTTAATGAATCTAAATCAGAAAACTCAGTATGTAAAACAGACAGAGGTAGAGCAATTGTGTTTGAGGTGAGGATTTGCCCCAACTGCCTGGCTGGAGATCTATGGTCCCCAGGGTTCTGGAGAGCACAGCTGGAGATCAGACACACGTGATTTCAGAACCTCCTTTGCTGCCTACGACCTGTGTGGTGCTGGGCAAGCTCTATGCCTGATTCACGTGTAAGACGTGAGTAATCATCTCCAGGGTTGCTGTAGGCTGACAGGCAGGATACACTGGGCACGGCGCTGAGCAGTCCTCAAATGGCAGTGACGGCATTAACACTTTAGTGCCGAGCATCTGCGCTGGTGGAGGGTGAGCACTCTCCACAGTGCACAAGCTCTGCAGGCAAGCAGTGTGTATCTGTGCTGACCCAGCACAGTCCTCAGGAGACAACCAGAAACTGTCCCGAGATTTAAAAACTTACATGGCTTTGTTTCCTGAGAGGATGAACATTAATAATATTTAAAAAAAAAAAAAACGTATCTAAGTGGGTTTATCCATAGGATTCTACAGTTTCATACATTTGACTTTCAAATAGGAGTTTGGCTTTTCTAAGCCCATGGCATGTAATGCATGGTTTTTTGCAACCTTGTGGACTATGCCGTCCATGGAATTCTCCAGGCCAGAATACTGGAGTGGGTAGCCTTTCCCTTTTCCAGAGGATCTTCCCAACCCAGGGGTCAAACCAATGTCTCCCACGTTGCGGGAGGATTCTTTACAAGCTGAGCCACACGGAAGCCCAAGAATACTGGAGTTGGGTAGCCTATCCCTTCTCCAGCAGATCTTCCCGACCCAGGAATTGAACCAAGGTCTCCTGCATTGCAGGTGGATTCTTTACCAACTGAGCTATCAGAGAAGCCTGATGTATTGGCTATAGGAATATAAATAAAGACAGTATAATAAAGTTAATAGAAAAGTAAAAAGTTGAGCAAAGTTAGAAATTTACATCCATATCTGAAAAAGTTGAATAGTATAAGAAGACTGAGAAGGAAATCTGATGGTTTTGATGAGGGCTGACTTCCTATATACATTTAACCTTCATGACCATGGTGTGTTAGGGTTATCAAGTATATCCTTTTTCTCCTTTGACACAGCAATAATGAAACCTAGAAAGATTAAGTGAAACTGTCTCAAATATTGTTTTTTTGTGTGTGTGACCTGGAATTATAATAGTTTATTGAGCACTTATGTGTCAGAAAACTGTTGACATATATTAATTCACTTAATCCACAAAGCAACCTTATGAGGTAGGTACCATCAATATTCCTGTTTTCTCAATGAGGAAATTGAGGCACAGAGAGGTTAAGTAACTTACCCAAGGCCACAATGCTAGTAAAGAAGAGCCAGGATTCAACCTCAGGCATGGCTTCCAAGTTTGCTTAGTAAGAATTAATCTCTATACTTTAAAGATATATTATAAAATGCATCTAAATGAAATTATCTCATTTTCTTTCACTGAATTAGTGGATTTTCTAAAACTGGCATTTTCTACCACTTTATTACTTCTGTTTGTACCGATAATATAAAGGCAGAATTTTCCTTAGCATAAAAGTCTTTTGTGAACATGAACTGAAGCCTGAGGCAGTCTTCAATTATCTCTGAGAATGAGGATGGGAATATGCAAACCACTATACATACTGCAATCTACAAATTAAATATTTATAACTGTTTATTTCTTAAAATTATACATAATTTAGTTCAAATGTATCAGTGAAAGTTATTCTAAGATTATTACTAAGATTTTACTAATCTGTTTTCATAATTGCACAGTATGGTATTTTGTTAGCTTGTAAACAGCAGAGTATACACTATTTTACTGGGATGTTTAGCTAAGGTAGGTGAAAGACATGGTGCATTTGCTGGTCACTCAGGACAGTCTGGGTGTGACAAGGTCTAACAGCTAAGTGCAGTGCATCACTCCTACTGGGGTAGCAACTCATGGTGAGAAAGCCCTGACCTAGAAGTTTTACTTGGTACATCTTTATCTTTCTTGATCAGTGGGTCTAGTAAGGATTCCCAAGGAATACAATTCCAGTTAAGAGTATGTATTTGTTATTTTGTATTTGAGATAATGTAACATTGGACTTGTGGGGAAATCAGTATTTTTCTACAGTGTAGGGAGCCTTAAAATTGTACAAAAAATAGGTAAAGACTGCAAAATAGTAGGGTTATTTTAAAGACAACATTTTAAAACACATGAGAAAAGATCATGTTTATATCTTAGAACCTTGAAAGCCACTAAGTATCTACTCTGTCCCATTTCTAGTTCTGGTTTCTTACCCTCTGCCAGGACTTTGATCCTACATAACCCATCAACCCAGTTGATGTTTCTGAGGCAGTCTTTCTATGGCAGAGTTGAAAATGGGTTGATACTTTAAAAATACAGTCTAAGTATACACTGAATCAACTAAACAACTTCTTTTGGAAATAAATTATGCTTAGGTTATATAGGTTTTCAAGGTTGAAAGGGACCTTGGAATCATAATGTAGTCTTTCCTTAGCTCTAGACTGGAGTACATTCAACCTACTCCAGATTGGCAATAAGCTATTTCTTTTTTTAAATTTTTGTCTTTCAATTTTAGCAACAAAGGCAAAGGAGCTGAGACAATATTAAAACCAGAGCAAATGCAACAATTTCTAACCATTTTTGGTTAAAGCAAATCATTTCAAGTATTTAATGTAGCTATCCAAATCCAAAAGGCAGTGTCTTCAGATGGCAGCTCTTAAAAGTCCCACCAATCCCATGTTTCAACTTACCTGCTCATAAAATTCATTGACAATGCCTTCTGTCCATCTCAAATGCAAGTCTCGAACTTTGGTCGGGCCATTAATATCTGCCAGTTTGATGCACACTTGGCACACCAAGAGGCGATCGTTTTCATTCCTCCATTCTATACCATTACTATTTACATCATTGGCCTGTCATCGGAAAAACAGAATTACTGTGGGTACTGAGGGCGCAAGAGTCTGTTTTTTGTTTTGTTTATTTTTGGCGGCACTGTTTGGCTTGTGGTATCTTAGTTCCCTGATTAGGGTTTGAATCCTCGCCCCTGGCAGTGAAAGCATGGAGTCCTAACCACTGGACTGCCAGGGAATTCCCCAACTTTTGTTTTTTACTGAATTATCTTAAAACTGTTTCCTGTCCTCTGGACAGGAAGGAATTTCATTAAGTGCTTCTTTTAATTTTGTTTGTGCCATGACATGTACCTCTATGGGTTAAATTTCTCTTTGAAGTGTCATTTACAGCTTTGTTTCAATGGAAGTAGAGCACTGTATTATACAAGCAGAACAAACCATGAGTTTCAATATTTGTGATTACTGCAGAAATTTGTAATTTGTGTATATTATATATTGTACATATTAGTATATATGACATAAAATATATATTTTATGCAAATATACATGCAAAAGCAAATCATATAAGAATTGTAACTACTTTGTCTCAAAAAGGAATGCTTAAGGATCTAACTGTAAAAGGCAACATGATATAGTTGAAAGAATACAAGTCTTAGAAGCTGATGTCTATGGTTTTAAATCCTGCCTTAGTATGATTTAACCAATCATTGAGTAATGCTGGAAAAATTACTTGAGCTCTTTGAGTCTATCTTTCTTCATCTATATGATAGGGAAAATAATATCAATCTAGTCGTATTGCCTGAGGATTAACGAATGAAAAATGCACAGTTCATAGTAAACGCTAACATTGTTATTTAAATAAATGGCTGTTATTGGGCAAATTACCATGCCTTTCAAGAATTCAAATTTCTCTTGTAAGAAATAAAGTGAAAGGGCCAGATTCGTGACTTTGGAACTGTACTGTAGTATTAGATTTTTATTGGCATCCACCATCCCCCCCTCCCTTTTTCCTGGCTGTGCTGCATGACTTGAGGATCTTAGTTTCCTAGCAGAGATTGAACCTGGACCTCCTGGGAATTCCCTGGCATCCACCCCTTTTGTTAAAGGAACTTCTATGTAGACCACCACTACAGAAAACAGTTAAAAGAAAGACGAGCTCTTTAGATTGAAAGTATGTAGTCTAGGGAGCTCCCTGGTAGTCCAGTGGCTAGGACTCTGAGCTTTCACTGCCATGGCCTGGGTTCAGTCCTTGCTCAGGGAACTAAGATCTGCAAGCTGTTCCCCATGTGTCACTCATGTGACATTTTCCTGAGACTACAGAATAGGTATCTCTGAGGAACACAGATTCTAAAGTTTTGGGCTAGATCATCTTTCACCTGTAAAAAGAACTTCTGTTTACTTACTGTGACTTAAGCATTTAAATGAATTTTTATTAAGTAAAAATAAAAATTAATAGAGCTACACAGCTATGAAGTAAGTTTAAAGGCAAACTGATGTCTTACTGATTTTTTTCATAAGCATTTATCAATATCACAACAGTGACATATATAGGCCTCCTTCCAGGAGGTTAAGTGAGTACTCCTTTGACACCCAGCCCCTCTACCCTGAAGGTAACTCCTTCCTTTAGGGCAGAGATGTTATCAAGAAAACAGTGGTTTCCTGCCTGCAAAATATGGGTCATCTTTCCCTCGGGAATCCAAAGCAGTGGTTCTCAACACTTTTTCACCCCAACCTCTGAGGGATACAACACGCTCCCATCAGTACCACCATCACACAATGGCAGTGATCCTCAACTCCATGGTGAATGTGCGCTCCAACAGTGACTTCAGCCTGTTTATGCCTTATTCTTAACTAGGATGACTGCACACAGTGGGCAGTCCCAATGAACAGCAGTTCAATGAGTGCTTTATTCTCAAGTACTTCTCCATTCCCACACCAGCCAGTTTAACACTTCACAACATAGAGAAGGGAAACAGGTGCAGCAAAGTAGGCATAACTGGCTTCTTAGAAACACATATTTAATTTCATAAAATGCCTTACTTGGCACTGTGCATAACTTTCTCAAATCTGTCCCTGAAAGCTTCAACTGACATAATTGGAAATGTCACAAGCAATCGTATTTTTGGACATGTTATAATTTTTTTAATATTGGCATATATTTTGTCTTACCAGATTTATCATGACTTCATGAGTGATATTCTGACTTAATGTTAAAAAAATACCTTTTGTCAGTAGCACTGACAATAATTTCTGCTTTGAAACCAGGAATTAATTTGCATAACAAACCTTGGCATTGAATTCAGCAAGGAAATCAAAATGCTTTTTAAGATCTGTGGCAAGGATTGCTTCTATGACTAAAAAACGAAAGCGCTTGAATTCCACATTGTCAAGATTAAGAAGGAAGTTGTATTCTGGGCGAGAAAGATATAGAGTCCAGGCTGATGCAGCATGATGATTTTCCAAAACAGATCTGTCGTTGTATAAGACTGCCTGAAAAGGAACAAGAAAAATGAGGCAGGCATCTCAAAGATATTGAACTTTAGCAATAAACAGAGTTAGGATCATGTTGAAAGAATACAGTGAGTATCTATTACATGCCAGGCATTTTAATACTTGTGTAGAAGGGTTGATAATTTGATAAAGGATTAGACTGAAGTGCAAAGAGGATAAGGTACACTTTTCCAGCATTCATAGCTAGTAAGTGAAAGGGTAATTTGTCTCCAAAGTTCATCTTCCTTGCAGACACCATGCTGCCTACCAAGAGATATAAAGCTGATAATTTGAGGTCTGCTTCCTTAAAGCAGTGAAACGTCTCAGATAAAGCTTCTGTGAATAAAGTTATCAGGGACAGAGAGAAGAGGCTTAGGGATATATTACTATTCTTTAGTGAGCACTGAGTGCTGGTGGTGGTGACTGAAGGAGAGGAACCGGGATACTCTGTGCGTGGGGAGCTGGAGACCCATGAGTATGAGAAAGGCACGTCGTGTGCCCCCAGCTGACACAGGACCTGGGGGTCAGAGAAGTCTCAAACAGGTAGAAGCACAAATCCTCTGTCCAAGTGGGGTAGATCTAGTCACTGTTTTTCCCATTTCACTTCAGTGGAAGACCCTGAGGTACCTCCTCAGTAGTCTAGGATTTGGTGATCTAGATTCTATTTTTTTTTTCCATTTAGTTTTATTCGTTGGAGGCTAATTACTTTACAATATTGTAGTGGTTTTTGCCATACATTGACATGAATCAGCCATGGATTTACATGTGTTCCCCATCCCGATCCCCCCCTCCCACCTCCCTCTCCATCCCATCCCTCTGGGTCTTCCCAGTGCACCAGCCCGGAGCACCCGTCTCATGCATCCAACCTGGGCTGGTGATCTGTTTCACCCTTGATAGTATACTTGTTTCAATGCTGTTCTCTCTGAACATCCCACCCTGGTAATCTAGATTCTAAAAATCACTGGATTACAGAATTTTTAAAGCTTCTTCCATCTCTAACAAGTGAAAGTTTTTTAAAATTATTAAATATGCATAGTAATTAAGATTTGTTTGTGGATCATTTTTAAAGTCTTTATTGAATTTGTTCCAATTTGCTTCTGTTTTATGTACTGTTTTCTTTTTCCTTTTTGGCCACAAGGCATGTGGGATCTTAGGTCTGACCTGGGATTGAACCCCCACACCCTCTGCATTGGAAAGGGAAGTCTTAACCCCTGGACTGCCAGGGAAGTCCCCCAAGCATAGTAATTATTAAAAGAACTCTTATAGCTAGTGCTAAAGGCTGAGAATAAAAAGTAAAAACACTATCCCTATTTTCATAGCACTTTCTGTCTAATGGAAAAAAACAGATAAAAATATTCTCAGCATAATCTCAGCTACAATGCATATTCTGAGCCTAATTAGGTCATTTTACAGATCTGTAAAAATTAATTATAGTCTAGATATAAACATAGATATTTACCATTTGATTTTTTTAAACATCATTTGATTTTAATGTTAGCAATGATGATTTAAACTTTGGGTCACAAAAAGGTTGAAAAAAATCTGTGCCCATCAATGGATGAATAGATAAAGAAGATGTAATACATATACACAGAGTGGAATAATTTTTAGCCATGAGAAAGGACATCCCAGCCTGGATGGACCTTGAAAACAACATGCTAAGTGAGATAAGCTAGAAAAAGACAAATGCTGATATCACTTATGTTTAATCTAAAACTGAACTCTATTTACAGTAGAACTAGGTGGTTACAAGAAGATGGGGAAATTGGGAGACAGTGGTCTAAGGGTACAAACATGCATTCAGAAGATGAATGGGACTTCCTTGACGGTCCAGTGGCTAAGACTCCACGTTCCCAGTGCAGGGAGCATGCAATGAGATCCCCATGCCACAACTAAAGATCCTGTATGCTGCAATGAAGATCAAAGATCCTGTGTGCATTTACTGTACAGCACAGGGAACTACAGTCAAAATCTTGCAAGAACGCTATAATGGAAAACAATCTGAAAAATCATACATGTGATTCATGTGTAACTGAATCACCTTGCTGTGCATCTGAAACACTGTAAGTCAACTAGACTTAGGTAAAATTTATATGTTATGGAATTTTTAAAAAAAGATCCTGTGGGCAGCAACTAAGAATTAGCACAGCCAAGTAAATAAGTAAATATATTTTAAAGCTGAATAAGTTCTGGAGACCTAATGTACAGCATTGTGATTATACAATCCTATATTATATACTAAAAAGTTGCTAAAGACTAGATTTTAAATATTCTTACCACACACACGAAGAGTCATGTGATGTGATGGAGGTGTTTGTTAGCTATTGCTGTGGTGGTAATCATATTACAATATATGTGTCAAAACACTGTACATGTTAAACGTCAGAGACTTCCTAAGAAGTCAACTTACATATAAAAGTGATTTAGTTAACTCATGTTTAAATCCAATAAAGACTGATAAATGATCAGAACAGCTTTGTTCATGAAGAAGTAATCAAACTCCCAGGTCAGTAAACCACAGTGCATAGTGAGTGTCTATAAAGCTAGCGGACTTAAACTCTCAGTTAATGAGATCAGTTAAAAAAACAAAAAACAAAAACCAGTAGTTCAGAATTCTGGCAGCATCCAAATTGCCCTTTGACATTACCAAAGAAATATAAAATGAGGGTGAAAAGAAATCTGAATCAATATTAGAATCTAGATACAGTTGCAATACTGGAAGCTTTAAAGACATGGCCCACAGGGGCATGGGTTGAGGAAAGGCCAGCTAAGTCATCACCTAAGAAGGAAAAACCCACCTGAGAACACGGGGAAGGGGCCTCTCCTGGACCCCAGTGAACTGACCGACCACCTCATGGCTTAGTGGAGGCAAGAGTCATGGAGCAGGAAGGAAGAGGCAAATTCTACTCTAGTAAGAACACTGGATGGTCACACTGATCAACAAGCCAAGCTTAACTCCAGGGAGGAAAACATTCCAGGTAAAACAGATATTGAAGCCTCAGCTGGCTTTTACTGAAGGCACCCTGACAACTAGAAAATGAAGACAGTTTCCCCCCTAATTCAGACCTGCAGTAACTAACATTCTTTGAGTTTTTGCTAAAGCAACTTGTTACCTGCTTTCTCTAACTGTGAATCTTCCTTATCTCCACAAGCAAATTTCTTCTCTAACATGGTAAAGCAAATTAGTTGGTCATAAAGTTTACTTTTACCCAGAGTCAAAAAGATGGGATTAATCTTAACAAATAATAAACACCTTTCAATAAATGAGCAAAAAGAAAAACCCATCAGACATAAACACTTAGATCAAACAGGCAGACTATGATAAATCTGACAAATGTCTCCTGTTGAACCACAAGAAAAAGGAGACGTTAAAGTAAATCTCTAAGTCACAGTCATAAGATTATAAGTAGGTATTTACATTTTTCTGAAATGAAAAATCTTGGATTAAGAAGGACTGTTTTCATTAAAAAACTAATATTCCTAACTGAAAAGAAAACCCAATAGAGGCAGTAAACAAATTAGGTGCAGCAGAAAACAATGCAGCTACCTTTTTTTTTTTTTTTTTTAAATAAGTGCTTCTCTTTAAAAGAAATAGTTTTGATGAACAGCTTCCATCTAGGGATTCCTTTACCCTCAAGTTCTGGGTTCTAAAATTTCTGGTAATCCTTTATCTTCTAAGACCCTTTGTCATAGTTTATCACCCTTGTTTTGCCTAAAACACATTTTTATGTAACTTTCTCAGATAGGATGGATGGAACATGATGTTTTAAAATCTTTGTATACCCGGGACTGTTTATTTTGCTCTTAACACTCAACTGTAGCTTAGCTGGATACAGAACTCTTAACTTGAAAATAATCCTTCTATGCCAGCACCATCTCCACCCCTGTTTTACTTTTTTCCTAGCACTTATGTCATAATCATCTCTCTTTTACACACACACACACTTTTTGGTTTTTTCTTACTTTACTAGAATGTGAGTTCCATATGGGCAGAATGTATTTTTTGCTTGTTTTGTTCAACAGTATTGCCTAGAATAGTGCCTGTTCTTCAGTATGCATCTCATAGCCTTGTGTATGTTTTACTGCTGAATCTCTTTAATTGGGAAGGATGAGTAGGAGGCCTGTTAATGTGGGTGGGGCTTGTTTATCTAGCAGGTTTTGCTTTGGAATTACCAGTGTGATTTCCAAAATGAGAAGGATTTACGCTGGAGTACTAAATCTCTTCTGGTCATTTCCTTCAGTATTTAAGAGATGTGTTTTCTGCCTAGAAGTGAATAGATGTCACGGTAGCCTTGCTTTAAGGTGTATGTTATATGGGAGAGGTGTGTGTGTGCAGCAGATGAGGGTGTGTGTGTGTGTGTGTGTGTTGCTTTAAGGTGTATGTTATATGGGAGAGGTGTGTGTGCAGCAGACGAGGGGGTGTGTGTGTTTGTGTGTGTGTGTGTGTAGAGAAGGGCAATGGCACCAGGAGTCGCCAGGGTTCCACTCAAGCCTTGGCTTCCTTTTTAGTGTATTTAATCTCATTATATTTGCCCACATGATTTTCATTTTCCAAAAACAGTATGAAATTCTTTAACTTAGGATAATATCCTTCTGCCTACTGCTCTCTGTTGTAATGCATTTTATCTTTTATTGTTATTTTGATGGGAGGAAAGGGGGGAAAACACACCTGTTTAGTCTCCCATCTTGATCCATATTTGGGAGGACAAATGTTAATGACTGTCTCAGATCGATAGTTCTCAGTTTTGTTTCCTTTGACCCCAAATCAAAATGTTTTGGCCAACTGCACTGGCAAAAAAGTTCATTCAGTTTTAAGTACAAATAAAAGACATATTTCATTTTCACCAAGAACTTTATTGAACGGGTTCACTGACCGAACAAACTTTTTGGCCAACCCAATTCAAACTGTAATATCTCAATTGGCATCTTCCAGCCAACCATTCATTTGAAAATAGCTCAGAAATCTCTTAGAATTTTAATACTGATGTCCCCCCAGGATAAACCTGACTAAATGTTTCCCCTTCTTTTATGGCAAGGATTCAGAACAGTCTTCCTAAGTCTTCCCACACACCTCCTTACCATGAGAAAGGAGAATGCCTGATCCTATTGGTGGTTTTCTGCCCTATTGTCCCTTTTTATCATACCACCAGAGCAATAATATCTTTCACTAATTATGGCCTGATTAGACTCATTGAGCTTCCTAAGATGAGAGAGACTGCTTTATTACCTAATAAACAGGTTAAGCCTCAAGTTTTTACAAGTCTTTATCTCATAGGCACTAGGTGAAGAATGTCTGGTGAACCTCATTACTTTGGGAACAATGGAGTATACTTCAGACAAGCTTAGCAGCCCAGCAGAGCAAAGAAATTAGGCATCCTTCAACATTCAACATATGTTTCCTGAATGCCTTTGTGTGCTCGGCATCATTCTAGGTATTAGGGAATAAAAGAAAAATGTCTGCCCTCATAGAAACTTATATTCCACTAAAATATACACAACAAAATACACAGTATGCTAAATAGTCATTGCTGTGGAAAAAACAAATCAGAGGAGGAACATAATGAGTGTCATGGAGGAGCTTTTGAAATTTTAGGTGGAAGGAAGTCACAAAGTGATCTTTATAGATGTGTAGGGAAAGAGCACTCTGGGCGAGAGAACAGAAAGAGGCCAGGTTCTCAGAAAGGGAGTGTGCCTGGGATACAGGAGAAAATAGCAAGGAACCCAGTAAGGCTAGACCTGAGTGAGTTTAAAAAGGAGAATTAATGGGGGCTAAATCGGGTAGGACCTTCTGAGCCACTGTAATGATTGTCTTTTGCTAGGAGTGAGGGTTCAGGGCAGAAGAGGGCCCCTCTGGCTGCTGTGTGTTGGAACCGGACTGAAGAGCACCAGGAAGTAAGCGTGGAGGCCAGGTAAAAGGCTACACTTTTTCACAGCTGAACTCTCTGATCAGTTCCCTTTTCATCCCGGCCCTTCTCACTGCTTCATCTCTTGGCTGTCCTTAACAATGAAAGTTTAGAAATAACTCATAGTTATTGACTGTGTCCAGACTTTATGTTTGTATTTTGTTCAGGACAACAGTTCTGAGTACATAACATATAAATTATTGAATACATTCATGTGTCATTGTTTTAAACTATCTGCATGCAAGACAAATAACACCAGAATTCACTAACTTGTAATATCCTTGAAAAAGAGGTAATACATAAGTCTGACTCATGTATACTCAATGCTAATAGAGAGAGAATGAAAGTAAAGGGTGGAATAGAACAGTAAATAATTTCTGTCTACGTGATAATCTGATTCAGCAAAAAACTTCCCAAATGTTATCTCTTTTTACCCATAGTCATATCAGGTACATATTTTGAGGTTCAGAAAGATAAGGGTTAATTGCCTAATGTCACATAGCTAATAGCTGGTAACCAGATATCAAGCTCAGGTCTCTCCATCCCAAGACTAGTACTGTTCCTATTGTGCCAGTCTGTGACTTGCTATAGAACTAGGATTTTCAAAGATCATGAAGTGCTAGAGAAAATGGGCATCTGATTTTTGCAGAGTGGGACTGCAAACGAGGAGATGTGCTTATAAGTGGGTAATATCTCCCAAAGCAATTCTTAGAAAGTGGAAAAACATTAATATCTAGATTGAAATTCATCTAAAAGTTACCTGTGGAAATCATGACCTATGAATAAAGTCTAATTAGAGAAAATGAATTACCTAGCACTTTTAATTTTTTCTCTCTCTCTGCATCCTATTGTTCTGGCTAGAGAAACTATCTCCTATATTTTAAGTACTGGGAGTGTGTGAAAGAAAGAGAAATGAGAAGAGGAACAGGGAGAATTGGCTATAAAAGATGAAAGAATCAGAACTGAGGTTTGAACATAGAGCAACAAAGTGAGGAAGTAAGACGAATTCAGTAAACAATATTGACAACTTGCTCTTTGTAAGCCAGGCAGGCAGGCAGAAATACAAAGCTGACATTTCAGGAATCATCTGCCTAAACAAAAACTCACCACCATACTTTGTTTTTGTCTTTTAGTCGCTAAGTCATCACACTAAATTCTGCTTAAAACCAAGCACAGCCATCCCTCAGTATCTTCAGGGAATTGGTTCTAGGACCCCTGCAGATGCTCATATAAAATATATATAAAGTAATACAGTATTTTCATATAACCTACACACATCCCCTGTATACTTTACATCTTCTCTAGATTACTTATAATTCCTAATACAATGTAAATAGTTACTAGTATTCAGTAAATTTAAGTTTTGCTTTTTGGAACTTTCTGGAATTTTTTTAATTTTCAAATATTTTTTATCTCCAGTTGATTGAATCCAGGGAGGCAGAACCCCTGGATATGGAGGGCTGCCTGTATTTAGTTCCAAGTCCTAATGTTTAAAGCTATTACAATTATAGCATCCATTTGTTGGAAACTCCAACCTCTTAGGCAAATTGTGACCCTAAAGAAATCTTGCACCTTACCAACTGTACTGAATTCAAAAACAATGTACTAGAAGATTTTTTACATATATGAATATATGCTGGGCTAAGAGACAGAATATTATGGCATGTCTTAGAGGGGGAAAAAAAGAGAACAACAACAAAAATAATAACAATTCTCAGTTATTATAGTTTTTAGGAATATGAAGGATCTGGTTAGAAGGAAGAGTCAGTCTTAACAGCTAGTCAAAATCTTACCAATTTGATCAAAGGCAAAGAAACTGACAGCACAGGACTCCAGAATTTCATAAAAACAGTGGATAACTCTTTCAGGAATATTTTATTTATCTTCCAGTTGAAGATCTTTCCCTAACTCTTTAGCACATGTCATATTGATGTGTTTTATCCAACGGCAAAATGCTTCAACTGAAGAATGGTGTGCAAAGGGAAATGTAGGCTGGCTGTACAATTTCAGAATCATTCCTTAGACTTTCTGCAAAAGTTATTTCCTACCTGAGGGGCATTGGTAGCCACTAGGAATGCATTTGTCCGTCCCGGGTGGTCATAGTCATGCATGGCAGCTGCCACATACAGAGCCATCAATTCCAGCGCAGGAATGTTTGAAGAAAGGCAGCCATAGCTCTCATCTGGAATCGAGCAGCTCCTCGAAGAAATGTAAGCAATTCGCTCAGGGTTAATTGCTGAGGAACAAGCAAAATAAAAGCGCATTACATATAAAATCGTTGCAGTCAGGCTAAGGAGCTTCCCAAAGGTAATATGATCATCTTATTTGTTGACTTACCTAAGAAATACTCTCTAAACATGGACATAAAATAGTATACTATTTCCAACATACATGCTAACAGAGAGAAGCAGCATTAAACACGACATGACAGGATTCTCATGATGCTCTGTTAACTCAAGCTGGTGGTGATCTTTAAAAACCTCTGATTTTCTAAACTTTTTGTTATTTAAAGGTTAAACATAATGGCCAGAGTAATAGGAGAAAACAATCTAGAGAAAAAAATTACATGAAACACTATAGAGATTTAGGAATTTAATATATTAACAAAGTAAGCATTTCAACATGCATGCTTTTCAAATCTTACCCAAATAGATTTCCTTTCATTTGTAACCTGGACTACACTACTTCCTCTTCTTTTTCCTTCGATGAAGCCCCTTATAAAATACTGTAAAGAAAAACTCTGAAAACTGAAAAGGTATGGAAGACTGAGGAATGATTCAGTCAGTGTAATTCTTTGTATCTTCTAGTTAGAAACAATAATTTTACTATCAGCAATGTGTTTTTGGTGTCCTTAACACCTTACCATTGTTTCTCCTTTTTTTTGTAATTTGGTGGCTATACCTATTTAGATGGTCACTCAAATTGTTTTTGCTAAAGGTATCTTAAAGTATTAAGAAGGAAATAATAAAGTATATTGTGAGTAGACAGCAAAGAAAACCACAAAGATATTAGATACAAAATTTCATTGGTTGTGTTCAGCAAGGGAAACTTAGAATAATGTCCTGGCTTGTCAAAGTCCAAAACGACTTTATCATGATTTAGTTCACTTACTATTTTTAATCACAAGGATTTTTTAACATAATAATATAAATATACAATACTGATAATTATAAAGATACCTAATTATTTTCATGCTGTTTATATTTTGCACCTAAATTGAGTTTTAGAATTACCCACACTAGAGCTTTTAAAAATAATTATAAAAAGTAAAAACAAGATACTTAAATGTATGGAAAAAGATATATTTAAACATTTAAGTTTCTAATAAGATTTAAATTACCAATATCAGAGTGACAACTTCAATTTTTTCTGCATTATATGCATTCTGTAGTGCCCCTAGAATTTAGAATATATATATATAATATCAAAAAATGCAAAAACTCCTTTTAAGCTCAGTATATACCTATAATTGACATATTAGGATCTTAATACATTAGTCTGTGTATGTTTAATGTGAAATTACTAGTATAAAAAAGAAAATACATGGCAAGACAACTAAATGGCCAGACAACTAAAGATAACTACAAGATTCCATTTAAAAGGAGGCCTCAGTAAAAGGCATTAGAGATTGAAAAGGAAGAGGCGGAACTATCTCTATTTGTAAATGACATGATTCTGTATACAGAAAGATCCTAAGAAATCCACTGGAAAAGTATTAAACTAAAAATGAGATCATAAAGGTTGCAGGGTACTAGATCAATATGCAAAAAATCCATTTTATTTCTCCATACTAGGGATAAATAATCAAAAAATGAACCCAAGAAAGCAATTCCATTTATACTAGCATCAAAGAGAATAAAATACTTAGGAGTCAATTTAACAAAAGAAGTGAAAAACCAGTATCCTGAAAAGTAAAAAACATTGTTGAAAGAAATTAAGGAAGACAAATAAGTAGAAAAATATCCATGCTCATGATTCAGGAGACTTAATATTGTTAAGATGGCAATACTCCCTCAAATGATCTATGGCTCAACATACTCCTACCAACATCCCAGCTGGCTTTTTTGTACAAGAGATATATAAGCTGGCCCTAAAATTCATATGGAAATGAAAGAGATCAGATTAGCCAAAACAATCTTGAAAAAGAAGAATAATTTTGAAGTTTACTACAAAGCTTTAGTAACAAAATATTGTGTGGTAATGACATAAGGATAGATACATAGATCAATGGAACAGAACTGAGAGTCCAGAAATAAATCCTTATATTTATGGTCAATTGATTTTTGGATAAGGGAGCCAAGACCTTGTTGAGAGCCAACTATGCCTTCCATGATACAAGGAACTTTCATACATGTTGTTTCATTTAATGTCACATCTTAAAAAGCAGAAATGATGTTATAACATTTAGGAACCAATCATGTGTAGAATACGGAAATTTTTTCAACAAATGGTGCCAAGACAACTAGATTTCCATATGCTGAAGAGTGAATGTTAGACCTCTTCCTTACTTCATCCCCTCAAATTAGTTTTAGTGGACCCTAGACCTAAACTTAAGAGCACTATGAAATGCTTAGAAGAAAACATAGTAAATCTTCATGACCTCAAGTTACACACACCCTTTGTAGATATGACACCAAAAGCATGAGCAATGAAAGAAAAAATCAGATAAATTAAACTTCATCAAAATTGAAAACCTTATGCTTTGATTGTTGTTCAGTCACTCAGTCATGTCTGACCCTGTGAACTCATGGACTGCAGCACACCAGGCTTCCCTGTCCTTCACCATCTCCCAGAGCTTGCTCGAACTCATGTCCATTTAGCTGGTGATGCCATCCAACCATCTCATCTTCTGACATCCCCTTCTCCTGTCTTCAATCTTTCCCAGCACCCGGGGCTTTTCTAATGAGTCGCCTCTTCACATCAGGTGGCCAAAATATTGCAGCTTCAGCATCAGTCCTTCCAATCAATATTCAGGACTGATTTCCTTTAGGATTAACTGGTTTGATCTCCTTGCAGTCCAAGGGACTCTCAAGAGTCTTCTCCAACACCACTGTCCAAAAGTATCAATTCTTTGGCACTCAGCTTTCTTTATGGTACAACTATCACATCCATACATGACTACTGGAAAAACCTTTGACTAGACAGACCTTTATCAGCAAAGTAATATCTCTGCTTTTTAATATGCTGTCTAGGTTTGTCATAGCTTCTCTTCCAAGGAGCAAGCTTCTTTTAATTTCATGTCTGCAGTCATCATCTGCAGTGATTTTTGAAGCCCAAGAAAATAAAGTTTGTCACTGTTTCCATTGTTTCCCCATCTATTTGCCATTAAGTGATGGGACCTGATGCCATGATCTTATGCTTTGATAGACATCATCAAAAAAGTGCAAAGATAACATAATGTAAGAAAATAGCAGCAAATCATAAATTTAATAAGACACTTATATCCAGAACATATAAAAAACTTCCACAACTCAATAATGAAAAGACAAATGACCATATTTTGAAATGGACAAAGGACAAATATATACATATGACCTAAAAAACATGAAAAGATGCTCAACATCATTAGCTATTAGAAAAATGTGAATCAAAAAAGCCACAGTGAGATACCACTTCACACCAACTATAGAATGGCTATCAAGAAGACAGATAATGATAAATGGCAGATAAATTAATATTAACTTATTAATTATAATAATAAATTGGGATCTTCATACATTGCATGTGGGAATGTAAAATAGTGCAACCATTTTGAAAAACAGTTTGGTAGTTCCTCCAAATGTTAATCACAGAGTCACCTTATGACCCAGCAATTCCATAAAACTAGGTAGATGGCCAAGAGAAATGAAAACATAAACCCACACAAAAGCTGGTAGATGAATATTCATAGCAGCATTTATTCATAACCGCCCCAAAGTGAAAAGAACCCACATTTCCAATAGGTATACCAACATCAATAAATTCAGAATGATCAACCATTACCTTCCTTTGTCTTGCTGTAAACACTTAAAATCCATTCCCATATATGTTCCTCAGGTTTCTGCCAATATAAATTTAGGAAATTATTTTGGTATTCAGACTTAGATTGTGGCAGATCTGAGTTTAATTATGGATCACAAAGAAATAAGAGGTGGTCAGACTGGATTTAGAGGTGAACTAGCATAGATCTATAAGTCAAGAGTCTCAGGTGAGGTTGTTACAAGGTCTCCAGGCAACCAACACAAGGGGAAATGATTGTTTTTCAGCATAGAGGTACAGCAAGATATGAGAGGTTCAGGCTAATCAGATTTCTTCAAATCGACTCAAATATTCTCCTTCCAATTATAAGGGTCCTTTCTTTTCCAATCAATACCACAGCTCTAACATAAGAGGCCTAGTTGAGGCTATGAACTCAACTTGCATTGAATTTCAGGTAACTTCAGGATCAAACTTTGGATTATGTTTTCAGAAGTTATGATCCTACTACTATAATAATTAAGAAATTTTTTTTCATTAAAACATTTATTTAATTGTTTTTGTCTGTGCTGGTTCTTCACTGCTACTCGAGCCCTTCTCCAGTTGTGGTGAGCAGGGGCTACCCTCTAGCTGCAGCACCCCAGCTTCTCGAAGTGGCATCTCTTTGTGGAGCACGGGCGGAGTGTGTGTGCTTCCACGGCTGTGTCAGCGGGGCTCAGCAGAGGCAGCTCCTGGGCTCCAAAGCGCAGGCGCAGTAGTTGTGGCGCGCAAGCCTCAGTTGTTTGGTGGCATGTGGGGCCCTTTCTGGATCAGGGATCAAACTCAAGTCTCCTGCACTAGCAGGTAGATTCTTTACCACTTACCACCAGAGAAGTCAAGGAATGCTTTTAACTATCTGGTTCTCTAACCATTCATTCCAACTCTAAACTTATTTCATTTCTTTTTTTTTATTGAAATATAATTAACACAAAACACTGTGTAACTTTAAGGTATACAATGTGTTGATTTGATATATTCGTATACTGCAATATGATTACCACCTGTAGCATCAGCTAACAACTCTACGACACCACATAATTATCATTTCTTTTCCTGGGGTGAGGTCAATTAAGATCTAGTCTCTCAAAAAAAAAAAAAAAAAAAATCTAGTCTCTCAGCAACTTTGAACTTTTTAAGGTAGTATTTATGACTATAACCACTATGCTGTGCATTAGCTCTCCAGGACTTATTTATCTACTAACTCCAAATTTGTAACCTTAAACAACATATCCCCAATTCCCTCACTCCCAGCCTCTGGTAACCACCATTACATTCTCTGTTTTTACAAGTTCAGCATGTTTATATTCCATATGTAACTGACATCATAAAGTATCTGTCTGATACTTCGTTTAGCGTAATGCCATTAAGGCCCATCTGCTGCAAATGGCACGATTCCCTTCTATTTCATGGCTGAATAATATTCCATTGTGTGTACATGTACACACACACACATCTTTATCCATTCATGGATTATTTCCATGTCTTGGCTATTATAAATAATGCTGTAATAAATATGGAAGTGTATATATCTCTTCAAACTTATATCTTCGTTTCCTTTGGATATATGCCCAGAAATTGCTCCTTCATATGATAGTTCTACTTTATTTTTTTGAGAAATAAAAATCTCCATACTACTGTTCACAGTAGCTGAACCAATCTGTCTTCAACAGTGCACAAGTGTTCCCTTATATCCACATCTTGACTGAAACTTACCTCTTGTCTTAATGACAGCCTTTCTAACAAGTGTGAGGTGATAGCCCACTGTGGTTTTGATTTGTGTTTCTCTGCCCATTTTTTAAAAATTGGATTGTTTTTTGGTATTAAGTTGTATAAGTTCTTTATGTATGTTTGATATTAACCCCTTACACTCAGTATATGAATTACAAATATTTACTCCCATTCTGCAGGTTGCCTTTTCGTTTCTAAAATTCTTTCCTTTGCTGTGTAGAAGCTTTTTAGTTTGATGCAGTCCCATTTGTTTATTTTTGCTTTTGTTGCTGTTACTTTGGTGGCATAGTCATTTTTTTCTATTCTCCACTGTAGTCAGAATAAAGCAGTGCATTTCATAGTCCTCCTAGTCTGTTTCTACCACAGTTTTCCATTTCAGCAGCTACTTGGTTTTCCAAAGAAAACTGTCTTCTACATATACTTTATTCCATAATATTGTATAAGGACTTATAGCACTGCTAGTAAGAACTCAGAAGGAAGTGAGGAGCACAGAAAACAGACATTGCCTTAGGGAATACTCAAATCATCTTGAACAGGGTGATGGTAGAAAACTTCTGTTAAAGACACTGCCAAGAACCCATTATTGGAAAATAAGGAAAGGGGTCATTGTTAATATAGCAGCAGAAAGCTTGGTTGAACTGTATTCATGGAATACAAAACATGTAAACAATGAACTTAGATATTTAGCTGAGGAGATATCCAAGGAAAGTATTAAAGATAAGCCTGCTTTCTTACTGTTTGAAATAAAATGTAAGAGGAAAGTGAGGAAGAATTGCTAAGCAAGAAGGATCCAGGATTTGGTAATCTGGGAAATTCTCAACCTGTCCAGACTGCAAAAAATACTAGAAGTGAAAGATTCACTGTCAGGAATGTGTACTCTGGACAGAAAACCAAGGTTATAGTTGTACCACTTTTTGCTAATTCCTTTGAAGGATGAAAAGGTCAGGGTCAGAGACATACTTGAAGATGCTACGCTGCTGTCTTTGAAGAAGGGGCCATTAGCCATGGAATGCAGGTGGCTTGTATAAGCTGGAGGGGGCAAGGAAACATTCTTCATTGGCAACACCAATGAAGTCCTGCTGACACCTGGATTTTAGCCCAGTTGAACGTTTTTCAGACTTTTGGATCCAGAATAATAAATAATAAGTTAATACATTTGTGTTTTGTTTTTGACCACACCGCATGGTATGTGGGATCTTAGTTCCCTGACTAGGGATCTAACCTGTGCCCCCTGCAGTGAAAGCACAGAGGCCTAACCACTTTGGCAGGGAATCCCCCAAATTTGTATCATTTAAACCACTTAGTCTGTAGTAATTTGTTACAGGAGCCATAGGAAAATAATACAGATTTTGGCACTTGGAGGTAGAGTGTTGCTGTAACAAATATCTAAAAATGTGGAGGCAGCTTTGGAATTGGGCAGTGAGTGAAGGCTGAAAAAATTCTGAAGAGTATGACAGAAACCAATAAAAGACATTAATCAATATATTCAAGAAGTTCACTGAACCCCCAAATAAGATGTATACAAAGAATATAACCTGAGTGTACCATAGACAAAATGCTAAAAACCAATAGCAAAGAGAAAAGGGACATAGTACCTACCATTAAGGAGAAATAAGACTTATGGCTGATTTGTCAACAGATATTACAGATGTCAGAAGATATAATGATATCTACAAATGTGCTGGAATAAAGATGCATTCTTCTAGGATAAAATAAATACATCTACAAACAAAAAGGCTGAAGAAAATGATCTCTTATGGAAGCACAGAACTACTGGAAAGAAGGAAGAACACTATGAAAGTAAATATGGAGAGCAGACAAAAATGAATCAGTGACATAAGGCAAATCCATCAAACAGTGGTGTAGTACTTTAGACTAAACCACCAAAGAATGTGAAGAAGTGGCTAAGACCGAGACCTTTACACTGATGAGTATCATAACAATTCTCAGGCATTTGTAACTGAGCAAATTCTGTCCTGATTTGTGTGTATTTCTTTTTTTTTTCTTTTTCTTTTTTTGTGTGTCTATTTCTTACTGGAGTATTTCTCCTCTCTTTTTTTCAATGTTTTAAAATTTTGGCTGCACAGCTTTCAGGATCTCAGTTCCCTGATCAGGGATTGAACCCAGGCCATGGCAGTGAAAGCACTAGATAGAAGTTTTCTCCCCTCTTTTATAAACTAGAATAAGAGAGCTGTGAATGTTATATTTTATCACATTTGCATAAATACAGTTATATTTATGAAAAGGAAACAAAATTTGAATGTTAACAATTTTTTTTAATATCACTGTTTAAATACTTATGTGAAGCTTTTAAACGTCCCCATCTGTTGGGAATGTTACATATTTTAAATTTACATGATATACCTAAAACAGGAAAAACAAGAATTGAAAGAAAAGCAAAACAGATTATCACAATATTCAGGATATTGGCTATCTCAGTGAAGAAGCAGCAGGGTGGGACACAGAAAAGAAACATGGTAAATTGAGTAGTATTGAATCTTCAGATGGATAGTAAGTTTCCCAATTTGCATTCATCAAAATTTACATAATACTTTATATAAACCCCTGGTGGTTCAGACGGTAAAGCATCTGCCTACAATGTAGGAGACCCGGGTTCAGTCCCTGGGTTGGGAAGATCTCCTAGAGAAGGAGATGGCAACCCACTCCAGCATTCTTGCATGTAAAATCCCATGGACAGAGGAACCTGGTAGGCTACAGTCCATGGGGTCGCAAAGAGTTGGACACGACTGAACGATTTCCCATTCGCTTTATATATACCAAAGGTTACTTAATAAAAATGCTAAGGGAACAGAGATAATGAAATGAGATAGTTAGATTTATGATGCCTAATGAAATACTTTAAGGAAAGATTAGTAGAAGGGAGTACCTGTTTCATTTCCTGCTCCATGATCACTGTGGATCTGCTG
This sequence comes from Cervus elaphus, assembly GCF_910594005.1. Lineage (NCBI taxonomy): Eukaryota > Metazoa > Chordata > Mammalia > Artiodactyla > Cervidae > Cervus > Cervus elaphus. The sequence continues at coordinate 51,253,963 of NC_057815.1, forward strand.
TAGGCCGGGAATGGGCCGTGTTGTCAGATACCAAACAGCATGTAGGACGTCTGTGGCATGTATACGATTGTGATCTAAAGTCACCAAAATGTTTTACAGAAATGGTCATTTTGTTATTTTTAACATAGGACATTTTAAAAAGTACTTTCTAGTCTCACTGTATCCTCCTAAATAAAACATATGGCTTAGAATAATTTCCAACAATTAGGTTTTTGTTTCATCTTTTTTTATCAAGTTTCTTGATGTCTCTTTTATAAACTTTCACGTATACTATGAAAACGCAGTACAGGGATCAAAGATAAGGCATCATAACCAGGGCTAATTTACTTAAGGGAACTTTGCTTGTTTTTGGACCATGCCATTTGGCTTGCAAGATCTAGTTCCTGGAGCAGGGATGGAACCCATGCCCACCACAGTGGAAGCATGGAGTCCTAACCACTAGACTGTCAGGGAAGTCCCCAGAGAGTCTTATCTTAACCAGTATATCCTAACTGGACGTGACAGTGAAGACTCCCCACCATGGCTTTCTTTTTCCCATTCCTTTCTTTTTCCCATTCCTCTGATCTTGAGGTACACCTTAAAGTATCATCTTATTCCATTTGTAAAATCAGCCACTTTTCAAAATACATACTTTGTGATAATTATAGTACACATAATGCACATTAAATTATTAAGCATCACTATTATTAATGAATCATGCCAATTTAAGAATAATTGGCTATTTCTCCAAAGAATGTCCCCCTGGAGGTTAAGTGTAGAATGAATCAACACATAAAGAAAATTGTATCTTTTCCTAATATAAAATTAAAATTCTATTTTATCATAAAATCAAATTGCCATTAAAAATTATTCCACAAGTCAGGACACAGTTAAAAAACAAATTCTGTGGATAAATTTTAAACATTTTAAAATAAGAAATTTAGGAAACTCATGACAATATTACCAAACATCTGAAATGATAAGGTATTCATCACAGAAAGCTCTTACTATATAATTATGTGAAAAGGCAGACTATAAATAGGTATTAATAGTATGATTCACTTCATAAAAAATAAGTATATGTATAAGAAAAAGTCTTGAAGGATATATACCAAAATGTTAACAGCAGTCAGTTAACTCTGGGTAGGAGGATGTAGATTTTCTTTTTTTTTTTTTTTTTTCAACTCTTTGCAACCCCGTAGACTGTAGCCCACCAGGCTCCTCCGTCCATGGGATTCTCCAGGTAAGAATACTGGAGTGGGTTGCCATTTCCTTCTCCTAGATTTTCTTTTTAAATTACTATTTTTCAATTCTTCCAAACATGCAATTTAAAAAGTGTTTCTAAGGGACCACTAAAGGGGGTTTACAAGGAATTTCAAAACCAGTATTATATCAAGTTAAATAATATATAATACTTACAGGGAATGTCTCGATAACCATTTTCTAAAGCATGAAAGTAGTTCATGAATTGTAGAGTGGGAATTTTAAATATCTCCAATAAGCCAGTGTCTTGAAATAGGGTATACACAACCTAAATGACAATTAAAGTACATTTTAAAAATCAGAATTTCTATTTCTAATTGAGTATGTTTTGTGATTTGCACTGGCAAAGCTAACCATGTATATGTCTCTAACTTAATAATTTTAGAAATTTCCCTACAATGATTTCTTTCCAAAACATGAAGGAAGATACTACCCCAAAGCCCTTGAAAACCAGAGAACAATTACCATATCATGTCCTAATTTTAAAAATTTTCCACTCTTCCCTTCAGCTTTTCAGTCACAATTCATCAAAGGGCTTATGAATTGTATTCTAGTATAGCCCTAGGCATTAAAAAGATGTCAGAACAATATATTTATCACATTTCTGACCCTAAATTACTCAATGTGATGCTGCTGCTGCTAAGTCGCTTCAGTCATGTCCGACTCTGTGCAACCCCATAGATAGCCGCCCGCCAGGCTCCCCCGTCCCTGGGATTCTCCAGGCAAGAACACTGGAGTGGGTTGCCATTTCCTTCTCCAATGCGTGTAAGTGAGAAGTGAAAGTGAAGTCACTCAGTCGTGTGCAACTCGTTAGTGACCCCATGGGCTGCAGCGCACCAGGCTCCTCCATCCACAGGATTTTCTAGGCAGGAGTACTGGAGTGGAGTGCCATTGCCTTCTCTGACTCAATGTGAAAAATTATGTTTTTTTCACATATTTTATCCTTGTGTTCTCTCATTTCATGAATAAGATACTTTGGAATTAATGACAGTGATATTTCAGGAAGGTTAATCTGACCCTGTTGTGTGGACCCTTCAGGAAGAACCTTGAGTCTGGGTGGTAAAGAGAAAGCATTTTTCCATGGTTCCAGCATGAAGTGGACCACCTGGCTTTGTGTAAAGCACAGGGAAGACAGGTGAAAAAGATGAAGCCTAAGAAACGCTGGGCTGGAGGAAGCACAAGCTGGAATCAAGATTGCTGGGAGAAATGTCAATCACCTCAGATATGCAGATGATACCACCCTTATGGCAGAAGGTGAAGAAGAACTAAAGAGCCTCTTGATGAAAGTGAAAGAGGAGAGTGAAAAAGTTGGTTTAAAGCTCAAAATTCAGAAAACCAGGATCATGGCATCCGGTCCCATCACTTCATGGCAAATAGATGGGGAAACAGTGGCTGCTTTATTTTTTTGGGCTCCAAAATCACGGCAGATGGTGATTGCAGCCATGAAATTAAAAGACGCTTACTCCTTGGAAGGAAAGTTATGACCAACCTAGACAGCATATTAAAAAGCAGAGATATTACTTTGTCAATAAAAGTCCATCTAGTCAAGGCTATGGTTTTTCCAGTGGCCATGTATGGATGTGAGGGTTGGACTATAAAGAAAGCTGAGCATCGAAGAATTGATGCTTGAACTGTGGTGTTGGAGAAGATTCTTGAGAGTCCTTTGGACTGCAAGGAGATCCAACCAGTCCATCCTAAAGGAGATCAGTCCTGAGTGTTCATTGGAAGGACTGATGTTGAAGCACAAACTCCAATATTTTGGCCACCTGATGCGAAGAGCTGACTCATTTGAAAAGACCCTGATGTTGGGAAAGACTGAAGGCAGGAGGAGAAGAGGACGACAGAGGATGAGATGGTTGGGTGGCATCACCGACTCAATGGACATGGGTTTGGGTGCACTCCAGGAGTTGGTGATGGACAGGGAGGCCTGGCGTGCTGCGGTTCATGGGGTCACAAAGAGTCAGACACGACTGAGCAACTGAACTGAAGTTTCAGTCCAAAGAACTAGATCACCTTTCCTGTCCTTTTAAATCTTAAGATTCAATAAAAAGTGAACCTTTATTACTTCTTTAGTATAAATTAAACCCCATTATTATGGACAAATAAACTACTTTTCATATATACACAAATTATAAGTACCTTAAAATAGATTGTGCTTATATATATATGACTTTACATATTTAGGTTTCTCTTTTCAAATTTTCACCTGAAAACTTTATTTGTGAAAAAAATAATTCAGTGAACAATGCTGAATTTATATGTAAACCAATATTATAATCTTTAGAGTTTGCTTTTTATAAAGATTCAAGGAAAAATTAAAGCAGTAGAGATATGAAACAAACCTGACTGAGGATCCTTCCTGATTTCTCTCCCATCTTTTCTACAAGTTCAAAAATTTGAAAATTCCAGTTACTCATATTTTCTATTAATGAGTCATAATCTTCTATTAAAATCACATCCTGTGATGCTTCTTGTTCAATCTGTACATGTGGGGGGAGAAAAAACCAAACCAACTTAACCTTACCTTTTATAAATATTATATCTGCAGCTAAATGAGAACACTTAAAAATGAATAAAAAATGGTCAATATTATTTTCTATAATGGTTATTCTCAAATATAAACTCTACTTCCTAATAATTCTCTTTGTAGAATGTTATCTCCAGACAAATATAAACATGTCTTCTAGGCATCAAAAGACTTACGTTATTATACTACTTTTATAAATAAAAATATTTTATTTCCAAAAGACTACACAAATCTAAAATTCATTATTTTCATTTTGGAAGTTAAAGAGATCACAGGATAACATAGTAGAGAGAAACTTAGATCCTTATACTGACATTTGTTACTAGGATAGCTTCTCAAAGGAAATGGATGAACTTTTTCCCCCCTAAAAAGCTTGAATTTTGAAAAAAAAATTAAGAAAAAAAATCCTATGATTATAGTAGATTAATCATTGTTTTTAATTACTGCACATACTTTATTGTCTCAGTGTAACATATATGATGAAAATAATAGCATAGAGAATATATTGACTATAAAACTAAAGAAATGTGTTCATTTAAAAATGAATGCACTCAGTTCTAGGATGATGAGTTTTAATTTTTTTTAATTCAAGGTTTCCCTTTTTTTTAATTTTTATTTTATATTGGAATATAGTTAATTTTCACTGTTGTGTTAGTTTCAGATGTATGGCAAAGTAATTCAGTTATACATACACATACATCTATTCTTTTTCAGATTCTTTCCTCATATAGGTTATTATAGAATATTGAGTTGAGTTCCCCGTGCTATACTTTACGTCTTTGTTGTTTTATCTATTTTATATATAGTAGTCTGTATATGTTAATCCCAAACCCCTCATTTATTTAAATAAATTTTTCTTTCAGGTGTCACAGCGACTTTTCAGTAAAAACTTTAAGAAAATTATTGTATTAAAAACCTTGTTCTGGGCAAAAAATAATAAACTTAGTACTAACTAATAATATATTTCACCTTAACATAATCATATTGAAAGTTTATCTTTTACATTTGGTTGCTCTTCATTCTGTGCTGCTTCTTTTAGGTGATTATCACCTTCCCAAAGTAATTTTCTTAAGTCTCTGTTTTCTGTTTCCACTTCTTGTTGAGCTTCGGTAAGGCTGAATGATGCTTTTGAGAAAATGGTATTTTCTTCATCACCTTTCAAAACATATATAAAGTAATAAAGAAGAATAAAACTTGTCCTATATGAACAACTTTATAGGAAAAGTTTGTAAAAAATGTTCGGATAAATTGAACCATACTGGCATTCAATCTAAACTGACACAATTAAGTTGTATCTTGCTGGACCATTTGGCATAGGTACCTTGTACTCAGGCAATGTTTCACCTGATATAGCTACTCATGGATGAAAGAGATGGGTGAATATTCACTGTAAAAATGAGAAACTGAAAATGTCAGTCCCTCTCAATAGGAATTTTTTTTAAACCAATTTCATGTAAACAATTCCTAATACTTGAAATTATTTGAGTTTTGGATATGAAAATTCTAAACTCATAATTATGAATGAGATTAAGGCACATCTAAAAATTAAAACAATGTCATGAATTATTTCGCAGCTAATGTCATTAATAATGTTCTTTTCCCCAAATTACATGGAAATGGGATGCAGCATTGGTGGCTAATAGCATTCATTCATATACAAAAAAATATTCATACTCATTCTATTTGTAATAGACTAAACAAGAAACTTTCCCCAAACCCATCAACAGTAAAATAAATAAACTGCAGTGTATTCACACAATTGAACACTGCAGAGCAAAAAGAATAAACTACAACCACATGCATCAATAGAGTTTTTAAAAACACAATGTCAAATGAAGGAAGACACACAGGTATACTCTGTGATTCTCTTTACGAAAAGTTAAAAAACATATCAAAATTGATACACATGAATACTGAAAGACAGGATAAACATTATCTTTGGGGGAGCAATTCCTGGAAGCAGACATGGGAGGAATTTCTGAGGTGCTGGGAATATTTTATTGATCTGCAAGCTGATTAGATGTGTATATTAGATGTATGAAAATTTATCAAGCCACAGACTTCAGGTTTATTTATTTTTAAATATGTAGGGATTTTTTAAAAATAAAATGCTTAAGTGTTTTTAAGAGCACTCATTTGAGTTGACTTTCAGAAAAGCTAGGCTTATTTATTCATTCATTTTCATTGAAGGACAGTTGATTTACAAGGTGTGTTAATTTCTGCTGTAAAGCAGTGATCGTTATTCATATTTACTCTTTATTTTCTTAATTTTTTAAATTAAAAAAATTTTTTTTGGCCCAGCAGCAGGCAAGATTTTAGTTCCTCCAAAAGGGATCTAATCTGCAGCCCCTGCAGTGGAAGTACAGCATCCTAAAACACTGGACTGCCAGGAAAGTCCTACATTCTTTTATAGTCCTCTTTTCCATTATGATTTACCATAAGATACTGAATACAGTTCTCTGTGCTATATAGTAGGACCTTGTTATTTACCCATTCTATATAGAATACTTTGCACATCTGCTAAAACCTACCTCCCACTTCATCTCTACCCCAATCCCCTTCCTCTTGGCAACCAAAAGTCTGTTCTCTGTGCATGACAATCTAGTTTTAGAACATTCACATCACCTCAAAAGGGGCTTCCCAGGTGGGGCTAGGTGGTTAAAGAACCCGCCTGCCAATGCAGGAGGTTCGGGAAGATCCCTTGGAGGAGGGCCTGGCAGCCCACTCTAGGATTCTTGCCTGGAGAATCCCATGGACAGAGAAGCCTGGTGGGCTACAGTCAGTCCATCGGGTCACAAAGACTTGGACACGACTAAAGTTGACTTCAAAAAATATCCTCATGCCTATTTACAGTTAAACCTTATTCCCAGGCAACTGCTATTCCAATTAACTATAGTCACTATAAATCTGCATTTTCTAGAATTTCATATAAATAGAATCAAACAGTGTATTATCTTTTTAGTTTGGTTTTCTTCACTTAAAATAATGTTCTAAAATTTATACACATAGCAGCATATATCAGAAGTTTGTTCTTTTTTTGTTAATTAGAATCCTACAATATTTATTCAGTTACAAGTTGATGAACATTTGGATCATTTCCAGTTTAGCACTATCATGAATAAAGATGTCATAAGAAGACACAATCCTGTCTTTGAGTGCTCTTATTTTTTCTCAAGTAAATTCTTATCCTTGTTAGTGCTGGATGATATGGTAAGTTTATATCTTATTTTTTTGTTTGTGTTTTGGTTTTTTTTTTTTTTGGCTGTGCCACACAGCATGCAGGATCTTAAGTTTCCCAGTGAGGGATCAAACTTGTGAACCACTGGACCACCAGGCAAGTCTCTATGTCTAACTTTTAAAGAAACTGTCAAAATGTTTTCCGAAGAGGGTTTAACATTTTCTATTTCCATCAGCAAGGCACAAGGTTCCAATTTCTCTGCATTTTTGCCAACACTTGGTATTGTCTATCTTTTTGATTATGCCTATTCATCTCAGTATAATATTAATTTGCATTTCCCTAACGACGTTAATCATTTTTTCATGTATTTCCTACCCACTCTCTATATCCTTCATATCCTTCACCAAAAGTCTTTCAACAGAAAATATAAAATCTTTTGCTTGTGTTTTAATTGAGTTAGTTGATTTCTTACTATTGAGCTGTAAAAGTTATACATCACAGATACAAGACCTTTATCGGATGTATAACTGCAAATTTTTCTCCCAATCTGTGGTTTGTCTTTCATTTTGTTATTGGCATCTTTTGAAGGTGAAATAAGTTTTGAAATCAGGTAGTATCAGTCCTCCAAATTTGTTGTTTTTCCAAATTGTTTTGACTTTTAGGTCATGTGTATTTAATACCAACTTGTCGACTTCTACTTAAAAAAAAAGCCTAGTGGAATTTGACCAGAATTGGGATGAATTTATAGATCAATTTGGAAGAACAGCTCTGTTAAAAGTACTGTTTTTTCCAATCTGTTTGCTATTGCAACATCTCTTAATTTATTTAGACTTTAATTTTTCTCAACAATCTTTTATAGTTTTCAGTTTATAAATCTACATTTTTGTTAAATTTATTCTAACTTTATTCTTTTTGATACTATTGTAAGTGGAAATTTTTTTTTGGTAATTTTATTTATTTTTGGCTGCACTGGTTCTTCGTTGCTAGTGCCTCTGGTTTTGGAGTGTGGGGGCTTCTCTCTAGTTGCAGCGCATAAGCGTCTCATTGAAGTGGCTTCTCTTGCTTCAGTAGCTGTGGCGCATGGGCTTAGCTTCCCTGTGGCATGTGGAATCCTCCTGGACCAGGCACTGAACCTGTGTACCCCTCACTGGCCAGGGAATTCCCGTGGTGTAGTTGTAAAGAATCTGCCTAGAATGCAGGAGACCCAGGTTTGATCTCTGGGTTGGGAGGATCCCCTGGAGGAGAAAATGGCAACCCACTCCAGTATTCTTGCCTGGAAAATTCCATGCATAGAGGAGCCTATAGGGCTACAGTCCATGGGGTTGCAAAGACTTGGACACAACTGAGCACGCACACACACATACCCCCTCACTGGCAGGTGGATTCTTGACCACTGGACCAATTGGGAAGTCCTAGAAAGGTTTTCTTAATTTCAGTTTATGGGGGTTCATTTCTGGTATACAGAAATACAGTTGATTTAAAAAAAAAAAGAAATACAGTTGATTTTGTACACTGATTTTGTCTCTTGTGACTCTGTGTGGGTATGTGTGGGTATTCTTTGGAAGTTTTAAACAAATGACCTGTGAATAAGAAGAGTTTCATTTATTTCCATTCAGGATTTCCTAATCTTTTTATCTTTCTGGAAATTTTCCTGGCTAGAACCTCCAGTAATATATTGAATAGAAGTGTTAAAAGCAAAAAATCTTTCTTTTATTCTTGATCTAGTGGGAAAGCATCAGTCTTTTTCCAGTAAGGATGATGTTAAATTTGTGTTTCTTTCAAAGATGCCTGTAATCAGGCTGAAGAACTTTCCTAATACTACTGGTTCAAGTGTTTTCATCATGAAAGAGTGTTGGATTTTGTCAAATGTTTTTTATTTAATTATCATGTGATTTCCCACTCCCCCTTTATGGGGTGTGTTACATTCATTAATTTTCAAATGCTATACCACCCTTGCATTCCTGGTATAAATACCAATGTCATGAATATGACATTTTATATGTTGCAAGATTCAGTGTGCTAGTATTTTGTTCAGGATATTGGCAATGTTGGTCTCTAGTTGTCTTTTCTTGTGATGCTTTTGTCTAGTTATGGTATCAGAATAATACTGGTTTTATTTATAGAATGAGTTGGGAAGTTTGCCCTCCTATTTTTTGGAAGTATGTGAAGGATTGGTCTTCTTTGCTGTTGTTTTTTAATCTTTTAAAATGTAAACCCCCAAAACTATTAAATGATACACTACGGAAGGGTGAATTTTAAAGTATGTGAAGAGACTGATATTCACCTGTAACCCCTGAAAGGGCCTATCTATTTCTGGCTTATCTTTACTCTTAAGATGCAGTACTGCAGAGTTTACCAAGTTAATCCTATCATGGCAAACTTTCAACTCTAATCTTTATCTCCCTAGTCCCAAGAAGCTGTCCCATGAAGCTACCAAAAGGGACTGTTTGTTCTATCAGTACTGGCCCCTCTGGAAGCAGCAAACACCTTTTGGTAGCCCCAAACTCGAGATTATCACTTCCTTAGACTCTATCCTCCTCCAGGTCTCATACTGGATATTCTGAGGAGCCTATTAGTTCTTCAGTGGCTTCAAGCAGACTGTTGTTGCTGCTAATATTAACGGTTTGTAACTTTTCTAGCTACCTTCTGGAGGTATGTTGCTCTGAGTTACCTACTTAACTGTTACTGGATTTTTGGGTCATCAGTGTTTTAAAATTATAAAACAACTATAATTTTATCACCAACAATATTCCTTTTTTGAGGGTACGTTTCAGAATGATATAACTTTCTAAATTTTAAAACAACTTCTTTGTGTAATTATTAAAATGTATGCAAACCCTTCTGAGCTTACATAATGCAATTTAAATTTCAATGTTAATATAATTTCACTATTTATGAAGCCTAACTGTAACATAAGACTATGTTAATTTATACAGCAGTTTTACCCTTCAAAATACTTTCACCATCTATTATTTATAATTTGCTAATAACTCCTCTGTAAAGTAGATAAAACATTGTAATCTTTGTTTTAAAGGTATATATCTTAACTCATTTATTCACGTTAAAAAGCAATGTTAAGACTGTTCTTAGAGACACAGGACTTCTGCAGTCTCACCTGACTCTCCCCTGAGGCGGTCTGTACCGGACTCTGATTCAGATGCTGAGTCATATTTCAGTATTTGATGTCCACAGCTTGTAAAATAAAACAGGTAAATATGACAAATATATGACAAATGAGACAAGTTTTGTTTTTATCTAAATACAGTCAGAAAATCTGTTTTTTTTTAATTGTAAGATCCCAACTGCAAAAATACCCTAATGTTCCAATCTCTCTATAAACTTAATAGGCTTTATCCTACAAAACAACTTTGTCCTTGTGAAGGAAATAACATATTTTGAAAGTAACCCTGGGATCGGAGGTAAACAGTTACTACTGTAAAAGCAGAAATGAAAATGAACACCAAATGAAATGGGTACTATAAGTAAGTACTAAATTAGTACATAAAATCATTAGCACTAAAATAATTTTCATACATTTACTGATATCTTATGATGGATAAAATACCATTATATTTCCCTTTAGATGGAGATCATTTAGCTGGGAAATGAATAATAGCAGGGAAATGAGAAAAAAATTGTTTAGAATAAAAAGTACTACATGAAGAAAAGGATATAGTATTAATCATCTAGTTATAATATAGAACTAGAAAACTAGGAGTACTTTATTAAAATAACCTATATTTTGAAACCATAAACATCTGGGAAACTTACCTGTTACATAAATTGCTATCAGAATTTCTTAGTTGCTGATAAAAATCTGGTGAATTGGGTGGATTGCTCAGAGATTTGTGTAAAATGACAGTTGGTTTAGTAAGAAGTTCAGCAGTATCAGGAAATTCTATAGGGGATCGGTTAGTTGGAGAGCCAGCAGACACTGGGCCATGACTGGGAGAATTCAGGCTTGGTAAACCACCTAAAAAATTGAAAGAGAAGAAAGAGATATTATGTATGCATGTATCTGTTTATTGTCTATGTTTGGGTACTTATAAAGAGCATTCTCCTTCTTTAAAGAAAGCAAAGTATTTACAATTAAATGATAAACTAGATTTCTACATGGAGCTATTATCAAGACATTCTATGAATTCAGGCAGAATATAGGCTATATTTGTTTTCATCAATGACTGTGGAATAAACACCCTGTGGCAGGATGACACATAGTAAATACTCAGAGTACGAGGAAAATGTGCGTAATAATAACGTGTACACAATAATGTGTGGCACAGTTTTTCCTAATCCATATTGATCTTTATCTTTCACATTTTGTGTCCCTACCAGCCTGATTATCCATTTTTACCATCTTTACTGTATTTTTTCAATACAATAAAATTCATTTTTATTTCAGAAACAGAGTTCTTAGTAGCACTGAGCAAGTTAAGCATGATAAAATTATATGAGCATATGATAAAATTATATGAACACAACAGCAGATCCCTTAAAAAAAAATCTACATCTTTCCAGCTCATTCATTCATTCAACAAGTATTTGAGAGCCTATTATATGCTGGAAAATGTGCTGGGTTTCACAACAGAGAATAAGATGCCATCCCTACAATGTTCAACAAACCTAAAAAAGGCTAGTGGAAAATGCAAACAAGTGCTAAGTGAGTGTTAAAATAAGGGGAAAAAAAGTGCTTCGGAAATACATCCCTAATCCTGTTGATTAATTCAACAGCCTTTGCTAGTTGCCTTCAAGGCAACTAATACAACTAATACTAATACAACTAATACAACTAAGGGTGTAGCTGGAGAAGTGTAGGTAGATTTAAAACTTTATTTCAAGAAAAGATTCAAGTAAAGTGAGAATCAGAGAGGAAAGCAAATAACAGTTATTAAGGTATCATGGTATTTTCAGACATAGTTACAGATGTGTGTGATGGTTAATTTTGTGTGTCAACTTGGCTGGGCTGTCATGCCCAGTTGTTTGGTTAAATTCTAATCTAGATGTTGCTGTGAAAGTATTTTTCAGATGCGATTAACATCTAAATCACTAGACTGAATAAAACAGATTACCCTTTGCAATGTGGGCTGGCCTTATTCAATTTGTTAAAGGCCTTAAGAGAAAAAACTCAGCCCCTCCAGAGAGGAAGAAATTTTGCTTGCAGATGGCCTTCAGAGTCAAGACTACAATGCTGACTCCTGCTACAATTGCCAGGTTGGCAGCCTGCCCTAATCGTTTGGGACCTGGCAATCTGGCAAGCCAATCCCCATCAATCAATCAGTCACCCTCCCCCTCTCCAATATATATGTATGTATGTATGTATAGGTATATACACATGTACAAACATCCTATTAGTTCTGTTTTTCTGGAAAACCCTGACAAATACAATGTGTGTTCTTTTATTTAATCTTCATAATAACTCTGTGAATTAAACAGCAGTTTCACTTTACATATGCAGAGCTGCCACTGCTGTTCTATCAAACTGACCTGTTTAGAGGCTCCTATAATTTCATATAATGTTAGGGCTGAGAAAAGAGTTTTATAAACAATCTGGTCAAACACTTTAATGTTTCAGAAGAAGAAACTGAGGATGAGAGAGGGGAACTATCTTGCCTGTCAAAATAATAAGTTAGTTATTAACTGGAGACTAAAGTTCCAATTTTCAGCATTCGTTTCTCTAATTGTACTGGTGAGTGTCCAAAGCTCTGACAAACAGGCTCAGAAGAATAAAGGATAAACTAATTTTAGCGTAGAAATTTGATATAACGTAGAAAAGCTTTTGAGGAGAGAACAAAATGGTAGTGAAAAACCTTAGCAACCCTTAAGAAATACTTTCTACAAAACAGATTCACCATTTTTATTCTAAACCTTTTAAACTGTGAAGTATAGCATACAGAAAAGTTCTAACAGGAATGCTCACCACTCAGGCTAAAATATAAAACATGGCCAGAGTTCAGAAACCCACATCCAGTGCCTAATTCTCAGCCCTTTCATTAAAGAAAAGCATTACGTTGACATTATGGTACTGTTTTTCTTGCCTTTCTTTACATTTGTAGCACACATATATATATATATCTTTAACAATTTAGATTAGTTTTGCCCTTTCTCTGAACTTTGTAAATGGAATCAGACAGTATAAATGCTTTTATGCCTTGCTTACTTCACTCAACATTTTTAAAAGATATTTCACATGTTCATTCATTTTGAATGACATATAAAATTGTATGTATGAATATAGCACAATTTTATTTCTCTATTCAAGTACTGAACTGCCAAATTGTCTTCCAAAGTAACTGTAGCATTTTACTTTCCCATCAGTGATGTATGAGTGTTCTTACTTCTGAACATTTTTCCAATTCTTGTTATACTGCCTTGAGAATTATAGACACCATAGTGGGTGTGAAGTCATAGTTCATTGTGGTTTTGATTTGCATTTCCCTAATGACTAATAATGCTGAGTATCTTTTCATGTGGGTAAGGGCCACTGGTATAACTCCTCTGGAGAAACATCTATTCAAATCTTTCACCAATTTTTTAGTGAGATCATTTGTGTTTTTATTACTGAGTTGTAAGATGTCTTCTGTAAGACTCTGGCCACCTGATGCGAAGGACTGACTTACTGGAAAAGACCCTGACACCGAGAAAGATCAAAGGAGGGAGGAGAAGGGGACGACAGAGGATGAGATGGTTAGATGGCATCACCGACTCAATGTACATGAGTTTGAGCAAGCTCTGAGAGTTGGTGATGGACAGGGAAGCCTGGCATGCTGCAGCCCATGGAGTTGCAAAGAGTCGGACATGCCTGAGTGACTGAACTGAACTGAAGACATCTTTGTCTATTCTGAATACAAGTTCGTTGTCAAATTATAATTTGCAAATATTTTCTCCCATCTTATGGATTGTCTTCTCTCTTTAGATGTCTTTGAAGTGCAAATATTTTTAATTTTAATGAATTCCTATTATCAATTTTTTTCATTCATGCACTGTACTTTTGGTGTCATATCTAAGAATATCCAAAGTCACAAAGATTTTCTCTTATGTTTTCTTCTACAAGTTTTATGGTTTCATACTTACATTTGAGTCTATGAGCATTTTAGGTTAAGTTTTGAGTATGATGACAGGTATAGTTCAAATTCACTCTTTTTCGTGTGTGTATCTATCCAGGTGTTCCAGCATCATTTATTAAAAACACTGTTCCTTCCCCATTGGATTACTGTGGCACCCTGGCTGAATATCAGCTGGCCATGTAACGGTTTATCTCTGGACTCTCAGTTCTATTCCATTGATTTGGAATTTCCTTATGCCAATGTCATTGTCCATCAGTGTCTTGATAACCACAGCTTGGTAGCAAGTTTAAATTTACAAGTGTGAATCTCTCGATTTTTTTTTTCTTTTTTACTAAAGATTGTTTTGGCTACTCTGGGTCCCTTGAATTCTGACATGAATTTTAGGATCAGTTAAATTTCTGCAAAGAAGCCAGCACAGATTTTGTTAAGGACTGTACTAAGTTTAGAACAATTTGAGGACTATTGCCCTCTTAACACCACCAAGTCTTCTGATCCATGAATATGGGATATCTTTCCATTTATTTGGGTCTTCCTGGGAATTTTCTGACAGGACTCCACATTTCCACTGCTGGGGGCATAGATTCAGTCTCTGGATGGGGAACAAAGATCCCACATGCCGTGCAGTACCAAACAACAACAAAATCATATTTGGGTCTTCTTTAATTTCAACAACGTTTTACAGTTTTCAGTGTACGAGTCTTGCACTGTTTTGCTAAATTTATCCCAAAGCATTTTATTCTTTTTGATGCTAACTTTAAATGGAATTCTTAATTTGTTTTGCACTGTTCATTGCTAGTATATAGAAATGTAATTGATTTTTGCATACAGATTTTGTATCCTGCCACACTGATTAATTTGTTGTAACAGGTTTTAAGGAATTTCTTAGGATTTATAAATATATGATGATGTTGTCAGCAAATAGTTTTACATCTTCCTTTTATTTGTTTTTACCTAAACTTCTCAGGGTAGAACCTCTAACCCAATCATTGAGTAGAAGTGGTAATTATTTTATAATTATTTAAATTATTTTTAAATTTTATCATATAATTTCTAGTTCTTTATATTCTTTCTTTGGTGAGATATTGTTGTCATACTCTTCTTACTTTAGATATGGTTTCCTGAAGTTCTTTAAAGATATAATGCCAGCAAATTTAAAGCCATTGCTAAATCCAAAGTCCAAGCTCACTCAGGGAAATTCTGTTGGCTGTTTTTCATTGTCTATATGGCAAAAAATTCTTGTTTCTTTTCCTGCTTCATAAATTTTTTTTGTTGAAAACTGGACATTTTAGATACTATGCTGTAACTATTCTAGTATCAGATCTCTCCCACCCTCAAGGTTTATGTTGCTTATTTTGTGTTTGTTCATTTTATTTCTGACTATTCATTGAGTGATCTCCTGGAGTCATAATGTAGATTTTTTTTCACTGAGGTGTGTAGCCACTGAGTGCTCTGATGCCTTTTCCCCTCTTTCCTCTTTGATTTATGCTTGACTTCTTAGAAGTCACCCGTGGGTCAGTATGATTTAGATGAGACAGAAAATTTCTTTAAATGTCTTGCCTATGTGTCATCATCTGTTGATGGGAATATGTTTGAAAAGTTACAACTTCACAAATTTCCAGGCAGTTTACAAGACAGCTTTAGCTTTTACTTCCGGCTTGTGCAGCACCTCAAGGTCAGCTACCAGAGGAGCAGCCAGGGCCTCCTCCCTTCACCAATCTTTCCTGAGCACGTGCTCAGCCTAGTAGATCTTCAGGCACATGCCAGAGCTTTCCACTTTCCTGTGGTCATCTAGTGTCCAGGATTTCCTTTTAAATTTCCAACCAGTTCTTGTTTGCCTCAGTTGAAATCACAGCTTTACCCACTCACAGTGTTGCTGGCAGAGGGTGTGGGTGTTTTTTGTTGCTGTCCTTGTTTTGGAGAGCTGAGCTCTCGGTCAAATGAATTATCCACAACGCCCTGGGAACAAAGACGTTTTCCAGTGAGTTTGGACAAAACATTTACTGTACTCTCAGGTTGTTGCTTTTAATGCAGTTTTTAAAGAGGTCAGACTCTAATGACTGAAAAGCTAGTGGCTTTTAGCTGTAGTACCACTGAGCTGGGGAGAGAGGGTTTGCCTTCAATTAAACTGTCACAGAACGCAATGCCTCACCAAGGTTCAGTAATTAGTTCCTCTTGTACAGATGATTTCTAGTGTGTTCTCTGGCTTTTGTTAACTTCCAAAATTCTGAAACAGTTTAGTTTTTTGCTCCTATTTTTGTCCCTGATGGCTCAGATGGTAAAGAATCTGTCTGCAATGCAGGAGACCCAGGTTTGATCCCTGGGTCGGGAAGATCCCCTGGAGGAGGACATGCAACCCACTCCAGTATTCTTGCCTGGAGAATCCCATCGACAGAGGAGCCTGGTGGGCTACAGTCCATGGGGTCACAAAGAGTTGGACACGACTGAGTGACTTCACTTTTTTTATCTATTTGACTGCCACACTGGATATTACAATGTACACCTTTGAAGTAGGAGTTTCTTTTGAAATAAAAATTTTTAGTACTTTTCAATCACTGCTAGTACAGCCAATGTACCCCTTTCCCCACCCTTTATGCCACTGTTGCCATATACTTCTTTATACATTATGCAAACCGCAGGGAGTCATTGTTTTAATGATCAATATTCTCTCATGCACCCACATATTTAGGCTTACCAGTGCTTTTCTTTCATTCCTGCAGATTCATGCTTCAATCTGGATCACTTTTCTCCTACCTAAAGAAATTTCTTTGCTAAATCTCAGTAGTGCACATCTACAAGCAATACATTTTACCTTTTTTGAATAAAAAAGCTGTTATTTCACCTTAAATTTTAAAGGATATCTTCACTGGATAAAGAATTTCAGGTTGGCAATTTTTGTTTTTGCAATACTTTAAATATGCCATTTCATCATCTTTGGTGACTATAGTTAATAATACTGTATTGTGTATTTGTAAGTTAAGAGAATAGATCTTGAAAGTTCTCATCACAAGAAAAAAACTTCTAACTATGGTGACAGATGTTAACTAGAGTCATTATGGTGAACATTTTATAGTATACACAAACATCAAATCATTTGTTGTACACCTGAAACTAACAATATGTCAATTAACAGCCCCCATCTCCACCCCCAGACAAAGATTCTATTAAGGGTGGCTTATTAGGATATAGGATATAGTCAGGATTTTCCCTACTCACATATTTTTTTTTTCTCCCTCTACAATCACCATGCTACAAAAGAATGCCCTTTACTGAGGGTTTTCCTTTGTTCTTTGTCTGCAACTATTCAGGTTTAATAGTTCTTTATTTTACCCCTGAATCCTCAGTGCCTAACGAAGTTCCTGATACACAGTATATGTTCAAAAATTAACAAATGAATGAGCAAATTGTCAACTAATAGCTAACCCAAACAGCTTAGTTTTATGCTAACTGAGAACACATGAAATGGTATTCAAAATTAGCTATGAATGTTGTTCTTCAGTCACTCAGTTGTGTCCAACTCTTTGTGACCCCATGAACTGCAGCACACCAGGCTTTCCCGTCCTTCACTATCTCCCAGAGTTTGTTCAAGCTCATGTCCATTGAGTCAGTGATGTCATCCAACCATCTCATCTGTGAATAGGTAATGAAAACCCTGTTCTCAGCTACGAATAGTTTCTATTCATATCTGAGAAAATATATTCTCAGCTATTAATAGGTAACAAAAAGTCTGCACTACCATATAGTTTGAGACCTCCCATATTTAAGTCACAAAGAATGATTTCTTACCAGCTCTTCTTAGACCTACATGGTGAGTTAACGATACAGATGACGACCTTTGCTTCGGGACTGTCAGTAGATTTGAACTAAAAGGCCCATTTAGATAGCATCCTTGACTAAAAGGGAAAGATAACAGGTTAAGATTTTTAAAAACATGAAATATTCATTTTTTTCCTTATGGTCTTCAATTCATTAGCAAATATCTGCTTATACATCTAGTTTAGGCACTTATCTCAGTACCTAAGGAGTAAAGCAGGCACCAGCCAACTTTTTCTGTAAAGAACCAAGTAGTAAATACTTTGGACTTTGCAGGCCATAAGGTGTCTGCAATTACTCAATTCTGCCACTGCAGTATAAAAACAACCATAACCAATGATAAACAAATTAGTATAATCATGTATTCAATATAATTTTATTGACAGAAAAACAGGTATGGGCCTCATTAGATCCACAGGCTGTAATTTGCTGAACCCTGGCAAGAAGCAGATTATCAATATCACTGGAGGGCTCCTTGTAACACAGACTGCTACTCCCATCACCAAGATTTCTGATTCAATAGGTCTGGGGAAAGGTCACAGATTGGCGTGTCTGACAAGTGCATAGGTGGTCCAGGGACCTCACTGACAATTACCGACCTAAAACATACAGTTTTTTTCACTGTCTTCCGCTCCCCTTCTTCACAGATAATTGATTACCCATTAACACAGTCATATCCTGTAACTGAAATATTTATTGCAGGTTTTAGGGTTCTTATGAAGAAATTAAATATAGGTGAGCAATCATAGTATGCCAATTGATACATAAAATGCATTTTAAGATTACATATTTTAAAGCCCTTGGCCGAGGGCCATACACATAATACTTCCTTTCTTAGATATTCACTAGCCTGTTTTCTTCTGTTAGTCAACCCTGATGTGGGCACTTTGGCCACAGGATTAAGAACAAATCTCGCGTCTTTATTTTTCACTAAATGTTTTGTTAGTATAGGCTGAGTTCTCAGTAAGCTTCCCCCTCCCTCCAACTCCATTTTTTGTGTACTCCCATACCCCCTTACTCAAGGAAGATCTATTTTTCTGTGACCTTAGAGGTTTCTGTCCATGTCTCTGTTATAATATATACCCATACCATATTACAGTCTCAGTGTTCACCATTCCCACGCCTCACTAATTTGTGCAATCCTTTCAGGGGCCGTAAGATACACCTCTTCATCCAGTTGTGGACACAGCACAGTCAGTGCCCGGTAAAGGTGTTCAGGAGACATTCCTGGATTAAATGAATGATCCTGTCTTTAGGTTGCTATTCTCACTTTTCAAGAGAACAGATCTTTTCTCCCTCCAGTTCTGAGTGAATGGACTCTCTCTTGCTTACTCCTGCTTCGAGGCTTTCTTTGGGCCTTTTTCTCGAAACCTAGTTTGTCTTATAATCTTACGAGAGAAAAAAAATTCTGGATAACAAACAGAAGGCATGTAAAAGCAGTTGGCAACCAGTTTATCAACAGAAAAATTTTCGTGAATAAAAATTATAAAAAATAATAGCACTATTTTGAATATTATGTATCATCCATTATTTTAGGTGACTTGCACACTTCATCTCTTTTAGTCATCTGAACAACTCTGTTATTAGATAAGAAAACTGAGGCTTTGAGAGGATTGGTATTGTATTAAGCTAAAATTCACAGTCGCAGAGATAAAATTCAACTTCAAATTTCTCTGACTCTTAAATTTTCCTGACTCTGAAGTGTATGCCCTTTCCACAAGACAATTCTGATGTTATCTTTGTGTGTTTCTCCACCTGTAAAATTAGAAGTTTAGAATAAAGAACTTCTAAGACAACATCTAGCCTCTAGAGTCCGTAATTTTTTTGCTCAAGCTAATAGTAATAATAATTTGTTGGCAATGTTTAAAAAAGAGGCAATATGTACATAATAACACTCAATAAACTCATCTCCCTACCAGTGTGCAATCATTCTTTGTATTTGAATATTCATTGCCTTCAAAAGGAGTGGGAGAGATGGGGAAAGAAGAGTAGCAATGCCACCCAGGGCAATATTCAAATAGAACAATCTGTGTACTCTACCAACACCTACTTCCTTATTAATATTCAAAACAAAGACAGGTTTTTCTCCTTCAGAGAAGAGCCCAGAAGCACACTCGCTAGTCTTCTACCTGAACGGGGGTGGGGGGTGTCTTCTAGTAATTAAAATGGTTAGTTGTTTAGAATTGAGAAGTATAGGTCAAATTACAGGTTTTCAGCTCAGTTCCAGAATCATCCCATTAATTCTTTGCCTAGAACCAGATAAATATTTACCGTAATGAGATTATATAAAACAATACTGAAGAAAATAGAGGGCAAGATAGGTTAGGAGTCCCAGTGATTATTAATAGTTGGCAGGAAGATGATTAAAGTCAGAGTTACATTGCAAGAGAAGTCAAATGTTATGGTCATAGAGTTAAGCCATATTTTAACAGCTGATTTCTAAGACAATCAATGCAAATTACCTTGACAAGGTTTATATCACTTCATGTATTATTATTATTTTTTAAGTAGCTGTAAAAACTTGTTGGCTGTACAATGTCCAGATTTTGCAGAGTCATTATCTTAAGAACTGAGTGGGATGACACCAGTTAGCTGTCTCGAATCTCTGCAGTTCAAACAGAGTCCAGGCTTTGGTATAATTTGCTAATAAATTATGAGACACATAAGTGAGAAGCTGGTTCCCAAATACATTATTTAGGGGACATACTATTACCAGGCAACGTTATTAGGTTTAATTAAAGAGCACTTACCACGATGAATGATGAATCGGAATAGGCTAAAGGCAAGCCTCTCTGGTGTGGGAGTACCTACAGCTGATAGCCCTCAAAGTTTTGGTACAGGAGTTGCCTGTGTTTCCCCAGGGAAAATTTGTTCAAAGGAAACGAGCTGTGAGCTCTGAATTTGTCTGTCCACAGGGAGGGTCTGGGTCCCAGCAGTCCATGGACAGCAGTTCAGCCAAGCTTTCAACTCTAGATACTAACGCTGTGCCTGGATAATTCAACTGTCAGCTAACCCCCCAAAACATTAATTTAACCCTTATTGGAATTTCCTGACCAGCAAAACTTTATCCTAGGTCTGAAAGTGAAGCAGAAAGCAGTATCCAGTGTCATGTGGTTAGCATACTTCTGCAGGATACTTGTTAAGCAGCTGTTTATCTTCAAAGACCCATTTTAATGTAATCCCAAACTCTTCACAGTAGTCCAGCAGGTCTCAGAAGGGTCGTAATGTCTAAAACAGGTAGGAAATGAAAATTTCCAAGAAAGAGCAAAGAAAAGGTGTTAAGGAGATTCAGAGGCAAAACAGATTACTTTTCCTGAGAGAAGAGAGGAGGGAGTGTCAGGGTGTTACTCTTTAGCCGTGACGTCTGAGCCCAGTCTTTAAGGACATACAGAAGTAAGGGTGAGAGGTCTATTCTAGGTAGAGGGGCACACATGTGCACAAACAGAGGGAATATCAGACAGTTTAACTTGACTGGAGTTTCAAATAAATGAAAGTGATACTGGAGAGGTATTCTGGTGTTAAAAGGTAATGGCCTTCTTAATTAATATCTCAAGTCCTCTAAGAGATGAACAGTGGTAAGAAGAGTAGGCAACAGTAGCTGCTCAACGAGAACTACCTCTTCTTATGTTTTTCCTAGTATACCTATCACAAAGTTTACAATACTTCATTTTTTTCCTCCAGGCAAAGCATTAAAAAAAAAAGCAAAGTGAAGTCCTACATTACAGTTTACACAAATAAGGCAGCTAAAAAGTAAAACTCAGCTTAATTTTCAAAGGGAGTGAAACTAAAAAAGTTACAAGAAAACTTCAAGGAAGTTTCCACTTCAAGGAAGTGTCTTCTTTAAGGAAGAATCTACCACAACTTATATGCCTGTTATTTTCATGTAGCGAGCTCTCCAGACCATTTTTCTACTCTTCTTTGTGAGACTGCTCATCTATCTCTGTTTAATTTTTCTAAGTAAGGGTGTAGCTTTGTCATTGGGAGTGACAGAATTTCAAATCTCAGGCTAGGAATTGGGGCACTATTCTACATGCACTGATAAAGGTCCAAAAACTTAATGACTAGAAAAAACAATATAATCAAAATTTTGTTTAAAGGACAATTTCTGGTGGAAGGTAGAAGATGGATTGGGTAGTGAAGAATATTAGAAATGGGAAGGATAATCAACAGCCCACAAAAGCAGTAATGAAAGCATGAAATAATGTAGGCAAAGTGATAAAGGAAAAAGGGAATAGAGAGGTAAGGAGCGTTGGAGATTCGATGTGACAGCTGTTATCTGTAGAGTAAGGTAACAGGATGTAAAGACAACACCAAGGTTTTCTAGGTAAATCAGTTTTGTAAGCAACCACAAAACTAGAGGATTATAGCCAGCACTGTGCCAGGAAATGAGGACAGAATAATAGTAACAAGGGAAAAGCAGCTGGAGAGATGAGAAATCAGGTTTCAGACATAGTTTCAGGGAGCAAGAGGTTCAATATTTACATCATGTTGAAATCTTGGGCTGCTGCTGCTGCTAAGTCGCTTCATTCGTGTCCGACTCTGTGCGACCCCATAGACGGAAGCCCACCAGGCTCCCCCGTCCCTGGGATTCTCCAGGCAAGAACACTGGAGTGGGTTGCCATTTCCTTCTCCAATGCAGGAAAGTGAAAAGTGAAAGGGAAGTCGCTCAGTCGTGTCCGACTCTTAGCGACCCCATGGACTTCAGCCTACCAAGCTCCTCCATCCATGGGATTTTCCAGGCAAGAGTACTGGAGTGGGGTGCCATTGCCTTCTCCGGAAATCTTGGGCAGGGTCATTTAAAATCATAGGGAAGCTTATGATCAGAACCTAGAGCTGCATTAATGTCAAAACTAAGAAATATGCTCTCCATTCTGGAGTACTCTAATAAATTTGAAACGAATGCCTCATGAGTTCAGTCACAAGCCTGTTAGTTCTGTGCTTCTAAAACCTGAAGGTTCCCAAACAAAATGTCACCATGCATTAAAGATTGACAACTATGCTGTCTAATATGGTTGCCATTTAGGTCTGTCTGTATGATAGCTGAGTATGGCTCTTTGTATTTTAACTAATTAAAATCAAATCAACTTTAAATCAAGTTCTTTAGTCATTATAGACACATTTCAAATGATCAATAGATACATGTACCTAGCAAGAACCAAACTGGACGCATAACTATAAAACATTCCCATCATCACAGACATATCTACTGGACAGCACTGATCCAGAGACCTGAATTTCAAAAGGAAGAGGATTGTAAATGCTTCACACATTCCCCTTTACCCTATGTTCAAAGTGCACTTAGAAATTCATTACATAGCAGCTCCAGCTTCTGCACACTAGAAAAATTCCTTCTAACCTCGCCTCTTTAAAGGAGATGTTTCATAATACCACCAATTACTTTATCCTTTTAAAGTTCTAAATTTTTTATGAGGCATAATTTTGTTCTAATGAATATTAAGTAAATATACTGAATCTGCCTGCATTTACCTTTAATTCTGAGATATGTTCATATAAAAATTAGTTTTCCTTGGACCATGTTTCTATTTTATTATCAATCATGTGGAAGCAATAGGATAAAAATAACCTTAACTCAATGTATCAGACATTTCTTTAATTTTAAAAGCGTTGCTGTTACGTCAGTGTGATGGAAAGATGAAAAAATAGAATCATTTTCATCATTCTTTCTTAAACTCAAAAATATTCTCAAGATGATGTCTCCCAGGGTTAAGAAATACCTGTCGTATTTTCAGTTCCTAACGTCATTTATTTCGTCATATCCTGCTTCCGTTATGAAAAAAAAAAAAGAAAGAAACAACAACAAAAAGCATTATCATGTTTAAGCTCTGGGCAAGCTTTGGACCGAAGCTCATTTTCCTGTAACGTTCTCTTCACACTTGAATCCATTCTTGTTTTATATATCATTTCACTCAGTTTTTCTTTTACAAAAATGGAGTTTCATTTAGTTGAACGTATTGTAGAAGATTCAAATTAATAAATCACAGAAGAATCTGGAAAATTACAATTATCTGATCATATTTCATTTATAAAATGCTAATACAAAGTTGAACAGAAATAGCTCTGATCCAACACTGCCACCTACTGTTTCAAGTGTGTAACTACACAGATCAAGTTATTAAAGACCAACACATGCTCAAGCCCTAAAAGAGTGGTTTAACAGGAAATTTACATTGATTCCAATTGTATTAACTATGGTTATATAACTGACTACATAAAAGCCTATAACTCACACAGGAGATAAATATCTGTTCTGGCCCTCACAAGGCAAAGGTATCGAGTCCTTTGTTTTCAGAGTAAATGGATATGCTTACTACATTCAGAAGATCTCGGGTCCCGCTATCTCCCAGGCTCACCTGGCTTGTAGTTACCGGCGCACTTCCTTTGCAGGATAAGCACTGCTTACTTGCAGGTAAACCCTCAACAGGATACAGAATGTATCAGTAGTCTTAGTTCCCCAGCAGGAACAGGTCTTCAGAGTGTGCTGCTACCTATACCTCACGTCTGAGGCAGCATCTGGGGTGAACCTTGGGGGTGCTCCTGCTTTCACAGGTCAGAAACTGTGGACCGACATGAAAACTCAGCAGTGGACTGACGACCACCCCTGATATGGCCACCTCTACCGTGGCTTTCCCAGTTTCACATCCAAAACTGATCCTCGTTTTCTTACACTGCCTCCCTGGTTCATGTTCTTAGGGCTCCAGCAAGCTTTGTACCCGACTTGCCTATTTTGGGTGGAGAAGTAAGATTACCTTCTTTTTAAGGATCAGTTTCTCTACCAGGCCACGTTACAAACCATGCTGTCCTATACCTAAAATACTTCCAGGGTTCCTTTAGGCTTTCAAAATTATTTCACACTTCATTCACAGAAACAAAGTAGCTGTAAGAGATTCAGGCTTCTTGAAAATGCTTGGGGAATTTACCTTAAAATGCCAAATTCTTGGTGAGGCCGTTTGCCATTACTGCGTTCCCACCTTGGAGAAGTCTGGTCGATAGGTGGCAGCCCTGAGGTTCCCGAGCTCCTCCTCAGATGTGGGGTTGGTAAACTATTCCTACTGTTTAGCCCCTGTTGAGTAATTTAACAGTGGTCAAAATTGTTACCCTTTAACATACTATAAATGTGATGCTAAAGATGGCACATGAAAACATCAGTACAAAGGACAACTAATCCTTGAACAACCTGGGAGTTAGGGGCACCAATATCCTTCATGCAGTTGAATATCCAGGTGTCATTTACAGCGGGCCCTCGCCCCGTGTTCTTCCTCCATATCTGAGATTCTCCATCCATGGATCCCACCAACCACAGATGGTATAGAACTGTAGTATTTACTACTGGAAAAGATACTGCACATAAGCAGGGCCACACAGTTCAAACCCACTTGGTCAAACCCAGTTGGTCATTCAAGAACCAACTGTACATTTTTAACATGTATAGGAGAAGCAGAATGAATATGTTTTACTGCAAACATCACATTCTACACTGCTCTTTTATTTACCTTCCTCCTATTTAAAAATTGGTCTTTGAATTCCTGATAGTTTAACCAAAATTTTTTTCTTTTGTACCTTTTATTCCTAGTCTTGTGAGAAATAAGCAGCTGACAATTTTTAAAGTAGATTTACCCTGAAAAAATGACTTTTAGAGGCCAAGCTTAGGATCGGGGATAAGCCCTATTTCCTAAAGCTTTTATATTTTAAGTACAATGCTAAACTGCAGAGTTCTGAGGTTCTGAATTAATGACTACATTAAATTCAGAACACCTTTCACATTAAGAATATTTATCCTAATTTTTGAAAATATTCTCAGTTAATCCAAATGTTAACCCAGAATATTCCATTTTTGACCACTCTGAATAGGTGTTTTAGTGAAATTGACATAAAACAGCTTCTGCTTCTTATGAATTTCCCCTATGAGCAGACATGAAACCATCTGAGAGAGATAAATATGTCTTATATTTAAGTTTTCCCAAGGATGTTGATTTTATAAAGATTCAATGTTAGTTACATTTACACTGAAAAAGTTGTTTATGTAACATCCTTTCTGACTATAATTTAGGTCCATATAATCTTTCTTAGTTCTTATCATGTATATAAGACATTTATTTTAAATCATCTAAGTCCCTTTTCTTTACTTTTTTCATAAATGCTTTTGCTCTTTTAAGTAACACCAGGCTTTTTATATTCTTTCCCAAGGCAGAGATAAATTAGATATGAAATTTAAGTAAGAAGTTAAAAGAACACAAAGAAAAGAAATAAGGGTTGCTTCCTGATTCTTCTATGACTTATTCCTATCAGTAAACTGGAGTACTCAAATAAGCCTGATTACCTAGAATGTTCAGGAAATGAGGCAATTAGGCATCCTGTTTACTTAAAATGTTTCTAAAATGTACCAGTACACTTTTCTACATAGTAAACATAGTAACAAACCTAATACTGATATCAATGTGATTTTTTAAAATTTCTTTGCCTGGCTGCATGGCTTGCAGGATCTCAGTTCTCCAACCAGGGACTGAACCCAGGCCACAGTAGGGAAAGCCTGGAATTCTAACCACGAGGCTGCCAGTGAACTCCCTCAATGCAATTTTTATGACTAACAGTTTTAAGAATTATTACTTTTTAAAATTATTATTTGAAACCTCAGATGCCAATGGAAAATATAAAGGAAGAGCAACATACCAAATGAAAACCATTAATAACTCAAAATGTATTAATTATTTTATTGATGAATTTATTGCTATCCCTATTTGATGCTGTGATTAACCTCTTTCTCACGGGTAGAGTGCTTTAAAAAAATGTATGTAACTACCTTTGGGTTTTGAGTAATGCAGCTGCTATTCTATACACTTTAAAAATAAAAGCATCACAACTACTTATGATCCAGATTTGTGATCAGTAATTACCAAAATTTTGCCCTCATCAGGCATACTTAATTTTTCAACATTTCTATATAACAATGCTGAGAATTAATAGAATCAATTGATGATCAAAGTCTCCAAAAAATATATTTAACTTCTTCTAAACTCTATATACCATATTACAATGAAAATTAACTGATTGGAATTTCATCTTCTCTTAGTTTCTTTAACCAATAGAACAAAGTAGTTAAAATAATCTCTAAAATATTTCTATTTTTAAAGTTTTATGATATTAACTACAGGTAAAGGTATCAATTTGACTATTGATAGCCAAACAAAAGAATTAAAAGCACTCTGAACATGCATAATGTATACCTATTTAGAATAGTATTTATTATTTTCTAAAGTAATTCCTATTTTGAGTCAATGATATTTAAAGAAAAATCAATCCCGTATCTAGTGATGGAAAAACCAGTGCCTATTGGGCTACAGTAATCTCCAGTGGGCAGGTACAGAGAGTTCCAAAATATGTGAAAATCAGTTTCAAATAATGCTATGGAATTTCATGACTATTATAATGATCATTTTTTTTATTGGTCCAAAAAGAACTCCTGGTTTCAAAAAATAAAATAGATTAATGACACAATTTGACTACTAGTTTGCTGTACAGCCTGAAAATAAATTTTCCTTCTGTTCTCTGCTTCCTAAAGATAATAAAAAATAGTTGCTACTGATAAAGTTATAACTGCTAATTACAGTAATTATTATTCAGAATGAAAACTGAATGCTTGCTTCATACTGAACTATTTGAAATCATAACCACCTCTGAAGTCCCAAGCAACTCAATGTACTATAAAGGAACCAAGTCCTTTAAAAAGAAATTCTATCTAAGAGGTAAAGGAACAGTTTTAATTTGAAAACATTATTAAACATGATAAATAGGGCTGGCTGATTATTGTATTTTGACCTTGTGAAGTTTTCGATCTCCTTTCTCAGCTGGGTCCTCTATCTCAGAGCAGGGATAAAATCCAGGAAATGGTGTGAGGGGATTAATCTTTGGCCTACAGGAGCCTGAGAAAGCACCCATCAAGCTACTGATACTCCGGAGGGAAGCGATGACTTGTGGAGGAAGGGTGGGGTCAACCAGAAGATCAGACACCATATTGCGAGCCTCATTTAGCACTGAAAGATCAACTCCACTTCCACCTCCAGAAATCTAGAAAAGAAAAAAAAAAAGACATAAAATTACATATTTGTTAGACACAAAATTAAAAAAAAAAAAAACTTTAAATCAAAGTCCATCTAACAATAGCTTAAGTAATTGAATCCCATTAAATATTAATTTTCACTTATTTGGACATAGCATAAATGATATAAGCAGTATGATTCTAACCTTAAAATTTTGGTGCTAAAGTATATAACCGATTGTGAACTTTAACTTTTTTCTACATTATTCATTAGTATATCTTGTGTGGTATCAGAGTACAAGGGAGACAGTGATAAACTGAACTGAATAGTTAATACGGAAGGAATAACATGAGGCTGGGTCCTGAAGAATAGACAGAAAATACATTTTTTTAAATGTATAAATATTTCATTGATAAATACATATGATTTCTACTTTTCAAAAATACATATGTATTATGTTCAACTCAATTACCCACAGAAATCAGTGCTCTGGTGATCAGAATAGTGCATTAAATGTTACTTCTGTTGTTTTACTGTACCTTGAATTTATGTTTGGTGTGTTTATGGTTCATAACTATTAAAAGTATCTGTTGAGTTCACTGTTAAGTATCCTCACCACATTTTTAAACTAAGAAGTGTTATGAAAGTTAGACCAATAATTAGCTTAATAATGTATTTGCTCTTTGAGGAATTCTTTTTTCTTTTTCTTCTTAAGTATTTTTTTGTATTACTTTATTTTAAAACATTCCCCATTATTGGGCCATAGCTCAGCTATTTCTAGTCTTTATAAGCGAACACCTCTCTTAATATGTCACTGTAGATAATTAAGCATATTTATGATAGACAGCTTCCCGTAACTTGAACTACTGAAGCAAAGTAAATGAACATGTTCAAATCACTATCAAACTGCCCTTACATATGTTGGTCAAACCAATATTCCCACCAATTGTATATAACAGTATCTGTTTTCCCACGCTCAAATAAGACATATGCTGTCATCTGACTTGGGTTTTCCTTTATAGGCAGTGTATCACTTCTCTCGGGCTGCTCTCAATGTATTTTCTTTGCTTTTAATTTTCAAAAGTTTAATTAACATATCTTAGAGAAGATTTGTTTTGGGGGGGAACACTGATACTATTTGAGATTCACTCAGCTTTTAAAATATGTATTTATTTATTTATTTGGTTACACTGGGTCCTAGTTTCAGTATGCACTATCTTTGGTTGCGGCATGCAAACTCTTAGTTACAGCATGTCGGATCTATTTCCCTGACCAGGGATAGAACCCAGCTCCCTGCACTGGAAGTGCAGTGTTTTAGCCACTGGACCATCAAGGAAGTCCCTGCTCAGCTTCTTGAATCTGCAGAATTACATCTTTTGCAAAATTTGGGAAGTTTTCAGCTATTATTTCTTCAGATAATTTTTCAAACTCACTCCTTCTCCTTCTCAGACACTGATGATTATGAATGCTGGATCTTCTGCTGTCCTACAGATCATTAAGATTTTGTTCATTTTGCTTTAATTTCCATTATTGCATTTTGTAGCTCTATAAGCTTCCTCCCCCCTTTCTTGGTAACTTCTATTTTTTTTTTGGCTGAGATTTTCATTTTCATTTACTTGTTTCAAATGATTTGTAATTGCTTATTAAGACATTTTTACGATGGCCACTTTAAAATTGCTCAGTTCAGTTTAGTCACTAAGTCGTGTCAGATACTTTGGGACCCCATGAACCGCAGCACACCAGGCCTCCCTGTCCATCACCAACTCCCGGAGTTTACTCAAACCCAAGTCCATTGAGTCGGTGATGCCATCCAACCATCTCATCCTCTGTCGTTCCCTTCTCCTCCTGCCCTCAATCTTTCCCAGAATCAGGGTCTTTTCAAATGAGTCAGCTCTTCACAATTTGTATAGAAATACAAAAAACCTTGAATAGCCAAAGTAATCTTGAGAAAGAAGAATAGAACAGAAGGAATCAACCTGCCTGACTTCAGACTATACTACAAAGCCACAGTCATCAAGACAGTATGGTACTGGCACAAAGACAGAAATACAGATCAATGGAACAGAATAGAAAGCCCAGAGATAAATCCACGAACCTATGGACACCTTATCTTCGACAAAGGAGGCAAGGATATACAATGGAAAAAAGACAACCTCTTTAACAAGTGGTGCTGGGAAAACTGGTCAACTACTTGTAAAAGAATGAAACTAGAACACTTTCTAACACCGTACACAAAAATAAACTCAAAATGGATTAAAGATCTAAATGTAAGACCAGAAACTATAAAACTCCTAGAGGAGAACATAGGCAAAACACTCTCCGACATAAATCACAGCAGGATCCTCTATGAACCACCTCCCAGAATATTGGAAATAAAAGCAAAAATAAACAAATGGGACCTAATGAAACTTAAAAGCTTTTGCACAACAAAGGAAACTATAAGCAAGGTGAAAAGACAGCCCTCAGATTGGGAGAAAATAATAGCAAACAGACAAAGGATTAATCTCAAAAATATTCAAATGAGTCAGCTCTTCGCATCAGGTGGCCAAAGTACTGGAGTTTCAGTTTCAGCATCAGTCCTACCAATGAACACCCAGGACTGATCTCCTTTAGGATGGACTGGGTGGATCTCCTTGCAGTCCAAGGGACTCTCAAGAGTCTTCTCCAACACCACAGTTCAAAAGCATCAATTCTTTGGAGCTCAGCTTTCTTTAGAGTCCAACTCTCACATCCATACATGACCACTGGAAAAACCATAGCCTTGACTAGATGGACCTTTGTTGACAAAGTAATGTCTCTGCTTTTCAATATGCTGTCTAGGTTGGTCATAACCTTCCTTCCAAGGAGTAAGCGCCTTTTAATTTCATGGCTACAGTCACCATCTGCAGTGATTTTGGAGCCCAAAAAAAATAAAGTCTGAAAAACTGTTTCCACTCTTTCCCCATCTATTTCCCATGAAGTGATGGGATCTGATGCCATGATCTTAGTTATCTGAATGTTGAACTTTAAGCCAACTTTTTCACTCTCCTCTTTCACTTTCATCAAGAGGCTTTTTAGTTCTTCTCCATTTTCTGCCATTAGGGTGGTGTCATCTGCATATCTGAGGTTATTGATATTTCTCCTGGCAATCTTGATTCCAGCTTGTGCTTCATCCAGCCCAGTGTTTCTCATGATGTACTCTGCGTATAAGTTAAATAAGCAGGGTGACAATATACAGCTTTGATGTACTCCTTTTCCTATTTGGAACCAGTCTGTTGTTCCATGTCCAGTTCTAACTATTGCTTCCTGACATGCATACAGCTTTCTCAAGAGGCAGATCAGGTAGTCTGGTATTTCCATCTCTCTCACAATTTCCCACAGTTTATTGTGATCCACACAGTCAAAGGCTTTGGCATAGTCAATAAAGCAGAAATAGATGTTTTTCTGGAACTCTCTTGCCTTTTCAATGATCCAGTGGATGTTGGCAATTTGATCCCTGGTTCCTCTGCCTTTTCTAAAACCAGCTTGAACATCTGGAAGTTCATGGTTCATGTACTGTTGAAGCCTGGCTTGGAGAATTTTGAGCATTACTTTACTAGTGCGTGAGATGAGTGCAATTGTGTGGTAGTTTGAATATTCTTTGGCATTGCCTTTCTTTGGGACTGGAATGAAAACTGACCTTTTCCAGTCCTGTGGCCACTGCTGAGTTTTCAAAATTTGCTGACATATTGAGTGTAGGACTTTCACAGCATCATCTTTTAGGATTTGAAATAGTTCAACTGGAATTCCATCACCTCTACTAGCTTTGTTCCTAGTGATGCTTCCTAAGTCCCACTTAACTTCACATTCCAGGATGTCTGGCTCTAGGTTAGTGTGAGTGATCACACCATCGTGATTATCTGGGTTGTGAAGATCTTTTTCGTACAGTTCTTTTGTGTATTCTTGCCACCTCTTCTTAATATCTTCTGCTTCTGTTAGGTCCCTACCATTTCTGTCCTTTATTGAGCCCATCTTTGCATGAAATGTTCCCTTGGTATCTCTAATTTTCTTTAAGAGATCTCTAGTCTTTCCCATTCTATTGTTTTCCTCTATTTCTTTGCACTGGTTGCTGAGGAAGGCTTTCTTATCTCTCCTTGCTGTTCTTCAGAACTCTGCATTCAAATGGGTATATCTTTCTGTTTCTCTTTTGCTTTTCACTTCTCTTCTTTTCACAGCTATTTGTAAGGCCTCCTCAGACAGCCATTTTGCTTTTTTGCATTTCTTTTTCTTGGGGATGGTGTTGATTCCTGTCTCCTGCATAGTGTCACAAACCTCCGTCCACAGGTCATCAGGCACTCTATCAGATCTAGTCCCTTAAATCTATTAAAACTCCTAGTCAGTTTCAAATCTGATTTATCTTGGTGTTAATAATTGATTGTCTTTTCTCACTTAAGTTGCAAGTTTCCTGGTTCTTGATATGACAGGTGATTTTCAAAATTCCTGTCAATACACAATGGTCCAGCTAGACCTAATTGATATCTATAGGACATTTCACCCCAAAACAATCAATTTCACCTTTTTCTCAAGTGCACACGGAACCTTCTCCAGAATAGGTCACATCCGAGGCCATAAATCTAGCCTTGGTAAATTCAAAAAAATTGAAATCATTCCAGTCATCTTTTCTGACCACAATGCAGTAAGATTAGATCTCAATTACAGGAAAAAAAATATTAAAAATTCCAATATATGGAGCTATTCAACACGCTTCTGAATAACCAACAAATCACAGAAGAAATAAAAAAAGAAATCAAAATATGCATAGAAACAAGCAAAAATGAAAACACAACAACCCAAAACCTATGGGACACTGTAAAAGCAGTGCTAAGGGGAAGGTTCATAGCATTACAGGCTTACCTCAAGAAACAAGAAAAAAGTCAAATAAATAACCTAACTCTACACCTAAAGCAACTAGAGAAGGAAGAAATGAAGAACCCCAGGGTTAGTAGAAGGAAAGAAATCTTAAAAATTAGGGAAGAAATAAATGCAAAAGAAACAAAAGAGTCCATAGCAAAAATCAACAAAGCTAAAAGCTGGGTTTTTTGAAAAGGTAAATAAAATTGACAAACCGTTAGCCAGACTCATCAAGAAACAAAGGGAGAACCAAATCAACAAAATTAGAAATGAAAATGGAAAGACCACAACAGACAACTCTGAAATACAAAGGATCATAAGAGACTACTACCAGCAGCTATATGCCAATTAAATGGACAACTCGGAAGAAATGGACAAATTCTTAGAAAAGCATAACTTTCCAAAACTGAACCAGGAAGAAACAGAAGATCTTAACAGACCCATCACAAGCACGGAAATTAAAACTGTAATCAGAAATCTTCCAGCAAACAGAAGCCCAGCACCAGATGGCTTCACAGCTGAATTCTACCAAAAATTTAGAGAAGAGCTAACACCTATCTTACTCAAACTCTTCCAGAAAATTACAGAAGAAGGCAAACTTCCAAACCCATTCTATGAGGCCACCATCACCCTAATACCAAAACCAAAGAAAACTACAGTCCAATATCACTGATGAACATAGATGCAAAAATCCTTAACAAAATTCTAGCAAACAGAATCCAACAACATATTAAAAAGATCATACATCATGACCAAGTGGGCTTTATCCCAGGAATGCAAGGATTCTTTAATATCTGCAAAGCAATCAATGTAATACACCACATTAACAAATTGAAAGATAAAAACTATATGATTATCTCAATAGATACAGAAAAAGCCTTTGACAAAATTCAACATCCATTTATGATAAAAACTCTCCAGAAAGCAGGAATAGAAGGAACATACCTCAACATAATAAAAGCTATATATGACAAACCCACAGCAAACATTATTATCAATGGTGAAAAATTGAAAGCATTTCCCCTGAAATCAGGAACAAGACAAGGGTGCCCACTCTCACCACTACTATTCAACACAGTTTTGGAAGTGTTGGCCACAGCAATCAGAGCAGAAAAAGAAACAAAAGGAATCCAGATAGGAAAAGAAGAAGTAAAACTCTCACTGTTTGCAGATGACATGATCCTCTACATAGAAAACCCTAAAGACTCTACCAGAAAATTACTAGAGCTAATCAATGAATACAGTAATGTTGCAGGATATAAAATTAACACACAGAAATCCCTTGCATTCCTATATACTAACAATGAAAAAACAGAAAGAGAAATTAAGGAAACAATACCATTCACCATTGCAACAAAAAGAATAAAATACTTAGGAGTATATCTACCTAAAGAAATGAAAGACCTATACATAGAAAACTATAAAACACTGATGAAAGAAATCAAAGAGGACACAAACAGATGGAGAAACATACCGTGTTCATGGATTGGAAGAATCAATATTGTCAAAATGGCTATACTACCCAAAGCAGTCTATAGATTCAATGCAATCCCTATCAAGCTACCAACGGTATTTTTCACAGAACTAGAACAAATAATTTCACAATTTGTATGGAAATACAAAAAACCTCAAATAGCCAAAGCAATCTTGAGAAAGAAGAATGGAACTGGAGGAATCAACCTGCCTGACTTCAGGCTCTACTACAAAGCCACAGTCATTAAGACAGTATGGTACTGGCACAAGGACAGAAATATATATCAACGGAACAGAATAGAAAGCCCAGAGATAAATCCATGGACCTATGGACACCCTATCTTTGACAAAGGAGACAAAAATATACAATGGAAAAAAGACAACCTCTTTAACAAGTGGTGCTGGGAAAACTGGTGAACCACTTGCAAAAGAATAAAACCAGAACAGTTTCTTTTTTTTTTTTTTTTAACCAGAACACTTTCTAGTACCATACACAAAAATAAACTCAAAATGGATAAAAGATCTAAATGTAAGACCAGAAACTATAAAACTCCTAGAGGAGAACATAGGCAAAACACTCTCCGACATAAATCACAGCAGGATCCTCTATGAACCACCTCCCAGAATATTGGAAATAAAAGCAAAAATAAACAAATGGGACCTAATGTAACTTAAAAGCTTTTGCACAACAAAGGAAACTATAAGCAAGGTGAAAAGACAGCCTTCAGAATGGGAGAAAATAACAGCAAACGAAGCAACAGACAAAGGATTAATCTCAAAAATATACAAGCAACTCCTGCAGCTCAATTCCAGAAAAATAAATGACCCAATCAAAAAATGGGACAAAGAACTAAACAGACATTTCTCCAAAGAAGACATACAGATGGCTAACAAACACATGAAAAGATGCTCCACATCACTCATTATCAGAGAAATGCAAATCAAAACCACAATGAGGTACCATTACACGCCAGTCAGGATGGCTGCTATCCAAAAGTCTACAAGCAATAAATGCTGAAGAGGGTGTGGAGAAAAGGGAACTCTCTTACACTGTTGGTGGGAATGTAAACTAGTACAGCCACTATGGAGAACAGTGTGGAGATTTCTTAAAAAACTGGAAATAGAACTGCCATATGACCCAGCAATCCCACTCCTGGGCATACACACCAAGGAAACCAGAACTGAAAGAGACACGTGTACCCCAGTGTTCATCGCAGCACTGTTTATAATTGCCAGGACATGGAAGCAACCTAGATGCCCATCAGCAGGCAAATGGATAAGGAAGCCATGGTACATATACACAATGGAATATTACTCAGCCATTAAAAAGACTTCATTTGAATCAGTCCTAATGAGATGGATGAAACTGGAGCCCATTATACAGAATGAAGTAAGCCAGAAAGATAAAGAGCAATACAGTATACTAACGCATATATATGGAATTTAAAAAGATGGTAACGATAACCCTATATGCAAAACAGAAAAAGAGACACAGATGTACAGAACAGACTTTGGGATTCTGTGGGAGAAGGCGAGGGTGGGATGTTCTGAGAGAACAGCATTGAAACAAGTATACTATCAAGGGTGAAACAGATCACCAGCCCAGGTTGGATGCATGAGACAAGTGCTCAGGGCTGGTGCACTGGGAAGACCCAGAGGGATGGGATGGGGAGGGAGGCGGGAGGGGGGATCGGGATGGGGAACACATGTAAATCCATGGCTGATTCATGTCAATGTATGGCAAAAACCACTACAATATTGTAAAGTAATTAGCCTCCAACTAATAAAAATATATGAAAAAAAAAATTCCTGTCAACATTTTGGTAACTATGCTAGAAGACTCTGGGTCCTATTTACGTCTTTTATAGTAGGAGGTGATCTTTCTGTTTAGATTTAATACTATGTCCTACACTGCTATTTCAGGCTGTAGTTCTAATGAAATTTAATTTTCAGGGCATTCACAGTGGTATTTTTAGTCTGCTTGATTTCCTTCTGGTTCCACAAGGGCTGGTGCCTAGGGGTGGGAGTTGCAGTGTGGGAAACCTGGGTTTGATTTGATCCCTGGGTTGGGAAGATCCCCTGGAGAAGGGCATGGCTAACCACTCCAGCATTCTGGCCTGGATAACCCCATGGACAGAGGAGCCTGGTGAGCTACCGTCTATGGGGTCGCAAAGAGTCAGACACGTCTAAGGAACTCCCCAGGTTGGGCTATCTGCTGCAAAGTCGGGGAAGGGAGTCTCCAGGCCACAGGACAAAGAGCACTTTCTGGGCCAGGCACCTGTGTTGTGGAGACCTGGCCACCCCCTGCCTTGCTGGGGAAGGAGAGTCTCATGCTTAGTAGAGAATGAGCATACTTCCCTGGCCACTTAGGATGAATGGAGTTCAGGATCAATTTGCCCTAGGTGTTGTTGGCAAGACTCATTCAGTTTTGAAGAAAGGAAGAGCCTACCAGCATCACAGTCTGTGGCTAGGCGGGAAGTCTACGTTACCTTTTGCTGTTGGGTGACGGTTGTAAGATACCCTATCACAGGTGTGTGTGTGTGTATGTATGTATAATATATATATGTTATATATTTTAAAAAAAGAAAAGAGCAGTACAAAATAAGGTTGGAAAAGCATGTTGGAATCAATATTTGAGAACATCAGATTCCAGGATAAGGAATGTGGATAAGGAGAGGATAAGGACAATGGAAAGTCACAGATTTTGAGCAGGTCAGAGAGAAATAAAGCAAGAAAAAGAAAAATGAAGTGACGGAGGGCACTGAAAAGAACGCAGTACTTATGATGTTAAAACCTGACAAATGTGTGAGAAAAGAGCATTCCAAGCACACAGACTAGTACGTGCACAGATGCGGAGGCAGAAGCCTGTCTGGCGAGTTTGCGGAGTAACGAGGAGGCCAGTGTAGCAGGGGCAGAGTAAATGAAAAAGAAAGCGTAGATGAAGTCAGAGAGCTAAAAGGGAGTGAAGGAAGGGATCCTATTGTGTAGGGTCTTTTAAGTCCGTGATTAGGACTTCAGTTTTTATTTTTGGTGTGATTGCAGCATAGTGAGCAAGAGACTGACACGACCTGATTTATTTCTCATCGAACTGAATACTCAAAATATTTGCTATGATTTTAAAAGTTTAACTTAAATTCTTATTTCCCATCGGCTCATATTTGGCAAACTCTTGTTTTTGTACACAGGGTCAAGAATAAATTCTACATTTTACCAGTTATTGTGGGAGTGGAGGAGGGGGAGTAGCAGGTGGCTGTGTGTCCCTGGCAAATGCTAAAATATTTGCAATATGGCCCTTTATAGGAAGAAACTTGTTAACTCCTAACTTATGCTATAATTTCAGAGATGCTTAGTATTTATTATTATTGAAATTAATATTAGCTTATGTTTTTGTGCTACTATGTACCAGGCACATATTATTATTATTATTTTAATCACCCCTCTGGAGGAACTGGTATTATTCAAAATTTATAGAGGAAACAGGTTCATAGTGACTTAAGAGGCTTGCCTATTTTTCAGCTGGGAGGGACTAGTTTCTATCAGACCAACTCTACTGCCCAGAACAACTGATCTAGAAAAGCCAAAATACACCAGAAATGTATCCACTTCAGTGCATCAGAGCACAGTCAAGCAACCAGGGCTTGAAGAAACAGCCGTCTATGGGGTCGCACAGAGTCGGACACGACTGAAGAGACTTAGCAGCAGCAGCTGAGGAGAGATCAAAGTGAACCAAACCCAATATTCTGTGCTACTTTCTCCTTTCAAGGAATTTGCTGCTGATTTATAACTGACACAGGGCATGGAAGATGAGAAGCAGAGTAGTTAAGAGGCTAGGAAATAGCATAGAGCTTTCTATAGTCTCAAGGAGCTGGGAGACCAAATATGGAATTTAGGGTTATAAAGACAGAGAGCTTTAAATGCTTCCAAGCAAGATCCCAGAGAGAAGGGGAGAACAAAGATGCAAGCCTGAATTTGGAGCTGCCTTCCCCCTGGAGATATTTGCCAATTTGTAAACAGAGGCCAAAAGATAGAGGCACCAAACAGAAATCCTCAAAAAGATTTCTATTTTGAAAGTAAAATAAAGCTGTCAGCAGTCTCAATGCTGGAGGGAACAAAACCAAAGATTTTCAAGAAGAACACCATGAACCAAAGAAACAAGAAAAGACAGAAAGCCTGAATAGTCCTAAAACTTTAAGAAACTTAATAATTTTGTATGTTTCAGATGGGCCTGATAATCTATGTGAGCCTATTTCTGCTGACTCCAGAAATCCTGAGTCTGCCGTTTGATCCTCAAGACAATGCCTTCCTGTCCCGGGCTCACTCCTATGCTGCATTCCACAATCGGTCTAATTGCTGGGTCTGTGGACCACTCCCTTCTTCATCCGTGAAAGGCATCCCATGGTGTACATCTCCACTTCAAGGAAAGGACTTTCTCCAAGTCTGCAAATACCTTCAACAATCGCATGTGATGCCTCTTCTTAAACTGATGACATCTAACAACCTTAAGACGGACTGATGTAACTATGGACATAATGTGACTTTTCATTTTGATTTTAACTTGGTTTAATGACTATTTTGCCTTATACCTGTAACTGTATGGGGTTTTCTAACCATCTAAAAGCTTTTAGTTTACAAATAGTTGTCCGAGCTCCAATGAGTGCCACAGCCTCCTCCAACTATTATTTGGAGCCCCTGGATCAGACATCCTCACTATGAGGATTAGGAGAATATGTTGCCTCACCAATTTAGGGACAATGCCCCTTGTCAGCTCAGAAGCAGTTATGGAATGAGAACGACGCCCCTTTTCCCTAGGCAACATAATTTTCCTAAAAGAAAAGGGGGGAATGAGTCGTTTCCTAGGCAGGTGATAAGAAGTCTAGGGGTCCCCAAGGAGACAGAGGTCTGGGATATTCAAGGAGGAAGAAAGGACAAACTTTTTTACTTTTTTTCCTCTACATTCCTTAGGATTATATAACAATAATGTATCCTGCCTGAGGACAGTCTTTGGATTAAACCCTCTGGCTAATTCTGTTATTTTAAAACATAAATTATGGGAGTAGGTCTGGTCTTTACAAGGATGTATCCTGCCTGAGGACAATCTTTGGATTAAACCTTCTGGCCAACTCTGTTATCTTAAAATGTAAATTATGGGAGTAGGTGTGGTGAGGTCTTTACAGCCTCCAGACATTCTTTGGATTCATTGGAGAGTATATAACTCCATTGCTAACACTAGCAAAGGGGTACTCTTTTGCCCCCTTCTGATGCCTATGTCAGAAGCTTTCTCTATCTCTTTTATACTTTAATAAAACTTTATTACACAAAAAAATAAAAAACAAAATAAAACTTGTCCATAAGAAAAGCTCCAAACTAAGATAGCTTCACCAGAGTATTCTTCCAAAGGAAGAAATGAAACCCATCTTACTAGACTCTTTTAGATAACAGAAAAAAGTGGGGGGAATTTCCCACCTTATTTTATGAGGCCAGTATAACCTTTATGCCAAAAACATGATAAAAACAATAATTGTAAGGCCAACTCTCATGTAACCATGAATTCAAAATATTAATAAATAAAATCCAGTGATATATGTTTTTAAAAAGAAAACAGTTCTTGATCAAATTTGCTTTATTCTGGGAATCCAGAGATGATTCAACACAGGCCCATAATTAATTTATCACATTAATAGGAAAAAATGGGCGAAAATTCAGGAATCATCTCAGAAAAAGCATCTGATAGAATTCTAGACCCATTTCTGACTTAGAAGAAAAATGTTTTTAGTGAACTGGGATTAGAATAGAACATCGTTAATCTGATAAAGGGTACCTATATTAAACATTAGTGGTGAGTGTGTTGAATATTTTCTCCCTGAGGTCATGAAGAGGACAAGGCTATCTACTAGTACCACTTCTATTCAACACCGCATTAGAGATCCTAAACCATACAGTTATGCAAGAAAAGTCTCATATGATTGGAAATAATAAGCCTGTCTTTATTCATTGATGACATTATTATGTCCCTAAAGACTCTAAAAGGATTCTCAGACAAGCTATTAGAATTAATAAGTAAATTTAGCAAGGACACTGGATACATGGGTCAATATATAAAAATCAATTAAACTCCCATGGGGCAGCACAAACTGTTAAAAACATGGAATTTCTAAAAATTGCTACCTTTTACATTTTTCAAATTTAAAAAATTAAATATCTAAAAACAAATCTAACAAAACAGATGCATGACACCTGCACTGAAAACATTATTAAGATAAAAGATGACTCAGATAAGTGAAGGAATATGCCATTTTCATGTATTGAAAGCCTCAGTATTATAAAGATGTAAATTCTCCTCATAGTGATCTATAGAGTCAATAAAATCTCAGTCAAAATCCTAGTATATTTTTTTGGATATGGAAATTTTCAAGTTTATTAAAGAATAGCCAAGATAATTTTGAGGAATAACAAAGCTAGAGAACTTACACTATTATAAAGTTGCAGTAATTAAAATAATGAGTCTGGTATCAGTGCTTCAGGAGAGACAAACTGAAAAACAGAATATAAAGTCCTGAAACAAATCTACATTTTGTCACTTAAAAGACAAAGATGATGATCCAGTGCAAAGAAGAAAGATATATTTCTTTCAATAACTGGAAGTGGATCAACTAGATAACCATGTGGGAAAAAACTGTCTTGATACGTAAACCACAATACAGAAAAATCAATTCTAGATGTATTACAGATCTGAAGATGGAAAGTAAAACAATAAAACTGCTAGGAGGTAACAGAAGAGGGTAGACACAGCCCAGGGAGTAGACAAGATGTTCTTAAGTAGGACACATACAAAAAACACTAGATAAAAAGGAAATGATAAGTTGACATAAAAGGAAATGATTGATGAATAGAGTGTTTTCAATAAGACACCATGATAAGCCACAGACAGGGAGAAGATTTCTTAAGGAATATTCATGTCCAAAATACATAAAGAACTCCTACTGATCACTTAAGTAAAAGGTAGATAATCACTGGGGAAAAAATGGGGAAAAGGTCTTCAGCAGAGGATATCTGAGTAGCAAATTAACATGAAAAGATTCTCAACCTGATGAGCCATCAGTGAAATGCTAGTATTAAAACTACAACAAGATACTCTTCAACAGCTACCAGAATGATTTAAAACAGACACTACCAAGTGCTGACAAAGATGTGGATCAACTGGAAACACCTGTATACTGCTGACGGCTGGGTAAAAGTGATACAGTCTCTTTGGAAAATTATCTGGTGCCTCCTACTAAAACTGAACATATCACATGCATACCCCCCTCTAATATCCAACAAAAGACATCAAGAATATTCCAGCAGCCAAACTTGAAACAGACAAAAAACTGAAAAATAAATGTCAGTCTACTATACTGGATGAATTGATTGTATATTCATTCAATAAAACACTAAATGGAATAATAATGGGTGAATTACTACTACGCATAATAACAAATTAATCTTACAGATAAATTTTGAAAGAAGTAAAACAGAAAACACATATGAGTGATTCCATTTACTTACAATTCATAAAAAGACTAAGCTGTGATGACAGAAATCAGTATTGAAATAAGACCTGGGAGAAGCTGATGACTAGGCAGGGAGCAGAGGGGGCTTTTGGGGTGCTGAATTCATCTGAAAAATGGTCACATGTATATATTCACTCTGAGAAAATTCATCAAGTTGTACAGTTGTGACTTGTGCACTTTTATACATCAGTGTTACACTTCACATTTTTTCCTTTTTTGGCCATGCTGTGTGGCCTACCCTATCTTTAACTCCTTGACCAGGGATCAAACTCGAGATCATGGCAGTAAAAGCACCAAGTCCTAATCACCAGAGACTGCCAGGGAATCCCCTACATTTCAATTTTTTAAAAAAAAAAAGGATTATTCGAAAGAAAAAGAAGGGTAGAAGAAATAAAAGTCTGTGAGACTACAAGCCCATGCTTGAACCATCACTGCTTACTTATCTTTAGATTTTACCAGTAATTTAGATACTCGTTTCCTGGAGAAGGAAATAGCAACCCACTCCAGTATTCTTGCTTGGAAAATTCCATGGACAGAGGAGCCTGGTGGGGTCCATGGGGTCACAAAGAGTCGCCCACAACTGAGCAACTGAGCACACAGATACTCTTTTAATTGGAAACTGAGAATCTTGGTGGACATGAATGAGGCAAAGGCCACTATTTAGGTCAAGGAACTCCAGTCCCTTATATTTAACAGGTCAGATGTGGCCTTCCTCACTTCACCTGACTGTAACAGTCACATCAGAGAATATGGGCTGTTGTGGTTATGCCGTTTATTGTTTAAAAATAAGACTCAACCATTCAAAGGGGTGTTCATTT
Source organism: Cervus elaphus (assembly GCF_910594005.1). Taxonomy (NCBI): domain Eukaryota; kingdom Metazoa; phylum Chordata; class Mammalia; order Artiodactyla; family Cervidae; genus Cervus; species Cervus elaphus. Next base: position 51,296,549 of record NC_057815.1, read on the forward strand.
TTCAAAGTTTTATGTTGGAACAACTAACATTAAATAAATAGATGTGATAAATAGAGTTAATGTTTCCGTACACACATATGACAAGGATTTGATATTTATTAATGTTTATCTGTTAGTATAAAAAAACACCAGGTTTCAAATAGCATATGGAATATAATATTACCATTTTTGGACTAAAATTATATAAACTATACATTTCAGTACACTGGAAAACTAGGAAAAGATCTATAAAGATATATATCAAAAGTTAACAAAGTTATTCCTTGATGTTTGATTTTCCTTTGTTCTCCTACACGTCTATTTTCAGTTTCACTGATACCAACATAAAGTGATGAAAAATCCTTAAAAAGTCCATTTTGTATGATTCCTTATGTGTATATCTATCTATATATAGACATTTCATAAATAAAACTAATTTCCAGGAGTATGGATAGGGATTTTCTTTGGAGACATATGTAATGACTAGAATGGTACACAAGTGAGGCTTGTAGGATGCTGGTAATGTTCTAGTTTTTGTTATGGGTACTAGTTATACGGGAAGTTTAGTTTGTGAAAATTCATTCACCTGTGGAATTTTCTATTGATAAGCCCAGATTGTACCAGCAACATTTAAAAAGTAACTATAGACATTTGGTTACTGATCATTTTCTTTTCCTTTGCAACTAAAATTTATTTTTAAAAAATCTACCTAAATGAAGTTTTGGTTATTTTAATTCAGCTAAAGAAAAATCTTCTGGCATAGAAATCTTCTGAATGTAACATTATATGTCAAAAATTTGATTACAGATGTTATTAGTGATATCATTTATATTTACCTGATAGTGAGGTTTATACCACTGCTTTAAGTCCCAATCCCAAAGAATCATCTGAAAGAAAAAATAAATAATTCATTTAGTTACAAAATGGAGCATCTTCAATTACAGATACAAAAACAGCTTAAATTTTGGGAGAGAAATTGAGGAGGTGAGAATAAAAGTGATCTCTAGATAGAATATTTCATTAATTACACAATCTGTCATTGAAAAAGCAAGAGAGTCAGAATAAAGTCACTAAACTAAGCTATATTAACCTTTAAAATATCTATTACCACAGAACCAAAACTATAAATCCAAAACCACATCCATTTACTAAAAATACATGAAGAATGAGAAATCACCGCTCTCCCCACTTCCCACCCTCTCCAAAGGCTCATAATTTGTCATTTTAAACCAGTGTCAGTAGGTGGTGCTATTTCCCTAGCAACAAGGCTCTGTTGTCAAAAGCACCTTTAAAAAGCTTGCCTGCGGTTTACATAAAACATAAAAGAGGGGATTTATAAAAAGTTACACACAACCCTTTTGATTCACAGATTTAATTAGTTTCTCTGTTTCTCTTCTTTATAGATTATCAATGACAACTTCTTAGTACTAGACTAGTTTTTCCTGCCCGTCTCTTCCTAGCAGGCTGTGGGGCTACTTCCCCTCCAACAGTCACTGCTCAAAGAGACAAAATTATCTCAAATTTGGCAAGCTATAGCTGCTAACTACAACTAAAACTAATTTCTTTTAAATTTACTTAAATTGATAAATGAGTTTCTTCCTTTTGTCTAAGTAACTGATACAATGACAATTTTCTACATAGCTTTGAACCCTAACCATGAACATAAGCCTAGTTAATTTGTAATCCAATCACATAATTTCTATGTACTGAAATATTTGTTTCTAGTCATAAGGCTCCTGATGCAAAAGATCTTAAAATGTTATCTATTCTTTCATTGGTCCAATATTTCATTTAGGAGTTGACAGAATTTTTTTCGTAAAGATACAAATAATTTAGGCTTTGCAAGCCACATAAGGTCTCCATGGCATATTCTTTGCTTTTTGTTTTACAACCCTTTAAAAAATGCAAAACAAAACAAATATTCTTAGCTCTGTGGCCACACAAAAAAGGTTGCTAGCAGGATTTGGTTAGTGGGCTACAGCTTGGTGACCCCTTTTAAAAATCATCATTTGTCATTATCACCATCTTCTTGTCAACACCCTTGCAGAAGGTCATCTCTTGCCAGTGAAGGGAAACATATTTCTTCCCAAAGAAAATTCAGACATACTACAACCGTTTACAAAATTATTCATGGACTAGTACCTGCAAAATGGCTATGGTACAGTAACATAAAAAGAATTTAATATATATTAGTAGACTCATCAAATTTACACAGTATTTTATATAGCCCTAAGTGTGGTCCTCATATAATTGCTTCAGGCTGTGATTTAACCAGCATATAAAGACATTAATTAATGCAGTTTAAGACACTAATAACTTCCTAAGAACATTCACATTAAGATTAAAGTAACCTGAAATCCCTAAGTTTCTTGTATACTTGATATAAAAAGTAGTGAAAGTGTTAGTTGCTCAGTCATGTCTGACTCTTTACGATCCCATGGACTGTAGCCTGCTAGGCTCCTCCATCCATGGAATTCTCCAGGCAAAAATACTGGAGTGGGTTGCTATTCCCTTCTCCAGGGCATCTTCCTGACCCAGAGATCAAACCTGGGTCTCTTACATTGCAGGCAGATTCTTTACCATCTGAGCCACCAGGGGATACATGTTCCATTTGCATGCTATGGTTACACAACTGGCTTTTTAGTCCCAAGTGCAATACCTTACTTCAGTCCTGATTTTAGCCTGTTCAAATTTCTTCGGAGAGTGGAATGTTGACTAGCCTATTTACCATTCTTCCCATCATCATGACATTTGTAAATCTGATGTTTCCTTAAGTTCACTAAAAAAAAAAAGTACAGAGTGGACAGGAATGAAGACAGAACCACCGGTTGAGTCACTAAAGATTACCTATGAGATTTGCGTCTGAGTCTGCAAACTTGCCTAAGATGCTGTTGTCCAATCCATACTCCCACATTTCTTCTACAAGGGTACCGTCAAATGGTGACATACCTATGCCTCATTTCTCCTCATCATCAATCTGAGAAGAAGCTGATTTCTTGCTAACTCCAGCATACTTTCGTCATTAGGGTTTCTTAACATTCCTTGCTTCCCACCTGCTACTCTGGCTTTGAATAAACTCTTGAGCAGTAGCTCAGTCTTATTTGCAGTCACTTTCTCTGTGATCAAAAATACATTTGCCAAAAAGCAGCAGGTCTTAGTCTGAAATCCCCGGCATATTAGGAACTGAAACAGATACAGTGAAAGCCACAAATTGCTGGGAGACTGACTTCTGTGTAAATTGGACAAGTAGAATATTAGTGATTTTGAGAAAACAAAATTTCTGTGTAAGAAAGATGTATGATCCAGGAATCATACAGCTGTAGCGAGACATATCTTAGAGCAGAGTTACTCAATGTGTGGTCCACAATAAAAAAGTACAGAAATGAAGAGTAAATGTTTAGAGATGTTTATACCAATTTAATATAAAATTTGACATTTCATGTCATTTGATTATTATTGCTTTTATCTGTTGAATTTGCATTCTTGGCATTGTGTTACACCTTATGTCGCCAATCAAAAAATAAATGGTTCAACATTGGTTTCCTAAAGCTCAAGGTACTAACAGAAACAGTAACATAAATAACTCCAAATAAATGTTAAGCCTAAATCAAGAACAATATTCTAATGCAAACTCAATACAAAGCTATGCGTATGATAATACCACACAAAACCATAAAAGCAAAAATATTACTAAACCATATAACAGTGACCATCTAAAAACTGGATTTTTTTTTTTTAGACTGTATGCTATCTACTTTGAAACTTTTATGACAGTCACGCAAAATGTGAAGCCTTTTTGGTAAACCAGTAGAACTTTTTCCAGAACAATCCCATAAAGCTTTCTTATATGAAACTGAAGATTTCTGTTTCTAAAATAGAAGTGACATAAACTGGAGGCACCATTCAGATTCTGTGCTCCCCAAAGGAAAAGCATATAAAGAAGATAAACTATTGCCAAGAGATGTGTAAAATTAGCCACACAGATGACAAACTTTATGCCGGAAGACAGAACAGACCAAAAAATCTCCAAAATGTATTTACTATGCAACACTTTGGGACATCACAGAACTGAAAAGGCATATAAGGTAAAAGAGTAATCACTGTCATATTTGTACATAGCAGATACTTTAGGGGCTTTCCTGGTGGCTCAGATGGTAAAAGAGTCTGCGTACGGAACAGGAGACCTGGGTTCAATCTCTGGGTCAGGAAGATCCTTGGAGAAGGGAATGACAACCCATTCCGGTATTCTTGCCTGGAGAATCCCATGGACAGAGGAGCCTGGTGGGCTACGGTCCATGGGGTTGCAAAGAGTAAATGCATACATGGGATGAATCTAGACCAGTTCTTGGTTTATGTGCAATACACACAACAGAAGATGGGGGGCAACTTTTTTATGTTTATCACTGAAAAACCCATACTACAAAATAGATTTTTTTTTCCTATTTAATCATTATTTTGTGAACTATGATAGAGACTTGAAAATGTGCTGGAATTAGTTCTGAATCAGTTATTGCACAGCAAAGAAGAGCCTGTCTAAACAATGAGAATCTCTCTTAACTGCAGACCTACCACTGCTTTATTCATAGAAAACAGCTGGTGGTTAACACACACGCTGGGCATGATCAGTGGTAAAAAAAACAGTGTAAGAGTAAATGCATTCAATGTTTGGCCACAGAAAGTACATCTTTTCGGTGTGCTGTGGGAAAATGGAGTGCAAATAAAAACTATAAATAGCAGATAGAAGTAGTTTTTGCAATAAAATGCAAAGAGCTTCAATTTCTCAAGTTTTTAAGCATGACAATGCCCATTAACTTAGCAAAAGACACAGCCTCAAAAGTAATCTTCAGTAAGAAATCTCTTTACGATTACAGGGTCCATGTTGAATTTCAGTATTCAGAATCAATAGTCAAAAAAATTACTTGCTGCATTCCACTGTAAATTACAATTTTGCTTGAATTTTTTCAATTTAAGAGAATAGAGAAAAGAATCTGGTTGGATATGCAGATTGTGTTATATAGGCTGTGAATCTACAACACACAATCTATTTAATCATCAATGAGCTAAAACAAATATCTTTAATATTGCAAACAATGTTCACTAATTTCATTTTTAAAAACTGAGTCGTCTCTTCTCCGCCATCCTATGTGCGGTTGAGTTCTGTCCTCACCATGCCTTCCAATCACAAGACTTTCAGGATCAAGCGATTCCTGGCCAAGAAGCAAAAGCAGAATCGTCCCATTTCTCAATGGATTCGAATGAAAACTGGCAATAAAATTAGGTACAACTCCAAGAGAAGACACTGGAGAAGAACCAAGCTGGGTCTGTAAGAAGCCTCACATAAAAAGTGGCACACATGTTAAGACCACTTATTGAAGCAGCTAAATCACAGTGAGAACATCACTACTGTAATGCTTGGCTCCTGATGTTTCTTATTTCCTATCAGTCTGAGACCAGTAATAAATATGATATGGTACGTTGAAAAAAAAAAAACTGAGTCATTTTAATACATTTATTTAATACTGGTAGGTAACCACCACACATACTGAATACACAGTGGATGGTGCATGGATATTAAAAGTTTAAGAAACATTGGTAGAAGCATTCATTCCTCCAAAATAACACATAGCTCTTTTAAAATTTTACTTCCAAAAAAAATAATAAAATAAAATTTTACTTCCAAGTAGCCAGTATATGCTCTATACAAACTGTTCCGAAGTCAGCAAAACCTAAACTTCACTCTCAATGCCAAAGGAAATCCTATAAATAAATATAAGGATAAATAATTCAAATATTATTAAATTTTGAATCAAATAAAAAAAGAGTTTTAGTGACTATGGTATGTTCTCAAAACATGGTTCTGTTATACGATAAGACGTCATTTCATGAAAGGATGAATTTTAACTACTGTTTTTAGGAGCTTCCAGTACTCCACTGGTCTCCATCTAAATTCAAATATTATACAGTATCAGAAATTAGTATGTATTTTCACACACTGTAGACATCTGTTCAAAAATAATTTTCAAAAACAGCATTTTCTCATAATCTAAGGAACACATGAGGTGCCTATTATTTAAAAAATCCTTTTAGCTGATTTGATAAAGTAAACCCAAAACTGTGCTTTTATAAACTCAGCTTTTCTTTGCGGTTAAAAAGTTGAATCCTGATAAAAGTTTCTGTTTGAATATGTTTGTAAGTCCAACATGCTTTACAGAGCTCTCTGAAACCACCACCACCACAGTGAAACAGCAGCAGCACAAGCAGGAGATGTTATCAGGCTCAATTACGTCAATGAGGTTTTATCTCATTGTTCCCTAATGTAGCCAAGAAGAAAAACATATATGTGTCCTCAAGTTAAGCTTACAGAACTGTGACATTTATGTGAAATTGGAAAGATTAGCTATTACGTGACAGCTGTGAATTAACTGTTAAAACATACTTTATTTTCAGCATTTTTGACTTGAGCTTTGTGTATAAATCTAGGTTAATTTATCAAATTTCAGTACTTTCAACTTTTTCTGTGCCTTTCAACTTTAGGCCCATTTAACTATGTTTATTGAACATAAACCAAAAATATAAAATAAATGGACACCCTAAAAAGCTAAACTAAAACTGTACAACTGTACTGTCTAATAGTCTAAAGTGCAAAGACAAGTGATCTTGCCTAACAAATAAAGGCCCCAGTCAGAAAACCTGAGAATAAGCAGGGGGGGGGGGGGGGGTTGTGTGTGTGTCTCTCTCTGTGTGTGGTGGGGTGGAAACCTGAGAATAAGGGCCAAAAAAAAAGGGGGGGGGTGTGTGTCTGTGTGTGTGTGGTGGGGGTGAAGACTAATATGACTTGGAAACTCGTCTCATTTACTATTCTTACCAATCAATCACAACATATGATTACAGCTGTGGTGATTTAGACTGCAAGCTATGCACCAGCACTGTTAGACGCCTAATACACAATGGCTTCTTTAATCTTTACTAGAATTATTTGTGGTAAGCCTATTTCCCCATTTCACAAATGACACAACAGACCAAAAAGGTGAAGTAACCTGCCTAGAGTCACATGACTAGTAAGTGGCAGAGATAGAAATTAAATTCAGATCTGTCTCATTCCAAAGCTTTTTAAGGATTCTTAAACATTATGCTAAACCATCTTAATTTTTTTTTCCCCACTTTGTATCGGGGTATAGCTGATTAACAATATTGTGACAGTCTCAGGAGAACAACGAAGGAAGTCAGCCAGACATGTGTTACGCTACACCATCTTACGTGTGCTAGTAATATGGCAGGTGCTTGACAGCCATGTAGAATCACAACAATTGTGCAAGTAACCCCATTTACACATGGAGAAGTTAAGGCTTAGTGATTATACTAATTATTCTCCACTTGCCTCTCAGACCCCTTCTTTGTCCTCCTCTCCATGCTGGGGAGGCTGACCCCTACACTGTGCATCTCCCGAGCTCCCATGCAGCTGACTTCCACTTAGGTTGGGAGATGATAGCAGGAGGAGTTTGGGAGGAGAGAGAGGGTTGTTTCTTTTCTGCTGCCTCCATGACTACAGCTCTTAATCTGTTAGTCTTCCCTTCACAACTTCAGCTGTGACTCTGAAAACACTATTTCCATCCTTGTTCTATCAGCCTCGGGTGAGGTAAAAGCTTTCTACAGTTACTAGGTCTCTAGTTGCCTAACCATCCCTTGATCATCCTCTTAGGCTTGTTCTTCCTCTTAAGGTTTATTTGAACCATCTTGGAGTGAATTCCATTAATATTTCTTGCAATCCTAAATAAAGGGACATTGTGAACCAAGTTCTATTAGCTGTCAGCTAGTAAATTGCAGAGCTAGTATCTGAACTCAGATTTATCGCCCTTCAAATTTATCGCCCTCTTATTCTCTTTCTACTACTATGCTGAAAGGATAATTATTTAAGCTTTTAATGAGATTTCTTTCAAAAAATAATAAATAAAAAAAGATCATCATCAAATCATCAGATTACCCCCAATACCTGATCCCATATTTCCTGCATTTCTTGTTACTACAGATGAACTTGCCAAGCTCTAGTCAATGACTCACTTTTCCATAAATGGTCTAGATCCAACCTGCTGGTGCCTGCATCTTGCTTCAGAAGTGTCCGACTCTACGACCCCATGGACTGTAGCTCATCAGGCTCCTCTGTCCATGGGATTCTCCAGGCAAGAATATTGGAGTGTGCTGCCATGCCCTCCTCCTTGGGTTTGATCCCAAGATCCAATCCAGGTGTCTACCTGAAAATGCTTCTCCAGCAGCTCTCTCCCTCACTCTTCCATCATCATTTTCTCTACTAAATCATTCCCATTAGACTATAAACATGCCGCAATTCCTCATCGCTGACACACACATAAACTTTCTCATGACCTTACACTCAGCCTCTATCCCATTTCTTTGCTCCCATTTACAGCAAGGGTAATGTTTACTTTTTGTTTCCAATTATTCTCCTATAATTCTCTCTGAGCTATACTAGGTGGTCCTTGAATATGCCAGGCAACTCCAACGAAGATTTTTTTCTAAAGCTGTACTGATAATTCAGAATTTATAAGATAGCACTTAAAACGTACATATAAGTTTGGGCTTTTTTCTCAAGAGTTCCAAACTAGAAACAACAATATTTAAAGGGAGGCTACAAATAAAGGTTGAGTGGGAAAAATATGAAGTACTGAAGTCACAGAATGTTTGAAAAAGAGCTTTAATCTTTAAAAGTACCAACTAAAACATTTATAGCCTATTGATCTTACGAGACTTTTGTTTTTATATGATGTTCTTAAATTGAATTAAAACACCGACTTTATTTTTAACCTTTCAGAATCATTTTAAAAAGTTTAACACACCATGGTCTCATTAGTTGTGCTAAGGGAATTCAAGCACAGAGAGTCATTTTCTAAATATATGAAATAGAGTCTATCTTATCAGTATTCTTAATCTCTTATCCACTCCAGATGTTTTCAAGTTTTTACCTACCTGCTTCTTTTCTAGACCCGTGTCCTTCTAGATATATAACTTGGTACATACCTCAACTGGTTTCTCTACCCTATAGTTAAGCAGAATTTTATCTCCATCTCAGACATGGTCTCTACATTCCTACCAAGAGATACATATTCTGGGGAGAATGTACCAAAAATAGCTGGGGAAAAAAAAAAGGGATTGCAAGCCTATAACTTCTGTTTTCCCCCTAATGTGAACAGTGTTTTCCTTTTAAGTTACTGTATAATTTTCAGTGGGGCTTCCCAGGTGGCAAATTCCACTTGCCAATGCAGGAGATGTGGGTTCAATCCCTAGTCTAGGAAGATCCCCTGGAGAAGAAAGTGGCAACCCACTCCAGTATTTGTGCCTAGGAAATCCCATGAACAGAAGAGCCTGGTGGGCTACAGTCCATGTGGTCACAAAGAGTCAGACACAACTCAGTTGCTGAACAACAACAAAAATAATTTTTCAGTATAGTTTAAGCAAAAGATTAAATTAATAATAGCTAATATTTAAAAGACTTTACTAAAACATGTGAACAATTCAGGATCACATGGTGGTGATGGTTTAGTCGCTAAGTCAATGTTCAACTCTTGCAACCCCATGGACTGTAGCCTGCCAGGCTCCTCTGTCCATGGGTTTCTCCAGGCGAGAATACTGGAGTGAGCTGTCATTTCCTTCTCCATCAGGATCACACGAGGAATGTCTTAATAAATATTCTTATGAACAAGAGCAAAAGAGAAAAAAACGTTCCACACCTCAATCAATAGGAATATGCTACAAACTTGACTCTGGTTTGGAAAGAAAATCGGGAAATCACAATGGCCTTCTGGGGATTTGAGGTTGATCTGAGATCAACCTAAAATCTAAAGACATGTTCCTCTATATATACAGTAACTCAGGCAGATTGATGCCAGAGCCCAGGCTCTCAAGCACTTTACTGCTTCTCAGCTACTAAGCAGGCTGCATTGCTCTGCTCCTCCCTGCCCCCACATCAACTCTATACTGCTCACAGAGCTGAAAGATCCACAAATTGCACAGACTTTCAAGTAAAACAAAGGAACTAGCTAGTCCTAGGCAGGCATACCCTCTGCCTAACAAAGCAAATATAACACATAGGGTTTTTTTTTTTTTTTCCCTCTGATTGCCCATTATAACTTATCTGAGAACAGATATAGTTTAAACTTAAGAATGATGAACCAACCAGACACCAGTCTTACTGGTAAAATAATTATATATATACATATATATATATATATAGAGAGAGAGAGAGGGAAAATAAAATAACATGCAAATTCTCTGCTGGAAGTCCCTATGTTTAGGAATTCTCCTTGACTCTCCTGATATTTAGAACTCTCTAATATGTTTATGCAGACACATGAGCTTGTATTCCCAAACAACACAATGGAGAATTGCAAGGGCATTTCACCATGAGCAGAGAGTATATTTCGCCAATAATGTGTAATCTCTGCCCCAAGAGGAGTACTTGAAGTGGGTTAGAATACTGCTGTAGGAAAAATCTAGAAATTCCCTCTAAGGGTCCGGCTCCAGGCTTTGATACCCTCTTGCAACCTGCCCACTCCACCCTGTCTTCGATCATTAGAACTATCAGTGCCCAGAACTATGGGCCCAGAAACCATTCAGATTATGGAAATTTCCCATCTTCAAACATGTCCAGCCCATTTGGAGAGAGGGTGGAAATCACTGTAGGTAATAGCTAAATACTGTTTGGGTAATGCATTTGAAAGAGAACAAATGGTGACCTTTAATCAGTCTCAAGTCTTTTAGTGTCCTCAAATTCCTACCTCATTGCAACTAAAAGTAAAACCTAGTTGAAGTGGGGAGGCAACCTCAAGTTTGGCAAACCATAGGCAACAAAAGAAGCTCTGAAAACCTTGTGTTTACTACATTAGGTACTCTGTTGGGAGCTTTGTATATACACAGGTATTATTACATCCAACCTATGAGATCACTTTTTATAAATAATTAAAGTAACTTGTTGAGTGAATAAATGACTCATTTTTTAGTTCCTCTTTTCTCTTCCCCATAACAATTCAATTCAATCTAGATGTTTCTGATTTTTTGCCATAACCGTATTTTCGCATTTTTATTATATCAGGCCTTGATCACTTTCAACAGCTTCCAATCAATTTTATCTACTTTACACAGTAAAATCAAACTTCAAAGCCATATATTATGATAGTCTCCTGTTAGAAATATTCAGAGTATACTTGAACTTAGGGGAATTTAGAAGTTAATTCCAGTGTTCTCATTTTACAGATATAGAGAACAAGGACCAGAGTAATTAAGTGATTTTCCTTTGTCTTTCCTACACCCTGCCTAAAATCACTCAACTAAGAACATCTACCTGTAAGCAGTCAAGTAAAACAAAGGAACTATTTGGTTTTAAATGAGACAAGTCTTCCCCTAAGGATTTGCTGTTGCTGTTGCTCAGTTGCTAAGTCACACTGGACTCTGTGACCCCAGTGTGACTGGGACTGTAGCACGCCAGGCTCTTCTGTTCCCCACTATCTCCTAGAGTTTGCTCAAATTCACGTACACTGAGTTAGTGATTCTATCTTATTCTCTGCCACCCCTTCTCCTTTTATAATTCTACCAACTCATCTTTCCAACCAAATTCACATATGATTATCTCCCCAAACCACGGGGGAAAATCTAACAACAAAAATCTGCTTACCACTTTCTACATCTGAGTTAAACCTTCCCATTTTCCTTGGTTCCTATTCTCTACTTCCTATTTCTTAATCTCAGTTAATGCAGCTGACCACTTAAAAGAAATACTTAAAGGCTACAATGGAGGAATTATTTAATAAAGTTTTTTGAAAGTAGCAACTGGAAGTTCCTTTAGAAAGCAACATTCATGACTTAGATTATCCAGTATGAACTACCATATTGCCAATATAATAAAGATTCAGGACCACAAACAAAGAACTCTTATTCTGTCAAATGGCTACATCTCCAAAACATAAAGGACATTTTATACAAAAAGGACTATATAGGAAAGTACACAGGTACATGTAAGAATATTTTCTGGGCTTCCCTGGTGGTCCAGTGGTTAAGAATCTGCCTTGCAATGCAAAGGATGCAAAGGACACCGGTTTGATCCCTGGTCTGAGCAGATCCCACATGCCGCGGAGCAACAATCCATACCACAACTACTGAGCCAGCGCTGCAACTGCTGAAGCCAGCGTGCCTAGAGCCTGCGCTCTGCAACAAGAGAAGCCACCGCAAGGAGAAGCCCACACACTGCAACGAAGAGCCACCACAGCCAAAAAACTATAAATAAGTAAACCTATTTTTTTTAAGTGTTTTCTTACCACTTGTTTATATAACTTGTCATGGGTAAAATTTTAAGTAACAGGGATACCTTTACTAGCCCTTTTTCTGTTTTGTTGTTGTTGTTGTTTTAGAACTGGGGCTTCCCTGGTGGCTCAGATGCTAAGAGTCTGCCTGCAATGCCGAAGACCTGGGTTGAATTTCTGGGTTGGGAAGATCCCCTGGAGAAGGGAATGGCTGCTCACTCCAGTATTTGACTGGCGAATTTCATGGACAAAGGAGCCTGGTGGGTTACAGTCCATGGGGTCACAAAGAGTCAGACACGATTGAGAAACTAACATTTTCACTTTTTCTTTCACCACTTGTTTATATAACTTCTCGGGGGTAAAATTTTAAGTAACAGAGATACATTTACTATTCCCTTTCCTGCCTTTTTTTTTCTTTTTAAAGAATGGATTATTAAATTTAGGAGGTAGAGGTATTAAAGAAAATTATCATAAAAAGCATCAAAGTAGATTTTAATTAACCAAGAAACTTAAAAATGTATACTAACAAAATTTTTTTTCCACTTAATATTAAATTTTTCCACTTTTCATTTGGCATTTTTATCAATCAGGTGGAAATTACTCAAGTTGGCAGCAGTATTTGTATTTGAGTAAACAAGTTTTGTCATGATAACAGATAAAAATTAAGCAAAGATAATAGCCCCATAGTGACTTGATCTGAAAATGAAAATGGAACCTCAAGTCAAATAAAAAAAAAATCAGATTTCCCCAGGGATCATCAAAGTATCCCACAGTATCCCACACATATGAAACAAAATGTACTAAAAGCTTTATGCTTTGCATAGAGGCAAAATGACTTAATAACTTTTAAATACAGAGATAAACTTAACATATTTAAATAAAAATTTTACCATGTAAGAGACCACTAAACACTAATTTTCCATGTATAAAATCATGAAAATCTGGGAAGTATTTAATTTAAATTAGCTAATACCATAATGTAACATGGATCAGCTAAAGAAACCAACAGATCAAAAGCAAGTTTCAAATAATTCTAGAGACCCTATCTAAAAACTTAGAGCAACTATTGACTCTTTCGTTTGCTATCAATTTATTTTCAAACATGAAGCCTTCTGACAGTGCTGCACAAATAAAACTCACCATTAGTTACTTCAACTGACAAAGAAAAGGAAACCAACTATTATATTAAGGTCTGTCAATGATCAATATATTAGTAAAATTTTAAAAAGACTTCTTAACTATCTTTCCCCCCACCCCCTCCCCCAATTAATGGTTACTCACTCATTAGGGGACAAACGCACACAAACCTCGCATTTTGCTGAGATTAGTGAGTCCAGCACAACGGGAAATTGTGCTAATTTCTGACCATGAAACTATTACAAAATAAACTAACCTACTCTTTTTCGAAGCTGATAGTTAATGAACTCAGCTCAATAAACTATCAGCCTGGCAACATGCAGTCAGGACAGGCACTATTTACTGATTCACCAACTATTAAATAAATCAGATGCAAATTATGCACCTTCAGCCTCTAGGAGGACAAGGTCATCCCACCATCTAGCAAAGTGAGCACCTAGCACATAAGAGCTGCTTAATAAATACTTGTAGAAAGGATTAACCTGTAACGTCACATTATCTACTTGTTATTTATTTTTGGTTGCACTGGGTCTTCACTGCTGTGCCTGCATGCTTTCTCTAGCTGTGGTGAGCGGGGGCTCCTCTTCACTGCAGTGAGTGGGCTTCTCATGGCAGCGGCTCCTCCTCTGGCCGAGCACAGGCTCCAGGGCGTGTGGCCTCGGCAGCTGCAGCACGCAGGCTCTAGAGCACATGATCTCTAGCCGTGGTGCGGGGCTTAGCTGCCCTGTAGCACGTGAAATCTTCTCCGACCAGGGATCAAACCCGTGTCCCCTGAACTGGCAGGTGGATTCTTACCCACTGTACCATCATGGAAGTCCCACTTGTCCCATTTTGTGAGTTTGAAATTTTGATCATGTAGCCTATCAATACTACTAATAGTAACTAAATATTTAGCGAGAGCTTGCTTACTGTATGACCTGCTGTCCTCATTTTTACAATTAATCAAGGCTGCGAGACATGAAACTGACCAAGCTTACATGGCAGGTGAGTGGCAGAGCAAGAACTCAAACTGGCCTTTCTACCTACAAGATCCAGAATTTTAATAACAATATTTCACTGGAATATTTGTAATTCATTATCATACTAAGAATCTCTACTATATAAGTCTCTCTTATCCCACAGCAAAGATCAGTTTACAAAAAGGTGAAAGTAAATGGGACTTCCCTGTGGTTCAGTGGCTAAGACTCCAGGCTCCCAATGCAGGGGGGCTTGGGTTTGATCCCTGGTCAGGGAACAGCAGATCCTACATGCTGCAACTAAGAGAGTCTCCTGTTGTAACTAAGATCCTGCCTGCTGCAACGAAGACCAAAGATCCCAAGTGCCAAACTAAGACCCAACGCAGCCAAAGAAATAAGTAAATAAATTTTTAGAATGTGAAAGTAGAGAATTTTCAAATGATAAATAATTATAATACATTACTTGCCTTGGTGGCTTACAGTTCTTGGTCTAATGCTGAAGCTGAGTTCTTAATCACTAAAAACAACATGTGCTTCTATTAGAGAACAGAACAGCTTTATGCAATGGAAGAAGGGGCCTACCCACTTAGAAAACCAGGGGCTAGGCTACTTTTGTTCCAGATGCCAGCATATAAAAGAACGCATTATCTTAAACCTGTTATGAATATAAAATTAAGAATGTACTTTATAAAACATAAAGCACTACAGAAATGCTCAGAAAATGATTTTTCATCTGTTTATATGCTATTGTCCAAAATACATGTTGCCTAGATCGCTCACACTTAAGACTATGTTAGCGTGCATTGCTGTATAAACAATTTTGCTCCCTATGCTGAATATTCTCTATTTGTCCCTTCAGATCCACTCTCTAAATGGCAGTTTTCTCTTAGGCGGCTGAGCATTTTGGACTGCATCAAAAGGCTGTCATCTGGCTTTTCATGGGGGACTACAGGAGGCATCAGCAGGAGAGGAGAGGGCAGGAGGAGAGTGAGGCCGAGGTATTTATAGGTGAGGATACCATCAGCTCCCTCCGAGACAGCACAGGCTCGCAGTGGCTCAATTCCTCTAAAGCTGCAGCTCCTGTGAGGGGCCTACTTCTGTACCTCCCAGAGTTTTATCCCTTGTCTCTTCAGGCAGTAGTGAGGGTTATTTCCGTTACCTCTCTTCACATGTTTACAAATTTAAGTGAAAGTGTTACTCACTCAGTCGTGTCCATCTCTTTGCAACCCCTTGGACTGTATGCAGCTTGCCAGGTTCCTCTGTCCATGGAATTCTCCAAGCAAGAACACTTGGAGTGGGTAGCCGTTCCCTTCTCCAGAGTATCTTCCCAACCCAGGGATTGAACCTGGGTCTCCTGCACTGCAGGCAGATCCTTTACTATCTGAGCCACCAGGGAAACCCCCTTCCTCACTTGGTGGGTTGCCAACCCTGCTGCCGGTCACCCACACCCTGCGCCGCATAGGCCCAGCTCCTGGTGCTCACTTTTATAAATAGTTCTTTACTGAATGATCCTGTGGTGGTGGTTTAGTCACTAAGTTGTGTCCGACTCTTGCGACCCCATGGTCTGTGGTCTGCCAGGCTCCTCTGTCCATGGGATTCTCCAGGCAAGAACACTGGAGTGGGTTGCCATTTCCTTCTCCAGGGGATCTTCCCGATCCAGGAATCAAACCTGGGTCTGCCGTACCGTAGGCAGATTCTTTACCGACTGAGCTACAAGGGAGACCCTGTAATGATCCTCAGTCACTCAGTTTTAATGTGCCATTTGTTTCTCCCTAAGACCATGGCTGATACACTACACCACATCACTTGATTGAGGCACTGTTTTTCATAATTCTGCTTTAATATCCTTAGCACCCAGCATGAACACCTGCATATAAATAAAGTATACTAGAAAGGATACTAAACAGAAAATAAGAATATCTTAGTTCTATTTTCACTTCTACCAATGACTAGCGTCCACTAAGTCAAAGAAGTTGGATTAGATGGTCAAGTCTGTTCCAGAAATGATGTATCTTTTTTTTTCTCTACTGACAGTTGAAACCTCACCAATAGAGTTTTATTTGTGTTTGGATAATCATGGGAATACTTAAAAACAAATGAGTAATTGTTCAGCACTTTTTAAAGGGCCAGACAGTAAATATGTTAGACTTTGTAAGCCAAAAAGCAAAATCAAAGGCTACTATGTAGGTACTTCTATAACTACAAACATATTGCTACATATAAGTTTTTGTAATGAAGTTCTGCCCATGGGAGGAATGAAATGAATTTGAAAGGAGCATTTCATTTAATTGGGACTCCTATATATAGCTGGTATTCCTATCCTCAAAATCAGTGTCACCTGTTAATGTTCATCTGTAATGAGATCTTACATATGTCACCTTTGAAAATGTCTTTTCATACAGACAGGGACTGGCAATTATTGGTACCAGCCCACAAACAAGTGATTTTAATTGAATATAATCATTACTTTAAAGGTATTTATAGAATTAGAGTGACTGTACAAAAAAGATCTTCACAACCCAGATAATCACAATGGCGTGATAACTCACCTAGAGCCAGACATCCTGGAATGCGAAGTCAAGTGGACCTTAGAAAGCATCACTACAAACAAAGCTAGTGCGGGTGACGGAATTGCAGTTGAGCTATTCTGAATCCTAAAAGATGATGCTGTAAAAGTGCTGCACTCAATATGCCAGCAAATTTAGAAAACGCAGCAGTGGCCACAGGACTGGGTAAGGTAAGTTTTCATTCCAATCCCAAAAAAAGGCAATGCCAAAGAATGCTCAAACTACTGCACAATTGCACTCATCTCACATGCTAGTAAAGTAATGCTCAAAATATCCAAGCCAGACTTCAGCAATACATGAACCATGAACTTCCAGATGTTCAAGCTGGTTTTAGAAAAGGGGGAGGAACCAGAGATCAAACTGCCAACATCTGCTGGATCATCAAAAAAGCAAGAGACTTCCAGAAAAACATCTATTTCTGCTTTATTGACTATGCCAAAGCCTTTGACTGTGTGGATCACAATAAACTGTGGGAAATTCTGAAAGAAATGGGAATACCAGACCACCTGACCTGCCTCTTGAGAAATCTGTATGCAGCTCAGGAAGCAACAGTTAGAACTGGACATGGAACAACAGGCTGGTTCCAAATAGGAAAAGGAGTACATCAAGGCTGTATATTGTCACTCTGCTTATTTAACTTATACGCAGAGTACATCATGAGAAACACTGGGCTGGAAGAAGCACAAGCTGGAATCAAGATTGCTGGGAGAAACATCAATAACCTCAGATATGCACATGACACCACCCTTATGGCAGAAAGTGAAGAGGAAGTAAAAAGCTTCTTGAAGGCAGGAGGAGAAGGGGACGACAGAGGATGAGATGGTTGGATGGCATCACCGACTCAATGGACATGGGTTTGAGTAAACTCCAGGAGTTGGTGATGGAAAAGGAGGCCTGGCATGCTGTAGTTCACGGGGTTGCAAAGAGGCAGACACAACTGAGCGACTGAACTGAACTGACTGGACATTGCAGAAAATGTTATTATCTTTCTATGGAAAACAGTAATGAGTATGAGGAAAATTTTAAGTCAATTTTATCGACCAGTTTCATATTTATAAACTGGTTTCTTTTATTACACTAAAAAAGTTTAAAAACAATATGGGGCCAGATGGTGGCCCCTGCTCCCATCCCATCCCCTAAAAGGGATACTTAAATTCAGACATCAATCTATTTTCAATTAAATTACCTCTATCAGTTAAACACAGAGGCATAAAAATAACAATACTTCTCTGGCAGAAAATGCTGAAGATCGGGGATGAATGGTTAGCTTAACATTTACCTAAGGAAATCAAAGCTATTGGATTCTTAAACAATTTTCAACTTAACTAAAGAAATCAGAATTGGCATCTGAGAATATGTCAAATTTAAATACCCAATAACTCAATTTATGAACCAAGGATTCAATAATGTCAAATGTTATTATTCCTGAAGAGATATCATTTCTTAAAAATCCACCATTGAGAGCATCCAATTTTATTCTGACTTTAAAATTCAGGTATTAGTTTACATTTCCATCTCTTCTAGACTTTTTGATGGCAAGATCCCTTCCTTACTTATCCTCAGTCACTAACAAAGTACATGGTTCATGGAAGGCACTCTAAAGAAATACAGAATGGATAAGTGAGTAAATAAAAGCCAGCTATCAAGGTGAGCCTAAGAAAACTGTGACGTGCTGAAATGTCTACTAAAACATCATCTTCTTGACATGAAATTCTTGCAGACTTTGGAAAAGTCTCCTTCAAATATCCTCACACAAATTGCTAAACATTCAGAGAAAGTGCTGGTTTAGCACTGTGGCTCAGACAGTAAAGTGTCCGCCTGCAATGCAGGAATCCCGGGTTCAGTCCCTGCATTGGGAAGATCCCTTGGAGAAGTAAATGGCAACCCACTCCAGTACTCTTGCCTGGAAAATCCCATGGATGGAGCAGCCTGGCAGGCTACAGTCCATGGGGTCTCAAAGAGGCGGACACGACTGAGCGACTTCACTTCAGTTTTCACTACTTGATTTTTAAAATAAAGCTGTTACGATACTCAGAAGGTGATCCAGCACAAATTTACTCCATATGTTCGAGTGAAAGGCAAGCAAAAAAGTAAGTTAGTGTGATAGCTTTTCTAAGAATGCAAGTTTCACTGGTGATGGTTAGGAACCATTCATATTTGGGATATACACCATGATCATTACACCTACACAACAATGTTACATCAATACCACCTTACCATAATTAACAACCATTTAT
Source organism: Cervus elaphus (assembly GCF_910594005.1). Classification (NCBI taxonomy): domain Eukaryota; kingdom Metazoa; phylum Chordata; class Mammalia; order Artiodactyla; family Cervidae; genus Cervus; species Cervus elaphus. The sequence goes on from NC_057815.1 coordinate 51,315,730, forward strand.
TGAAAACTACTATGTGAGACCTCGTATACCAGGAAACACACATATATACACACAGTGGCTTAACAAATGCAGAACTCACTTTATCATACTTAAAATAATCCCACAATGCCACTCTGATTTTCCCATCTTCTCTTTTCCTTAAATATTTTCATCTGTGCCACTCTCAGATCTGTGATTTGTGCTCCCTCTTTCCTTTTAACTTTAACTAGCCATAAAATAAAACGATTTTAAAATATGTACTGAAGAAAACTCTATGGACATTTGCTTCAGGTTAAAACCACCTGAGCTGAAACTTTTATATTTCTCCCTCTGAAGAACTAAATTCCTTTTCCATTGTGTTCATAGTCAGTTGATCTTTCCGGTGACCCCACCATGCTCAAAGATAAGGGGAAAAAAGGTGGGGATAGGGAAACAGGGATTTAGGTTCCTGACAAAAGACAATTATGTTTGTCTCCCAAACATTACTATTCCTAATATCTGGGCTCCAGTTTATCAGATAAGCTGTAATCATTGAATAAGAGTCCCAAGGTAATGGGATAAATGAAAGCAGAAAGGATAGTTCAGAATGTTAAAGTTCAATAGACCATATTGAAACACTAGATAGCTTTCAGAGGAAGAAGGAACAGAAGAGAGAAAGAAAAGAAGAATGGGGCAGGAGCAGGGGAAAAAAAAAGACAGAAGCCTTTGTATTGCACAAAGACAGACAATAAGGGCCCAGTGCTAACCAGAACCAAGGAGCAAATGTAAACAGTGCAATGGCCATAGAGACAAAGTTTAGACATAGTCATATGTGACTCCTTAAATTTAAGAAAACATTTCAAAGTTTTCACAGAAAACAGAGCCATGATTCCACAGCAGAAAATTCAAGGAAGGGATGAACTTTAACACAGCTAGGAAAAGAAATTTAAATTGACCAGTACATTCAAAAAGACCAAACCTCAAAATTATCTATGACTTGCAAAATACAAGAGACAACAAAAGGGACTTTTCTGCTGTTAGAACTGTTAAAATTCTCTGTTAATTCTGCTGTTAAAATACTCAGAAAGTATTTTAATCCTAACAGAGAAAGCAAAATTCTAACTCCTATATTATCCCATTTTTCTGTGTTAGGGATTGAAAAGATGTGAACAAACACTGTAATGCTGGAACTAAAGCCCAGTACAGGTAAAGTTCAATTTCCCTGTAAAGATGAATTACAGTCAAAGGATATGGAGAGAACTAACACATGAGGTCATTTCTAACTGAAGGATTCTAGAAACAAACAAATGTAATTTTCTTCTGAAAGGAAAAAGAAAAAAAAAAACAGATTCCATAAAATGTAAAAGATAATTGTAGCTGGTACCACTGGTACCCCATGTCACAGCTCCTCAGCCCACTTTTGGTCATAGCTGTGGTGTCCTGGGGAAAGTGTTCATATTAACAGAATGCTGCTTTATTTACTGATTTATTGATTTTTATTATTTTGGCTGTACCACAGGGCATGTGAGATCTTAGTTCCTTGATCAGGGACTGAACCTGTCTGTGGCCCTGCAGTGGAAGCCTGGAGTCTTAACCACTGGACCAACTGCCAGGAAGTCCCCAGAGAGCCACTTTAAACATGCATTAGCTCATCTTCCCATTTTCCCATCTCAGGGCTTTCAATGGCACTACAGTGGGCCACTCAGCCTGTGAGCAAGCAGGTTAACCTCCCCGGGTTGAGGAGGGAGAGCAACCCTCAACTAACAAAAAGCAACACTGGGAATTTCCTGACCATTCAGTGGTCAGGACTCCATGCATTCACTTCAGGGTGGCCCGGATTTGATCGCTGGTCAGGCAACTAGGATCCCACAGACCAAGTGGCACGGCCAAAAAAACCTGATTGGCATTCTGAACACTTTTCAGGAAATACCAGCATGATTTAGCCCTGATAACGCATTCACATATGGGCTTTTCCTCCTTCCTTGTTTCACTCTCCCCTACTTCCTTCCAATTCCACTCCCACTCTCAAATTAAACTGACCACTCCACACCCTTGTCTTAGTCTTGATTTCGAAAGGAACCCAATCCAAATAATGAAGCTAATATTAATGGCTCAAAAACAAGATTTAAGGAGTGAATTACAAATTAGGTGAAGAAGCAGGGATCAGAAGTTTATATGAAGTCACTAGAAAAATGAATGACAGTCTCTTTTTTGACAAGATTTACTGTTAGATGGCAGATCAAAGAAGTGAGGAAGGTAAACTGTTCATTTCTCAAATCTGATCAAAATGGGGAAGTATGAATTATATAGCACTATAATATAAATTAATAATTGTTCGCACCTAACGGTACTGCAGGTCAACTTGGAAAGACATAGCTACTGCAACGCCTGTAGTATTCTAATAGCATGCACGGTATGAAATAATGGGTTCCAAATATGAACCCCTAGCCAAGTGCCAGTAGTGCTGTATAATCACTAGGTGCACAGCCAGTATTTCTAAGTGAGAGGCAGGACTGCAGAGTCTGCTTTTTACAGTTCCTCAGCTGATTCTGATGGACACCAGGGGTGGCAATCTGTGATACGAAAGGTTTGTTTATCATATTTGTGGATGACAGAAACAAAGAGCAGAGAACACAATGACAGTAATTCAGAAATTATAAAGACTAGGACAGGCTGACGCAAAAGATAGACTCTGGGGAAACTTGACTAATAAAATATCCAAATACATGGATTCCCTGAATTCTATTCATGGTCTCTGCCCCTGGTAGAGGCCATCTGAAAGACATTCTCAATGATAGAGAAGGACGTTGTGACACATGAGGAATGACTGAAGGAATTAGAAATTTTTAATGTAGCAGAGAAATTTCAGGAATGAAGAGCAAAACAGAGGGGCCACAAAAGCTGTCCTCAAATATTTCACAACTGCTATGAGGAAGGCAGTTTAGGTTATTCTCTGTAGCCTCTAAGAAATCTAGGGCCAATGACTTAAAAAGAAAGAAACAGGGAGACGGACTTTGCTTCACTCTAAGTATTTCCTTTTAATTAGTTAATGATATTCAGAAATGAGATGTATCGTCTTCAGAAGGACTGAGTTATTCATCATTGGATCTGTCCTTGCAGAAGCTAGCATATTATTTAGGTACGTGTTCAAGAAAAGTAAGACTAGATGATCTTTTACTTCCTTCCTAACTTGAATATTCTATTACTTTTCATTTACGTATATACTAACCCAGATGGAAAACAAGTCATAGAAAAAGCTCCTTATATCATAGGTAAGTTTTTACGCATTTGTAAAGTTAGCTTTTCTTTGCGTATTATCAGTGTAGTATATATATATTTCAAATAATGAAGAAAAAGACCACTTTCATTTCACCTTAACTATACCACAGTTAATAAAGGCAGGTGCCTGGAGACTATCCAAAGTCATAATGAATGATATTAAAAAAGAGAGAGAAGTGAAAAAAATCAGATGGTGAGAATTTCATTGTTAATAATTTTTCCCACTTTAAAATGATTAAAGAATAAATGTAATAACCATCTATTTGGGTCAGAATTTAAATAATTACTCATAAGAAGTTCTATGTAAAAAATATAATTAGAATTCTTAGCTCATTCTTATGTTAAAATAAGTAGTTATTTTACATAAGTGAATGTTGTCACATAAAAATCAAGTTAATATAAATTAACTATGTGAAACTTGAAAGACTATTTGAGTTCTGAAATCACCTCTGTACTGAAAAGCCTTTCGATTTCTGAGAAAGATTTTTAAATACACAGAAAAAGTGTTGGTGTTTTAATTCATGGATGCTGCTTCTTCAGGCCACCTGCTTCAAATCAAAACAGCTGCCAGTGGTAAACTGAGACTGTGACCAACCAATCTATGATCAATATGAAGCATAACAACTACATAACCAAGAGAACAATTAATAAATCACAGAACAGCTACCCACTATAAAACCAATTCTAAAGTTTGAGGTCCAGTATGAATAATATGGCTCTAAAATAATACTGTCTGAAGTAATTCTTAGCATTTTAAAGCTTAATTTTAAATTATGTGATCTAATCTTATTGTTTCAGATCTATGTAAACTGATAATATAATTTATAATATGACACTGTTAAAGGAACTGTGACATTACACATCGTAAACAAAGTATGGCTCCTTCATAGAAACAAAAAATTGACAGAAAATATCAAGAACAGAGCTATAAGGGAGCAGAGTTTTGAAATACTATTGAAACTATGTTGGAATCAATTCAAACTTGATTGTTATGAGATGGGTAACAACTAAGGAAAAAACAATACAAAAAAATCCAGAAAATGATGGGAAAGGCATCAAACCAGTACACTAGAAAATATCAATTAAAAGCAAAAGAAGGCAACAGTGGAGAAATTCAGCAGGGAAAAGGTATAAGGAAACAGAGGATTTGAACAACATTGTAAATCAACTAGGGTAACAGGTATGTACAGTACAACACACACAAAACTGCACAAAGAACATATCCTCAGTTCAGTTCAGTTCAGTTCAGTCGCTCAGTCGTATCTGACTCTGCAACCCCATGAATCGCAGCACGCCAGGCCTCCCTGTCCATCACCAACTCCTGGAATTTACCCAAACTCATGTCCATCGAGGCAGTGATGCCATCCAACCATCTCATCCTCTATCGTCCCCTTCTCCGCCTGCCCCCAATCCCTCCCAGCATCAGGGTCTTTTCCAATGAGTCAACTCTTCGCATGAGGTGGCCAAAGTATTGGAGTTTCAACTTCAACATCAGTCCTTCCAATGAACACCCAGGACTGATTCCTTCAGGATGGACTGGTTGGATCTCCTTGCAGTCCAAGGGACTCTCAAGAGTCTTCTCCAACACCACAGTTCAAAAACATCCATTTTTCGGTGCTCAGCTTTCTGTACAGTGCAACTCTCACATCCATACATGACTACTGGAAAAACCATAGCCTTGACTAGACGAACCTTTGTTGACAAAGTAATGTCTCTGCTTTTTAATATGCATCTAGGTTGGTCATAACTTTCCTTCCAAGGAATAAGCGTCTTTTCATTTCATGGCTGCAATCACCATCTGCAGTGATTTTTGGAGCCCAAAAAATAAAGTCTGACAGTTTCCACTGTTTCCCCATCTATTTCCCACATATCCTAGGATGAGTCAAATATGTTAGGACACAAAACAAGTCTCAGTAAATTTAAGACAACTGAAATTATACAAAGTATGTTCTCTGAACAATGGAATGCAACTAGAAATCAATAACAACTGGAAAATTCACAAATATTTGAAAAGTAAACAACATACTTTTAAATGGGCCAAAGAAGAAATTACAAGTAAAGTTAAAAAACATTTTGAGGCAAATAAAAATGAAAACAACATTCTAAAACCTAAAACTGTTCAGAGAGAAATTTACAGCAGTAAATGCTTACATTTAAAAAAAAGAGAAAGATCACAAATCAAAAACCTAACAGAGTAAATTCAACTCAAAAGTAGCAGAAATAAAGTAATAATAAAGATTAAAACAGAGCTAAAGCAGAGAACAGAAAAACAATACAATGAATCAACAAAACCAAAAGTTGGTTTCTTTTTTATCAAAATAAATTTGATACATTTTTTAGTTAGACTGACCGAGAAAAATCAGGAGGATATTTGAACTGTTAAAGTCTGAAAAGAGAGTGGGGCCATTACTATAGATATGACAAGTAAAAAGGATCATAAGAAAATGCTATGAACTATATGTTGTTATCTTTTAGTCTCTAAGTCACGTCCGACTCTTTTGCAACCCATAAATTAAATAACATAGATGATATATGGCCAAATTCCTAAAAAAAAAAAAAAAAAAAAAAACCTATCAAAACTGACTCTAGAAGAAATTCTTCAGAAAATATGAACAAATCTACAAGAGATTGAATCAGGAATCAAAAACCTCAGAACAAAAGTAAAGCTCAGGACAAAATGGCCTCAGTAATGAATTTTACCTGACTTAAAAATTTAACACCAATCCTCAAACTTTTCTGAGAAAGTGGAAGATGCAACAGCTAGTACACAGATCCAAGGAGCCAATCTGTCGCAACTATGCATGTGAGTCCATGCTGATTCCACTACCTCCTCTAAGAGGTACTCAAAATCAGGTACTTTTCATCTTCTCTGAGACTAATGCCAAACAAATACATTTATTGTCTGTGGAACCCACTCTTCCTCCCTCTGAAAATCAGAGTACTGTGTACCTGTCTCCAGCATTTGAGAACTTTCCTCATTCTCCACAGTGCTCCAAGAAAAACAAAGGCTTTTGTTTGCTGATCTCTTCTGTAAATTCTCTCCATACCCTGGGACAAAAATCCATCTGTATTAGGATGTTTGACTATGTCTATGATGAACCACATACTCACCTATATTCTTCACTGATCTGAGACTTCAGTTCCCTTAGGGCAACTCTAGTTCCACCCTTTTCAGTTAGAAAGTACATCACTCTCCTTGCCAAAAAATACTGAAATAAAATGTGGATAAAAGAGAGCTCATTTTCTTTATGATCTGAAAGCCTTACAAGATCTGCCCCAAGCTACAATCCTGTATCCTCTTTAAAATTTTTGCTTTACACAGACACTCCCAAAGACGACTGCACTTCAACACGCTTTCACCACCCCTTGGAGCTCTTGCGTCCTTCTATACTTCAGGCTATCCTCTTACCTGCTCTTTACTGAGCATCTCTGGCTCATTTAGTCTGTTGTCAGACTGTGTTCTGTGCCTTGCTTCCAAGGCTATCCTCACCCTGAGCTCCTGTACTCCACAGTCATGGGCACACCCCATCAACACCCAGTCTCAGGGCCTCAAGCCTAGACTGAAGGCTTAGCCCTCATTTGGAAGGGACGAGAGCACAGATAAAACCAGATTAAAGCCTAAAGTGAAGTCGCTCAGTCGTGTCCAACTCTTTGCGACCAAGTGGACTGTAGTCTGCCAGGTCCTCCATCCATGGGATTTCCCAGGCAAGAATACCGGAGTGGTGCCATTTCCTTCTCCAGGGGATCTTCCCAACCCAGAGACAGAACCCAAGTATTCCGCATTGAAGGTAGACGCTTTACCATCTGAGCCACCAGGGAAACCCATCAAAACTAGATTATCTGTTTTCTACTATCTTTCTTTGGTATACCACTATCTTTGATAAATTTTAAAAGGCTCTCTGCCAAATCCTGAATATATACCCTAAAAGTCAGCATATGGTGAGCCTAATGCAATGCTGTCCAATAAAAGTTTTTTTTCTTCATTATGGAAATGTTTTATCTAATTTGATCGCCGTCAGCCATGTATAACTTCTGTGCACTTGAAATGTGACTAGTGGAACTGAGGGATCAGATTTTACATTTTAATTAGTTTTTAATAGAAGTTTCAACAGCTCTTTCTGGCTAGCCTGACAACTACTGTGTGGCCATCTCTCCTAAATAGTGCAAGTAAAGCGCTTTTTTTCACCTTGCAGTTCTAGACAATATCCCCTTATTTTACCACACTGTTCACCAGAAGATCTAACATTCTCGCTATTTAGGATAAATCTAGTGATATTTTTTAAAGTGTCATAATGCAACTACCCCCCTTCTTTCTTCCTAGTCCTGCTTCATAACCTCAAAACAGGAAATGTTAACATTTATCATATAGCTCCAAAGTTCCTAGTTTTTTCCTTCCTCCTTTGCATCACATTCCTCTACTTTCTATTTCCCTAACGTTGGCTCTGTACCCGCTGGACTTTGTTCTAACTAGGAACTTCTCACCTTCCTTCAAATTGGAGTAGAGAGGTATGAGTCTCAACGCCATCACCTTCTTTTCAACTACTGCAGTCAGATCACATTTATCATACTTTCATCTGAATGTTTTCCTTTGCTTGACAAAAAAGAAAAATGTGAAATCTCTGGAAATTAGTACAACAGTCCAACAGAGTTCCGTACATCTTGAATGAAGATGAAATTTCAATGACAACTCTTACTAACTACTGTCTTCTGGATTACCATCTGTACTAATCTCAAGGGCAAAGTACCCAGTCTTCTGACTTCTCAGGTTTAGTAGTATGTCAAGTACAGCACAGGAACTCCGTTAAGTTTTTCTAAAGAAAAACTGCATCGGTGACAATGAATCAAGAACATGGACTTTAGAGTCAGGGCTGAGTTCAAGTCCTAGATCTGCCACTGACTAAATACATGATTACAGGTAAGTTATGTAAAATATTCTTTCTGGTTATTAATCTAGAGGAGAGATAATAATAGTTTATACTTTCTATCAAAAAGACCTAGCACAGTTTGGTGTACTGTACCTTGAAAAAAAAAATCTCTCACAGGGCAGTTACCTCCAAGAATTATTGTGAAGGAATAAATGAAGAAATGTCTGCAAAGCACTTAACGCAGTGCTTGGCATGTATTAATGGTAGACATTTTAATTGTTATCATCCTTCTAACTACTGTGTTTTCTCTTTCTGGCCAGACATATGGTTTGCTTCTTATTAACAAACTAATACCAATTAATACAAGTAATATAGTCTCCCAGACACAGTTATCAGACTGTAAACTGCCCAGCTACAAGAAAACCTATCATTTAACTATTATTCAAATTTTTCCCACCTTCTAGAGTCTCTTATAAAGTACATTCAATTTATGGACAACTTTTGAAGAAGTATTTTAAAGCTCTGAAGTCAATGTTGAGGAGACTGGCAAATACACTATGACAAATTACTGCCAAACAACAAAAATGTGAGGCAGAAAAGTGGACTGACACGAGAAAGGAGCACAGTATATAGTAAATACTATTGAAATACAAAATGATTTTCATAACCAAGAAAAATATGGACAAAATTATTATTATTATCTTTTCTTCATTATTATAATACTTTGGGAGTACCTGTAAGTGTCTCAGGCAAAAGATATCTAAGCAGTTATAGACCAGGAGTCGACAGGGGAAAAGCACTGGGCTAAGATTCAAGAGAACACTTTTGAGTCCACATTTTACCACATACTCGCACCATCTTCACCTTTCTGGCTTTTAACTTTTTTGTCCATAAAACAAAGGAAAAGACTATCAGAGGTTCCCAAACATCATGAGAATCACTTAAGAAACCTTTTAAAAAGTACAAATCTCTAGACTGAGCCTACTGAATCAGAACTCTCTGGGAGCAGGTACAGGGAAATAGTGTTTTTAAATGCAACTCAGCTAATTCTGAGGTGCAGCCATTGGGGAACAGTGTACTAGAAAGCTAAGATTCCCTTCTACTTCTAAATTCCATAGTTTGTACACTTCTGCTTTCTTCATTCTGATTTTATGATAGCGAGATCTATCAGAAATTTACTTAAAATAGCTAGTCTAGCAACACCGCTAAGATTAAACCAAGTTGATCTCCTATCTCATGCCTTCTGCATGCACAGAAGTCACAGTATAACAGATAAAGGCACTTCATAGGAGACCTGGATCTACTTACGAGCCATGGGAACTTGGAAAAATCATGTAACTTCTATATATTACCTTTCTCATCTGCAGGGTGCTACTGGACTAAAATGAGAATATTGTACTAGGAAATCTCTTGTACATATTATAATAGTTTAGCATTTAGTATATTGATGAATATTTCTAAGCTCTTTGTAATCATGAAAAATTAAATATAGTGTATATTGTGGTTATTAAACTTAAGTATGTATGTAATACAGTTTAAAGGTTTTTCAATAGAAATGTTAAATTTACAATGTTTAATCTATGTTTCTAAAAATACATTGTTGCAAGTTTAACAGTCTATAAATTATAAATGTAAGAATCTAGTTAGGTAATAATAGATTTTGAAATCCAATGAAAGGCAATCTGCACTATAACAACTGAAGAATAGAAATTTTGATCCCAGCAAGAAACACTAACTAGGAATATTACTGAGTTTAACATCAATTCTGATTGCCTGAAGTACAAATGCTAATATCCAAATTGCTTATGGATGGAAAAAACTATAATTCTAGGAAAATTAAAAATGACAATGACAATATCCAGTGTATGTGTTCTACCCTAAAATTTTCTAATGGAAAATTGGATCAACAGCAACAAAAAAGATACCCCAGGGTACAGTTTCAAAAGTCAATATTTTTTATCCTAGCCATAATATAGATTCATTTGCTTATTGTTAGTTTCTTTCCTGGATGAATGCCTACTGACTTTCTAAAAGACAGAGTAATGACAAACACGTGTTTCAAGAAAACAGAATTGCCACGAACCGAGGAAGGTCAGATATATTACGTCAGAAATGAACTTTCTTCCACAATGGCACATTTCAAGCATGAACGCCATATGTCAGAGAGAACAGTAAATGTGAGGCATCTTGTCACTTATTTTTCTTTTTAAAGGAGGAGGCTGGAACAAAAAACTGACTTGGTTTTCACATCTCTTAGTATTTTTTTTAACCATGAACAAACAGCGGAAGAGATTAAGTTTCTTGTGATTCACTACCATTGCCAAACCTTTTACATTCCTGTTTCTTCCATTCCATGCCTTTTTCTTGGCTTTCCTCATTATACCCCCTTGGTTTATGGTACCACAGCCTATTCCACAGGTCTCCCAGGGACACCCTTGGGTGCTGTTAATTTAACCAATACACTTAAAACTAATTTTAAATTTCTCCTCTGTAATAACAATTCTTCCTAATTATCTTGTAAATTATTCTTGCCATAATTACCATGCGTTTAACTTTAATTACAATGAAAGGAAGAGACAAAGAAGAAAGAACTTGGATTATTAGTCAAACAATTTATCTAGACCCTACAACGAAGGCAAATGAAATGCCAATTAAAACCTACAGTTCTTAGAAAGCTGAAGTGTTAGTCACTCAGTTGTGTTCTTTGCGATCTCACGGACTATAGCCCGCCAGGCTCCTCCATCCATGGGATTTTCCAGGCAAGAATATTGGAGTGGGTTGCCATTTCCTTCTCCAGGGATCTTCCTGACCCAGGGCTTGAACCTTGGTCTCCTGCATTGCAGGCAGACTCTACTGTCTGAGCCACTGGGGAAGCCCAGTGAAAGCTAAAAGGTGAATTAATAAATATCTGAACATATTCTACAACATTTAAAATATACTTCTTCAAACAAAAGTGCTCACTGTAATTGATGCATCATTATGTCACAATTACAAAACCAAAAGGTTGATAAAAATTAGGTGGGATAAAATTCAGGGGCAAAGGTCAAAAGATTTTCTGAACTTTTCTTCTATCTTCCTCATTTTCCTGCAGCTACATTATTATAATTTTTTAAACAATCACGTTTAATGTGTTAAGGGGCAGGAAAACTTTTCCCATAGAGGGTAAGACAGTAATATTCTAGGCTTTGTGCCATATATATTCTTTCTTGTTGCTGTTACTTTGAACATTCCTTTAAAAATGTAAGAACCACTTTTAGTTCACAGGCAGTACAAAAAGAAGCCAAATCCTGGATCTAGCCCAAGAGTTGTAGTTTGCTAACCCCAATGTTACTATATGCCTGTTACAATTCTAAGGATCTATAAATATTCAATCATTCTACTAATCCTGTGAAGTTGGTGTTATTATCATCATCTCCATTTCAAAGCAGGGGAAGCTGGGGTACAGAACTTGCCCAAGGTCACAGAACCAAGTAAATGATGGAGCTGAGATTCACATCTGGGCAGATTGGCTCCTATTCTCTACAGGTTCTCTATGTACTTTCTCTATTACAAAGGACTTAAGAGTATAAAATGTAGGAATTGAGGCCAATTCAGAAACCTTCCTGTTAATAAAGAAAGGAAATGTCACAATCAGACTGGAATTCAACTTTCAGCAATACGGGATGAGAGAAGACAAGAGAACCTTCCAATTTCTGAAGAACAGCAATGTCAAACAACTTAAGAGACTAGACATGTACGATGTCATCAAGTCTAGGGGTGAATAAAGTCATGTTCAAGCATGCAAGAATTCAGAAAGCATACTTTCCATACAGTCTTTCTTCAAAGGTTCCTTGAGAATGTACTTGAGCACACTGAAGGAATACACTGAGCAAAAGAAAAACAGTTACGTTATTATGGAAGCTCAAAGGAAGAAGAATCATTTGTAAGGAAGAAGGTAGGTAGGATCTGATTACTCCAGAAAAAAAAAAGGAGGGGGGGTCAGGGGAGGAAAGGGATGAAAATAGCGGAATGGGGGAGGGTAGTGAGAGCAGTAAGGAAGGACAGCTCATTTCAGACAGGGGCCATCTCTTGGTTATCCCTGTGGATTGCTCTTTGGTTAAAAAAGTATCAAAATTAGCATCTGAATAAAGTCTGCCTCTTGAGAAACTTATATGCAGGTCAGGAAGCAAGAGTTAGGACTGGACATAGAACAACAGACTGGTTCCAAATAGGAAAAGGAGTACATCAAGGCTGTATATTGTCACTCTGCTTATTTAAGTTATATGCAGAGTACATCATGAGAAACGCTGGGCTGGAAGAAGCACAAGCTGGAATCAAGATTGCTGGGAGAAATATCAATAACCTCAGATATGCAGATGACACCACCCTTATGGCAGAAAGTGAAGAGGAACTGAAAAGCCTCTTGATGAAAGTGAAAGAGGAGAGTGAAAAAGTTGGCTTGAAGCTCAACATTCAGAAAACAAAGATCATGGCATCCGGTCCCATCACTTCATGGCAAACAGATGTGGAAACAGTGGCTGACTTTATTTTTGGGGGCTCCAAAATCATGGCAGATGGTGATTGCAGCCATGAAATGAAAAGACGCTTACTCCTTGGAAGGAAAGTTATGACCAACCTAGATAGCATATTAAAAAGCAGAGACATTACTTTGTCAACAAAGGTCCATCTAGTCAAGGCTATGGTTTTTCCGGTAGTCATGTATGGATGTGAGAGTTGCACTGTACAGAAAGCTGAGCACCGAAGAATTGATGGTTTTGAACTGTGGTGTTGGAGAAGACTCTTGAGAGTCCCTTGGACTGCAAGGAGATCCAACCAGTCCATCCTAAAGGAATCAGTCCTGGGTGTTCATTGGAAGACTGATGTTGAAGTTGAAACTCCAATACTTTGGCCACCTCATGCGAAGAGTTGACTCATTGGAAAAGACCCTGATGCTGGGAGGGATTGGGGGCAGGCGGAGAAGGGGACGACAGAGGATGACATGGCTGGATGGCATCACCAACTCGATGGACATGAGTTTGGGTAAACTCCGGGAGTTGGTGATGGGCAGGGAGGCCTGGCGTGCTGCGATTCATGGGGTCGCAAAGAGTCGAACACGACTGAGCGAATAAACTGAACTGAAAGTCCTTCTCAAATTGCAGTTCTAAAACAACACAGATTTTGTTAAGCTCGGCTAGGAGGTTTCTAAAGTTTTCATGCTTTTTTACATGTTTATGTTACTTTTGTATATGAAATATATCAAACTAATCAAATTTTGTTAATAGCTGTCACTTTGGCAGAATCAAGAAAGGCAACACATTCTTAGCATTTATTCTAGATAACAGGCGAGGAATCAGCAGGGGGGCCAAGTAGTCGAAGTTCTTTGAAAGAAAATTTCTTAGCCTCTTTGCACCTCAGTTTTCCTCATCTGTAGAACAGAGTTAAACAGATGACAGCAGCAGTGGCAATGCAATAAAGAGTATGGCTTTCCCAGAGCTCAGTTCAAATCTTGGCTCTGCTACTTCAACAGCTGTGTGACCCCGGAAAAAGTTTTAACTTTCCTAGTTATCTGTAAAAATGGAGCTAACTATGTAATCAATTTCAAAGGACTGTTAAAATTGAGGATGATAACAGGTATAAACCACTGAACACAGTGTTTGTGTGTAAGCACAAAGTGTTCAGTAGATACTATTGATCTATACTGCCAATGCAGTTTAAATACACTGTCCTCCCACCCCAAAGCTTTACAGTCTGGATCTAATAACAAAAAAGCTACAAAAATTGAGCATACTAAGAAAATTAATTTGATTTAGTAGCACCCAAATTGCCAGCAGATATTATAGAAAAATTAAATGGATTAAACTCAACACCTCTGCTGTAATACTCAGACATTTAATTTTCAAGCTTTCTGTCTGTGGCAGTCAACTACGAAAGCCAGATAACAAGGCTATTATGCCTTGAAGTCCAAAGCAAACATTAGTTGGAAAGAATTAAGGAATTTATTCTAGAAATTCTAATATCCATACTGTATAGAAATTGCCTCTCGGCTTAGTATGATTCCTAACTAAAAAAGAAAAAAAAAATCACAAATATAGTGATGTCCTCTTGGGATAATCAACATATCTGATCTGCAGGTGTTTCAGTACTGGCTAAAGGAAAACTTAACAGCCACTGGGTCTTACAAAGTAGCCAATGGTATGTAAGCAAATTAAAAAAAAAAAAAAAACAGTAAATAAAATCCTATGAAAAATAAACTAGAGTAGATTCTAAAACAAAGCTCTACAGTGAAATCTACCTCATCAAACAGTATATCACAGGAATATCCTTAAGTCAGAGTAGGTCTACAAGTTAACCTGTACTTTAGAACCCTTATGGCATGACTGTTCTTAAGAGAAACTGTTTAAGCTTTTACTTCTCATCTGGAAACATCATTTGTCTGCAATTTTAAAAAGACAGAGAAATACTTATCACCTGAATTTCACAAGCTGAAACTTTTCTTTAACATTTTAAAATTATCCATAGAATTATCTTGATAAGGGTTGAAATAGTGAGTTTCAAAACCAGACTCAGTTAAAACACATCTTGGCCACTATCCATTGTGTTATCTTAATGATCAACAATCTCTCCACTTTTCAGTTTTCTCATCTATATAATCATACATATTTCTAAAATAATGTAGAAACCTGCATGTTTAATATCTGTCTCGCATATTAGTAAAAATCTCTATGAGAATAAGGATAGTTTCTATCAAGGCAACTGGCCTGAACTCTTCAAAAAGTCACTTTATTCGGGAAAAATCATGGTGGGGAGAGTGTGGTTGTAGATTAAATAAGATGAAAAAGATATAACCACATGCAATATATAAACCTTGCCTCATTTGGAAAAAATGACAACTATAAAAGATATTCTGGAACTTTCAGGGAAACAAAGAGTGGATATACAAGTATTAATTTTCTTAGCTATGATAAGAGTTTTGTAGTCATGTTGGAGTCCTTTATTTTAGAACGCATGCTTAAGTATACAGGGTGAAGTATCATGATTTCTAGTGATTTCAAATTGTTTAGAAAAAAAAAAGAAAACTGAGCGAATACAACACAATGTTAACTATTAAATTCAAGCAGAGGATACACAGATTTTGAATGAATTATTTCAACTTTTCTGTGTGGTTAAAAATGCTGCGAAAGATTGAAGGCAGGAGGAGAAGGGGATGACAGAAGATGAGATGGTTGGATGGCATCACCGACTCAACGGACATGAGTTTGAGCAAGCTCTGGGAGACGGTAACAGACAGGGAAGCCTGGCGTGCTGCAGTCCATGGGGTCACAGAGACAGGACATGACTGAGCGAGTGAACAACAACAACAACAAATTTTCATAACAAAAAGATGAATGAATAAAAGAACAGAATCATATGATATGTTCTAGAACCTGTTAATATGTTCCCCCTTATTAACCAGTGAAAGAAAAAGCATTTCAACAGATGCTGAAAAAGTACAGTCTTGGGAGGGACTTAGTCTTTGTGCAATTAGAGAAGAAAAGCAAAATCTGAGATTGGAAAGAAAAAATGATCTCTTACAGATGACATTATTTACTTGGAAGCTTTAAGAAAAACAACTTAAAATTTATAAGAAAACGTAAATTCAGCAAGATTGTTCTCAATATATAAAATTAACTATTTTAAATTTCAATGTCAGAAGAAATGATATATGAGTCAAATTTTATGAAATTTTGAGTCAGGTGACTCCTATGCATAAAGCAGGACGATCATCTAGGCTCACCTACTAGCAGACCACCACACCCTAGTCTGAAGAGTATATAATTAAAAGTCATGCCTTAACAGAATTATTTACTTCTATGTGTGAATCTGAAAATTCACCAAGATCTCAGAACTCATACCCCATAATATACCAGAAATATTGGTCCATTTCCAAATTTGACAGATTTAGAGAAATAAACAGAAGTAATGGGAAGTAAAATAGAGAAAGCAGAGGAAGAGGCAAGAGACAGAAACTAAAATAGGAAATTGAAAAAAGACACAATTGCAGTTTTACTGTCTCTTTTTTTTACTATCTTAAAAGATACTTTTACATGATAAAACATTCACACCTATAGTTTTGACACTCTATAGAATCCTCACAAACCCCTTGTTATAACTCTATGTTGACAAATATTAGTGAAAGGAAAGAGTAAAAACTAAAATGTTCAAGCATTTTAGAATTTGAATGCCATTTTTTCATATTGTCCTTTTGTAAAGCAATATATGGAAAAAATATATGGAATATATGGAAGCAATATATGGGGGAAAAAACGGAAACAGTGACAGACTTTATTTTCTTGGGCTCTAAAATCACTGCAGATGCTGACTGCAGCCATGAAATTAAAAGATGCTTGCTCCTTGGCAGAAAAGCTATGACAAACCTAGACAGTGAATTAAAAAGCAGAGACATGACTTTACTGACAAAAATCCATATAGTCAAAGCTATGGATTTTCCAGTAGTCATGTATGAATGTGAGAGTTGGACTGTAAAGAAAGCTGAGCACTGAAGAAATGATGCTTTTGAACTGTGGTATTGCAGAAGACTCTTGAAAGTCCCTTGGACTACAAAGAGATCAAACCAGTCAATCCTAAAAGAAATCAGTCCTGAATATTCATTGGAAGGACTGATGCTGAAGCTGAAACTCCAATACTTTGGCCACCTGATGCAAGAAGTCACTCATTAGAAAAGACCCTGATGCTGGGAAAGATTGAAGGCAGGAGAAGGGGACAACAGATGATGAGCTGGTTAGATGGCATCATCGACTCAATGGACATGAGTTTGAGCAGGCTCTGGGAGTTAGCGATGGACGGAAGCCCGGCATGCTGCCGTCCATGGGGTCGCAAAGAGTGGGATATGACTGAGTGACTGAACTGAATTGAAAGAAATATATATACTACTCTCCCCAAATATGTAATATGTAATAATAATATGCCAAATTGACTTTTCCATAATATGCACTTAAAAAATATGAAGAAAATAAGTGTGTCTAAACAATGGGAACAATATTTTCATTGGGAATAACAATTACATTAGGTATTTATGAAACTGCACAAAACAAATTTTGTTATCAATATTTTCTGCAAGGCAAAACAAAACATCTAGAATGCTAACCTGATATATTTTAAATTGTTCTCTTTGATGTGGCAAATACATGATCCATCCTAGTACATTTTCTTGAATAGCTGTATTTTTTAAGATCATTATTTTCCTCTCAAAATTATTTAGCCATTAAAAGTGACACTAAAAAAGGCCTCAAATTATGCATAGCTCCTCAGAGGATATTTAATCTGACCTATTTGTCACATGCAACTATTCTGGAGCCATGGTTCTCAACCAAGGTGCCCCAATAAAGTACAGTCATTCAGACCCCATCCATCCTCTGACATGCTGTTTGAGTATTAACCATTTTTACTAACAATGGAAATATTCAGGACAGTTAGGTACCAGCATGTAATCTAGATATAAGAAATATTTTTTAGTAAGCTTTATTATTTTTATCTTATCTCCTTTTACTTGCCCCTCTGCTTGCCTAGCTTTTGACATACCATCTCCTTTTCTTAACTTGAACATGTCAGACACACTCCTGTCTCAGAACCAATGCCCTTGCTCTTAAATCTTCTCCTCCAAGATACTTGCATGTCTCCCTCCCAAACCTCTTTCAGGTCTTTTTTTTTTTTTTTTTGGCTCAGATGTCAATTTCCTAGGAAGGTCTTCCTCAAATACCCTGTTTAAAATGACAACTCCCCTCTCCACCCCCAGAACTCTCTTTTTACCCTTCCTTACTTAATTTTGGTCATGGCCCTCACTCATCAACAGCTGACCATTATTAGTTTTCACCTTTATTTTCTGTCTCCTTCTACTAGTATATAAGGCCATTGACGGCAGTTCCTTTATGGGAACTAAATTACATCTGGACGGCTAAAGAGCAACAAACAGAAAAGCATTTCTACTAAGAAAAAAAATTAATAATATTGAAACAATAGTACATTATCAAAAAAAAAAAAACCATTAAAACATGCTCTGAGTTATATGCCAAAAAGTCCTTAAATTAAGTACATAATCACTATTTAGAAGACTGATCTGAAAGAAATCATTTTTCCTCTATATATTTCAATTTCCACATCTATAAAATTGACATTACAAGGGTGTCATAAGGATAAAATCAAAGTAAAAGGCTTTAAAAGTTTATAAAACTATACAAAAGTAAAGTGACAGTGGTGTGGTAAAATCAAGAGTTACTATTTAGAATATGAACAAAATTCTAAACATCAAACCCATTTGAGAAATTCTCTACATTTCTCATCTGAGAAATGCTACATTTGAGAAATTCTCTACCAGATGAATGTTGAGAAATTCTATATTTGAGAAATTGTTTACCTCAGAATTTGAGAAAATTCCCTACCTGATGAATTCTGATGGCCCGCAGAGCTCACTTGCCCTCTACACAACCTGCAAACGTCAGACATTCACTTCCCAATCATTTCTGGAGTTATGGTATTAGCATATGCCCTTAGATCAACTACTCAGAAACACACATCAGGGCTTTAAATTGGGGGATAATGATGCAGTGGGGGGAACATCAGAGAATCCATTCTGGAGACAGATGGAAACTGGTGACAGCAACATCAAGGTTCTGACCTAACAGTGTCATAATCAGAGCTAACAAGTAACATTTGTGGGTTGGGATAATGAAGGTGCAATAAGTATTCATTGTTGGTGGCAGCCATACATATATCCACCGATAAAAACCGATGAATGTTGTGCTGTGATTTGGGGCTGTAGTCCTGTCTGCTGCTGTGTAACTTCTCTTTATTTTTGTCCTTTTTTGAGACTAGTTTTCCAGATTTCCCAGTGACTCTCTGAGCTGCTCTACATTCTTTCAGCATTTCTTTTTCAGTTTTTAAAACAAAGTTGATTTCTATTAGTAACAAATAATAGAATGTTTCAGTAGAACTTTTGGCTTGCAAATTAAAATATACAAAACTGTAAAATCGTGGTATTTCATTACGTAGTAGTTAATTTCTGCAACCAAGATGGAATAACACAGGCAAGTAAGCAGAGGGGGCAGTGAAAAATATGACTCAGTTTTACTAAAGCAACATCTATCATTATATAAATTTGAGAAACTCCAACCTGTCAGGTTCCACCCAAGCTAGAACTTTATTGCTTTTGATCAGAGGTCACCGGGGAAATAAGCACAATGTGATCTTTGAAATGTTATAAAATATAAAAAAGGAGTAAACATAGAAGTAAATTAATTATTCCCGTCTCTTGAAGAATTTTCCACAGTTTGTTGTGATCTACACAGTCAAAGGCTTTGGCATAATCAATAAGGCAGAGAGATGTTTTTCTGGTATTCTCTTGCTTTTTCAATGATCCAACAGATGGCGGCAGTTTGATCTCTGGTTCCTCTGCCTTTTCTAAATCCAGTTTGAACATCTGGAAGCTCACGGTTCACGTACTATTGAAGACTGGCTTGGAGAATTTTGAGCATTATTTTGCTAGCGTGTGGTCGCAAAGAAGACATGACTGAGCAACTGAACTGAACTGAAATTAATTATATTTAAATTAATTTCAAAAAGAATCATCAAATTAATACATTACTATCATTTTATTTGGAATTCCTAAAACAACTGAACTATAATCATCAATAAAAGGCTTGATGCTTTCTTATTTCTCTATAACAGTCAAGGATGCATTTGCTGGCATTCTAAGGTAAATGCTAAAGAAAGTATCTCCTAGAAACACCTATCA
This sequence comes from Cervus elaphus, assembly GCF_910594005.1. NCBI lineage: Eukaryota > Metazoa > Chordata > Mammalia > Artiodactyla > Cervidae > Cervus > Cervus elaphus. Next base: position 51,335,599 of record NC_057815.1, read on the forward strand.
TGCCCTTATCTAAAACTATATCAGAATAGGGAAGGTTGTCTAACTCAGGAGCTCCTACAGAGATAAATGAACTGGGTGGAGCTAAAGATAAGATTGTTCATCGGTTATCTTCAGTACGGCAGTGAGCATGATCTGGAGTCACACTGCTATAAAAATGTCTGGGCTTTGGAAAAATATCAATGACCATACATATTTGAGACACGTACTTTAATTACTTTTAAGTATTCTATATCACTCTGATAGATAAGGCAGATATGCAACTCGATATTATCTATGAAAAGACTTGTAAGCATATTTAGAAGTAGTGTCATATCTTGATGTTTGTGATAACTACATGAATAAAATTTAAATATGATAGAAATTCTGCTACTACATAAAATAATTTTCTGCTTAGCAAGGTCAAAGTACAACTCCATGAAGCAAGAGTATAGTGTCAAATAGCTCGGGATTTTAATTCTGGTTCTACCTGTGTAAGATCAAGATAATCTTTGTAACATCAGTTACCTCATCTTTAAAAGGTAACTGATTAACATTTACTTTGCAAGAGTTTTGTGAGAATTAGGTGAGATAATGTAAGTAAAAACCCTACCACTGAGTTTCTAAGAATACAGTAGGTGCTCAAAAAAATGTTACTTCCTCTTTTTTCCTCTGATCCTCCCAACTTTTCTCCATTGCCTCTGGCATTCTTTATATTGCTAACATGAAAAGAAAAAAAAAAAAATGAAGTCAACCAGTCATGTCCAACTCTTTGTGACCCCATTGACTGTAGCCTGCCAGGCTCCTCTGTCCATGTGATTTTCCAGACAAGAATACTGGAGTGGGTTGCCACTGCCTTCTCCAGGGGATCTTCCCAACCCAAGGATCAAACCCAGGTCTCCCGCACTGCAGGCAGACTCCTACCACCTGAGCCACCAGGGAAAAGTACTGTCTAAATCTAGGTTCTTACAGTTTCTTCACAATGGTAACAGTAAAAATATTTCAAATTTTAAATGTGACTTTCATAAAAGCACAAAAATTTACTTAAACAAACTTTTAGCCTTTCAATATTAGGACAACATCATCATTTTATCAGCCACATTTGGTTTGGCCAATGACCCGAAATGAACAAACTTAATTAAATTCATAATTTAAAATTTTTAATTCTAATTCTAAAATAATTTCAAAATTAAATTCTTAAAAACTCTTATCTTTCATTAAGCACATTACTAATTATCTTATAAAACCTACTTATGTATTATAAACTCTACTGTAGGCACGTTGATAAGACCTTTCTGTATTAGATAAATGAAAGAAACGTGTAGAACTATCACATAAACGGTTCCAACATTCCTTTTCAATGATGCCTGTGAGTATGCTCTTTATCACTGTCAAAATGGAATGTCATGAATCCAAAAGAGTATGTTTAAAAAGTGTGAACTTGATAATGGCTACTCTGACATTCTGGAAATTGTAAGTCTTGTAAGGTTAATTAAATTACTCACAGAATAAATAGTGCTTATTGATATAAGCGCAAATAAATCTAAAATTAAAGTTCATAGCTAACAGAGGTAGGCCAAAAAAGATACAGGGAAAGAAATGCGATTTAGGAAACAACTATATCTGATTAGTAAATTTTATTCCAGTCATTATTTAATTAAATGTTTCATCTATCTCTGAAACCTGATTATTGTAAAAATAATGGAATTACCAATAACCCAGCCCAAAACATAAATTCGTATAATAGATATAAAGGGAGAGGAGAAGAATTCTTGACTACCAAAACGTTTAACCAAAGGCATAAATGTTTAGCATACTTGAAGACACTTGCTTTGTTAATGTAGAGACAGATTAGCATAGTGCCTTAGAGCAAAAGCTCTCCAACAATACTGACAGTCACTTCCTAATTGTATAATCTTGAGGAAATTAGTTTAAGCTTTCTGCACCTCATATTCCTGGATCCTCTGTCTAGAATAATAGTAGCACCTGTCTCCCAGGGTTGTTTTGAAATACTAACTCAATAAACACATGAAAATCTCTTCAAAATATCCTGTGTACACAGTAAATAATATACATTAGCATCTTATTACAATCACTACTACTACTGTTGACACTTGAAAGTATCTATGATGGCTATGCAATGCAATAAAACTATCAAGCAAAGCTAATAGTTGAAAAAGCTTAATTTACTAATGAATTATCACTTAAAGAAACAGAAAGCATTTATCAAGGACTCTAATGAAATGAAGGAAGAAAAAGTACCTTGGTAAAGAGAAGGTTTGGGGAGGAAGCTAAGTTTTTGCAATAAGACATTATAAACAAATCCACAAGTTAACTGATGACAGCTCAACCTCAATGCAAGAGAAGATGGATGGATCCCAAGATGAGAAAAGGATAGGAAATGCTTAAGCCCTCCCTTGCTTTCATTTCCTTCCTTCAGGATCTCCCCGTTCTGTTCCCCTTCACAGCAAGACTTCTCAAAGGACTTCTCTACTTGTCTCTTTCTGCTTCTTGACCTTTATTCTTTCCACTAAAATCTGGTTTCTGCCCCAACCATCCCACTGAAATAAGTCCTGAAGGCCACAAAACAGCCTTCAACTTGCCAAATTCAATGGTTAAATTCACAAACCTCATCTTGGTCAACCTCTCAGTGTCATTCAACATAGCTGTATCCTTAGAATATTTCCTGTTTGTTTCAGTGATGTTTCCTTTCTGGTATTCCTCCTAATTTCCTGGGTTCTTCTATTCTGCTTTATAAATGCAAAGGTAGCCCACAGCTTAAATCTGGGTGCCCTTTTCTGCTATGGCTACACACTGCCCCTTGATAATCTCCTACGGTTTTAAAAACCATCTTTAGGCTACTGACTCCTAAATTTACATTTCAGCACTGAGCTCTCCCCTGAGCGCTAAACTTAAAAATTCATTCATTCAACAAATCTTTATTGAACTCACACATTATGCACCCAGCAATTATTACAGGCTACTGGGATACAGAGATAAGTCGGAAAAAGTCTCTGAATTTTAGATAGGGAGAAAGATAATAAACAAATGTGTGTATGTGTGGGGTGGGTGTTAAGTGGAATGAATAAAAATAAAGTGGCTTATGGAAATATAGACTGACAGGCAGTCATGGAGAAATGGTCAGGAAAAACCTCTTACAAGGTCACACCTGAACAGAAATCGGTATGAAATGAGAACAAGGTCTGTGGAAATATATAGGAAGAGCATTCTAAGAGGAAGAAACAGCAAATGTAAATACTCTAAATTTAGGAATAATGCTGATACTCTGAAGTAGAGTGAAAATGCATCCGAATGTGAGGTGAGAAAAGTAGAAAGTGACCAGATCTAATAGAGCATTATAGCCACGGTAAAGTGTTTAAACTCTATGGGGAGAAAAACTGGAGTACTTAATCAAGGAAGTGACATTGTAAGATATTCATTTTTAAAAGACCACTCTGGCTGCAATGTGCAAGACAGATTACATGGGGACATGACTGCCGCTGGGAGGCCACAAAAGAGGTTAGTGTAACTGTCTAGGTAGGGAGAACTGGTGATTTCCACTGAGGAGATAGTATCAGTAATCAAAATAATCAGATTGGGCATATATTTTAAAGACAGTTGTCAGCAGTTATTCTGAGAGACTGGAATAAGGGATTTAAGACAAACAAGGAATAAAGAATGACTGCCAAACTGGGTGAATGACAGTGCTATTTACTAGCCGGAAGCAGTCACTGTTACCCACTTGGCTCTCAGATACCTCAAAAGTAGCATGGCTAAATGAAAGTTCTTTATCTTCCTCAAAAACCTTGTTCCTCTTTCAGTCTTCCCCATCTCAGATGCTTCCACATAATCCCTTTCTATTTCCTTCTAGCACTTGTCCCTATCTGAATTATTTAGTTTACTTATATACTGTCCACTATAGTGCAAGCTCTAACAGAGTAAAGACATTGATGATTTTGTCCACCACTATACCCTAGATCCTATAATATTGCCTGATATATAGCACGCACTCAAATATTCACTGAATGAATGAGTAAATGAGTGAAAGAACCTCCTACCCTCTCCTTTTTAAGTTATTCTCTTTGGGTTAGCCAGTTAATATTGGAGCACCCCGATTTCTAGATTCTCTTTTCACTAGCTTTCACAAGGTATTCTTACTAACACTTTAATTTCCATCTATCTGCCCATTTTTTGAACATTTTTACCTCTAGGCCAGAGTTCTTTGAAATCCAACCTAGTATATGCTTCTCAAGATTTCAACATGGATGAATCAATGGTATGACAAATTCAGCAGAAGAGCTAACTAGTGAGCTCAAATTCAGCAAAAACTAGTGAACTCTAACTAGTTTGCCACCAAACCTGTCCTACTTCCAATGTTCTGTATCCTAATAAACAGCATCACCATCCATCCAGATAGGCAAGTCAGAAATATTTCAGTCATCCTTGATACCTTCTCCCCCAGCCCCTGGTAATCAATCTATCACCAAGTCCTGTTGACTTTATCTTGCAACCATTTTTCAAATCTATTTCCTTTTCTGAAAAGACTTTCACCATCACCCTAGTCCATCTTCTTTAGCTGAATTATTGAAATACTTCCTAACAATCTCCCCACAGTTACTTTGGTAACTCTACAGTCTAATTGTCCATATTTCAGCTACAATGATCTTTTCAAAAGAAAGCCTTAACATCTACTACATAAAACTTTTCAATAGCTTCTCATACCTCTTAGGGAGAATAACAATATGCCACCCTCCAAGGCTGGCCAGCCTGGCCAGTGCCCATATTTCTGGCCTAATCTCACATCACTCTTCCTTCTGCCTTTTGTGCTACAACCACACTGGTCTTCTTTCAGCTCCTAAGCATGTCATTACTCACCTGCAACAGGACTGCACTTTTACTAAAGAATCTCCCTGGACTCAGTTTCACAGCACTTCCCTCAGGTTGTAAATACATACTTATTTTACTGATGTCTATTTCTTGCACAAGACTATAAATGCTGTGAGAGCAGAGACTGTGTCTCACTTCCTTCACCCCTGCATCTCCAGCATCCATCAAAATCTAAGAATCCCTCAGATGCTCAGGTATGTGGATTTCCGAACCTGAGAAGTTCTCTGCTGGCAGTATGGTACACAGGCTGGCTAAACTAGAGTCAAAGAGCTTTGGATTTAAATGCATCTGTCCTTGTAACTTTAGGAAAGTTACTTACTCTCTCAAAGCCTGAAGTACCTCATGGGATTCTGTGAGGATCAAATAGATAATGCACATAGTATGCTTAGCATAGTTTCTGACATACAGAAAAAGTTCAATATATATTAGCTACTATTAGCTATTTTTCATTCATTCAAATAGCCATTTAGGTTGGCGAGTTTAAGTACCTTATTTTTACCCTTTTTCTAACTTATATTTATACCTTCAACTAAATTCAATATATTTTCATAAATAATTTTTTAAGTTTTGAAAATTATATCTATTTAACATTTAACATCAAGTACCTGCATCCTCAAAAAAAAAATCACAGCATAATAAATATACAGTAAATATACATTAGTTATCTCCTCTGAGGGAAAAATGTTATGCCAAACTGAGCAGCTTGAAACAAACTTTTTTTCTTTATCTCACAGCTCTGGGTAAATAATCTCAAAGTGGCCCAGCTGAGTATCTGGCTCCAGTTCTCACGAGGTTGTAGTCAAGCTGTCAGCCAAGCCTGCAGTCATCTTGACTCAAAAGAGCTAAGGATCTGCTCCTAAGCTTGTCACGTAGTCATTGGCAGACTTCAGGTTTTCACAAATTTTCAACAAGGTCTGATGTAAGCAATATGACGAAAATGTCTCCCATCATTTATAAAATTGCTATGAAATTATGCCATCCATTATGCTATTCAACACCCCCTATAAAATTCAGTAAATTTTTGTTTCATTTTATAGAAAAGTTTGTCTCTTGATAAAATGGCATATGTCTTTTTACTATACAAAGGTGTTATTTTTTTTTTTACTGGTTTTCTCTTTTTATTCTGACACTTGGTATAGATACATTTTTTGGTCAAACTTAATCTCCACCTAGACTTTTATAGACTTTTCCCCCTCATGTCCTTATTCTGCCTTCTTTTATTATATGGCTCTTTCCTTTTATCATCATTTTAATAATTCCATTATTAGTATATCACTTAACACTCACATGCAGTATTTGGTATTAGGAAGAGTATATGTAATCAATTGTTAAATTATTAACTAATTTTTACTAGAGTTGATAATATCAAATTTTATTTGTGAAACCACCAAAAACATTTAAATATACTTAAAATAATATTCTATTTTAAAAATGTGTTTACTTTAACCATATGTGAGTGAAAATACTATCTGGTCAGCCCTTTCAATACCATAGAGCTAAAAACAAGTCAAAACTGCTTAAGCTCTATAAGCATGCTGTCCCATACAACAGCCACTAACCATATGTAACAATTTAATCAAAATTAAACTTGAAATTCCATTTCTTAACCATACTGGCCAAAATTCAGGGCTCAATAATAAACATGAATTACAAAGTAATATAAATCTTTCTGTAACTTAGATCCACAAATAGAGAAGCAAGCTTAAAATAGGGCCAAAGGAAGGATGTTATCATGTTCACTGTGCAACCTGCCAGGACCAATACAAATAGCAACACACACATACATACTCTCACACATTTACAGTCTCTCTGGATCTAACCATCTCTTCCCCTGGACTAGAATCTCTTCCCTAGTCCCTGGTCAAAGTAATGAAAAATTATCACAGGTTAGATTACCTAGGATGCTGAGAAAGTAGGCTTTCTCTTTAGTCAATAATCAAACCACCTGCTATAGTCATTAAAAGTTGCACACATACAACCACCACCACCATCCAGTACTACCCAGCTTGTGGTAAAGCGTGTTTTCCCACAACTCATCTGAAAGGCAAAACAGCAGTAGAAACGCCCTGAAATCTAGCCAAATTGTATTACTTGAGATTGTTTCCATCACATCCTTTGCCGAAAGTGTTTTTCTTTACCATCTTTACCTAATGAAATCTTGCTATACAAGACTTTATAGATCTTAAAACACTTACAGCCGGCACAAGATATATGATACACAATGCTTTGAGTAACAGATATTTGTATGAATGTAACTGGTCTAAAGACTATTTCTTGCATTTTTTGTATTTATCACTGTGTCCTATATATAAACTGGTAATCAAACTTTTTTAATAAATACTAAATGAAGCAAGTCTGTGTGCCTGACAGTAAAGGATCTCAATATCATTCTTTTGTACAACTTCATGAGGCATTAAAGGTATCATGGGACAATTTCTGGTATGGCCAAAGTATTTTTAAGACATTATGCTTTATGACATTATTTAAAACTGACATTAGTAGGAGGACTTGTATGTAATTACACATACAATCTATTTCAAATCCTAAAAGATAATGCTATGAAAGTGCTGCACTCAATATGCCAGCAAATTTGGAAAACTCAGCAATGAACACAGGACTGGAAAAGATAAGTTTTCATTCCAATTCCAAAGAAAGGCAATGCCAAAGAATGCTCAAACTACCGCACAATTGCACTCATCTCACACGTTAGCAAAGTAATGCTCAAAATTCTCCAAGCCAGGCTTCAACAATATGTGAATCATGAACTTCCAGATGTTCAAACTGGATTTAGAAAAGGCAAACGAACCAGAGATCAAATTGCCAACATCCCCTGGATCACTGAAAAAGCGAGAGTTCCAGAAAAACATCTACTTCTGCTTGACTATGCCAAAGCTTTTGACTGTGTGCCTCACAACAAACTGTGGAAAATTCTGAGAGATGTGGGAATACCACACCACCTGACCTGCCTCCTGAGCAATCTGTATGCAGGTCAAGAAGCAACAGTTAGAAATGGACATGAAACAACAGACTGGTTCCAAACAGGAAAAGGAGTACGTCAAGGCTGTGTATTGTCACCCTCCTTATTTAACTTATATGCAGAGTACATCATGAGAAACACTGGGCTGCATGAAGCATAAGCTGGAATCAAGATTGCCAGGAGAAATATCAATAACTGCAGATATGCAGATGACACCACAGAAAGCAAAGAACTAAAGAGCCTCTTGATGAAAGTGAAACAGGAGAGTGGAAAAGCTGGCTTAAAACCCAACATTCAGAAAACTAAGACCATGGCACCTGGTCCCATCACTTCATGGCAAATAGATGGGGAAACAGTGGGAACTGTGACAGACTTTATTTTGGGGGGCTCCAAAATCCCTGCAGATGATAACTGCAGCCATGAAATTAAAAAAACGCTTTGTCCTTGGAAGAAAAGTTATGACCAACCTAGACAGCATATTAAAAAGCAGAGACATTACTTTGCCAACAAAGGTCTTAGTCAAAGCTATAGTTTTTCCAGTAGTCATGTATGGATGTGAGAGTCAGACTACAAAGAAAGCTGAGTGCCGAAGAATTGATGCTTTTGAACTGTGGTATTGGAGAAGACTCTTGAGAGTCCCTTGGACTGCAAGGAGATCCAACCTGTCAATTCTAAAGGAAATCAGTCCTGAATATTCACTGGAAGGACTGATGCTGAAGCTGAAACTCCAATACTTTGGCCACCTGATGCGAAGAGCTGACTCCTTGGAAAAGACCCTGATGCTGGGAAAAGATTGAAAGCAGGAGAAGAGGACGACAGAGGATCAGATGGTTGGATGGCATCACCGACTCAATGGACATGAGTTTGGGTAAACTCCGGGAGTTGGTGATGGACAGGGAGGCCTGGTGTGCTGCAGTCCATGGGGTTGCAGAGTCGGACACGATTGAGCGACTGAACTGAACTTGTATATGATTCTCCTATGCAACCACTTGCAAAGGAGATTAGTTGTCAATCCACAGGATTATTATCTACTTTTAAAACACATCTCCTGCATACCCACGTCAACCACTTTTCCAATCTTGGGTAAAATTTAAATACAAACACACATAAAGAAAACAGAAGTACAAATGGTAGACGTTTTTTGCACTATTCTCTAGACACAGTGATCCTAAGACTTGGAACAATGACTAAACTTTTTCTTGTTTCTCAGCTTAAAGCATTTCTATCACTCCAAGTATTCAGTGTGCAGCATGGTTTTAAAGGAAATTATTTTCTTCCCTAACCCGTTCTCAGCTTCTAATCAAACTGCAGGTTTGCATGTGGCCATATTATGATCCTTGGCCCCTATTCAGACTGACTGTTCCGGCTGAGAACACAAAGCATTTTTGCCAGCTGTGAATGCTGACACTGACTCATTACCCTTCTGGTCCTCTCGCCTGCATTCTGGGTCATGCCTTTAACTTCAGACCAGTAGCGCCTGCTCACTCTATCTATGGCAGCCCACTCCAGTACTCTTGCCCGGAGAATCCCAGGGATGGAGGAGCCTGGTGGGCTGTCATCTATGGGGTCGCACAGAGTCGGACACAACTGAAGCGACTTAGCAGCAGCAGCACTCTATCTGAGAGTCTTAAAAAGGAAAATCAGTAAAAAACCAACACACGAAAAGCTGCAAATGAAATTTTATCCCCTTTTGCCCATTATATTTTTAATCAGCACTTATAAATGTGGCTAACAGCTTCTAGTTAAAATCATACTGCAATTTTTCTTGGCAAGTTTAAATAGAAATTTACTTTAAATATGGTATTCTTTGTAGTATCACTAGAAAGAATCATGTGACAAGAAAAACATCTTAAACTCAGGAATATTCCCTTAAAAAATTATAATTTTATGTCTTTCCCCAGACATTTACCCTCCATTTAATGGTCTGTCAAACACCAGTTTTTGAATATTCAACATGGAAACAATAAAGGCAGCTCTCTGAGCAAGAAAAATTATTGGGACAAATAATATCATTATCTTACCCATCAGAACTCTACATCGCAAGTGACAGAAAGCCAACTCAAGCCACATTAAGCCAAAAAAAAGACATTAGTGGCTTATAAAGCTGGGCAGAAACTAGCATAGTTCTGAAAGAAAAACTGTAGAAAGGAGGGGCTCAAAAAATGGGAGTAGGTCTCCTTTGGTTGGTTGGTGTGTGTGTCTCTCCCTAACCGCCCTCCCCCCACACTCAACTCATCCCTAATAGTTTCTCCTTAGCTTTATCATTTAAGCAGAACTTAAAGCACATGTAATGAGTAATGTGCCCACCTCTTTGATGGTTGGGTGGGCTAGGGTGGGGGGGGGGAATGGGTGGGCAAGATACATTTCTAAAAGAGGGGTTGGGTTGAAGGGAATATCCTGAGGAACCCAAAACAATTACACTCAGTCAAAACATTAATCAAAAAATTCAGCACCACACCTGTGGCAGATGCCACACTAGCCCTTTACATATGCTATTTCCATGGAAGGCTCGCAATAACATCATCAGAGTGGTATTACCATATCCATTCTCTAGATGAGAAGACTTAGATTCAGAAAAGTTAAGTAACCAGTAAAAGTTACTGGTTTAAAGTAACCAGTAAAAGTCCTGATTTAAAAGCAGGACTAACTCCAAGTCACATGTATACTCATTAACCTTTTTTATAATGTCCCAAATGTCTTCCAAATCAAAAACTGACAGTGATACATTGTACATTGCAACCTCTCACAAAGATAAATGACTTAAAGGAGCCTGAACTATAAGTGCAGATATTGTTTTACCTTTAGAGGGATTCCTCTAAGTCAGGCAAGATTAAAGATACTGTGAAACCATTAACAGGAATAATATAATTAAGGACATACATCCAAATAGTAGGGGTTCCCTGATGGCTCAGACAGTAAAGAATATGCCTGCAATGCAGGAGACCCAGGTTCAAATCCTGGGTCAGGAAGATCCCCTGGAGAAGGAAATGGCAACCTACTCCAGTATTCTTGCCTGGAGAATTCCATGGTCAGAGAAGCCTGGCCAGCTACAGTCCATGGGGTCAAAAAGAGTTGGTCATGACTGAGCAACTAACATTTTCACTTTCATCCAAATAGCAAGGATATGAAAGTTAGCCAGAAGGAGGGAAAAAGGGTATTTTATCACCATTATTCTTTTGTAATGCTCAAAATTCTCCAAGCCAGGCTTCAACAGTACATGAATTATGAACTTCCAGATGTTCAAACTGGATTTAGAAAAGGCAGAGGAACCAGAGATCAAATTGCCAACATCCACTGGATCATCAAAAAAGCAAGAGAGTTCCAGAAAAACATCTACTTTTGTTTTATTGACTACACCAAAGCCTTTGACTGTGTGGATCACAACAAACTGGAAAATTCTGAGAGAGATGGGATACCAGACCACCTGATCTGCCTCCTGAGCAATCTGTATGCAGGTCAAGAAGCAACAGTTAGAACAGAACATGGAACAACACACTGATTCCAAATTGGGAAATGAGTACATCAAGGCTGTATATTGTCACCCTGCTTATTTAACTTATATGCAGAGTACATCATGAGAAATGCTGGACTGGATGAATGCAGGTCAAGAAGCAACAGTCAGAAGTGGACATGGAACAACAGACTGGTTCCAAACAGGAAAAGGAGTGCGTCAAGGCTATATATTGTCACCCTGCTTATTTAACTTATATGCAGAGTACACCATAAGAAATGCTGGGAAAAAAAAAAAGAGAAATGCTGGACTGGAAGAACTACAAGCTAGAATCAAGATTGCTGGAAGAAATATCAATCACCTCAGATATGCAGATGACACCACACTTATAGCAGAAAGCAAAGAACTGAAGAGCCTCTTGATGAAAATGAAACAGGAGAGTGAAAAAGCTGGCCTAAAATTCAACATTCAGAAGACTAAGATCATGGCACCTGGTTCCATCACTTCATGGCAAATAGAAGGGAAAGCAATGGAAACAGTGACAGACTTTATTTTGGGGGGCTCTAAAACCACTGCAGATGATGATTGCACCCATGAAATTCTAAGACACTTGCTCCTTGGAAGACAAGTTATGACCAACCTAGACAGCATATTAAAAAGCAGAGACATTACTTTACCAACAAAGGTCCATCTACTCAAAGCTATGGTTTTTCCAGTAGTCATGTATGGATGTGAGAGTTGGACTCTAAAGAAAGCTGAGCACCAAAGAATTGATGCTTTTGAACTATGGTGTTGGAGAAGACTCTTGAGAGTCCCTTGGACAGCAAGGAGATCCAACCAGTCCGTCCCGAAGGAAATCAGTCCTAAATAGTCACTGAAAGGACTGATGCTGAAGCTGAAACTCCAATACTCTGGCCACCTGACATGAAGAACTGACTCACTGGAAAAGACCCTGATGCTGGGAAAGATTGAAGGCAGGAGGAGAAGGGGACGACAGAGGATGAGATGATTGGATGGCATCACCGACTCAATGGACATGAGTTTGAGTAAGCTCCGGGAGTTGATGTTGGACAGGGAAGCCTGGCGTGCTACAGTCCATGGGGTTGCAAAGAGTCGGACACGACTGAGCGACTGAACTGAACTAATTCTTATATGCAACTAAGAACAAAACAAAATGCCCAATATAGGGAGGCTAATAGGAAACCCCATAATAAAGCTATGTCATAAAGTACACAGGAAGAAAGAGAAACCTATTATATGAAAAGCAACAGCACAGAAACTTATCTTCTTAACCTTGGCACAAGTTGAAGGTGGCGGGGGGGGGGGGGGGGGCAAGTAACTGCTTCAAATTTGAAACACCATCCAGAACTAACAGACTTGGAATCGGAATTCATACTACTAGTGCAGTTCAAATACTCAACCACTAAATTTAATTTAAAGTGGTCTCAGGTTGCTAGGACCCCAGGCAATGACAGAAGCAAACATAAATCTTTTGTGCAAAAACTGACTTTCAACACACTGACACTGATTGTCAGATGCCATTGATTGTAAGGCACATCCAGATTTCAGAGGTTTTAACATATTGGGGTTGGGGGAAGAGGTGAATGTTAAAATAAATGAGATGTGAAAAGACTGGAAACCACACGCTCTACAGTGGTAGCATTTACATGAAAATTTACTTCCAAATTCACTTTCTCCAATTCTGAAGTCTCTAGCCAATTCCTTCCAATTCCCCAATCTCACCTCACTATCCCTACTACCACACAAACTTTTTGCACTTTCTTCACAGTCCTAACATGTAGTCTATAACCAGTCTTTCTCAATTCAAGATTCTAAAAATATTTAGTTTGTAACACAATAGCTAATACCTGCTAATCATAGTAGACATACTGTTCTTCATGAGAAACTCTGTGAACTGAATTAGTAGCATTTCTGATAATACAGCTAGATTTTGAAATTATTTCTCCCTACTAAGGACATGTTAATACTCTCAATTCAATGGACATGAATTTGAGCAAACTGTGGGAGATAGTGAAGGACAGGAAGCCTGGCGTTTCGTAGTCCATGGGGCCACAAAGAGGTGGATACGACTTAGTGACTGAACCACAACAACTTGCTACATAATAAAATACCACTGATCAAAAATCTTTGGGTTTATAAACAGCTCATCTTGATTAAAAAATCTTTAATCCATTTTAAAAACACTTTATTTGAACATAACTGCAAGCTTACAGAAGAGTTGCAAAACAAGATTAATTCATAGAAGCCCTGTTTGTCCTTTACCTGGACCTGTCTATTGCTAATATTTTGTCCTATTTGTTTTATCACATACACTCTCTTGCATGCTTACTCTATTTTTTTCCTCTTGAACTTTTTAAGAGAAAAGTTCTTACTCATATCCTACTCTATTCCCAAATTCCTCAGTGTAAATTTGTAAGAATAGGGATATTCTCTTACATAACCATACTACAATTAACTTCAGAAAAATCAACATTGCTAAATGCTTTTATCAAATCTACTGCCCTGTTCTAATTTTGTCAACCAGCCCAATAGTATTCTATAGTTTTTATTAACAGGATCTAGTCTATAATTGGGTGTTCCATTTAGTCATATCTCTTTACACTCCTTTAATCTGAAACCTATGTAAAGCTTCTCTACCTTTTATGATACCGACTTTTGTGACAATATAGTCCTTTGTTTTAAATAGTATGCTCCTCATTTTTTGGGTCTCTCTGATCTTTTCTCATAATTAAATTTAGATTATTCATTCTCGGTTGATATGCTAATACTGCTTAGAGAATCACATCTAGAAACATACAATATCCATTTACCCCTTACTGCTATTAATTTTGATCATCTGATCAAGGTGTTGTCTGAGTTCTCTTCTGGATAGTTACTATTTTTCCCTTGCAACTAATAAGTAATCTGTGAGGATATACTTTTTAAAGATCCCCATGGATTTAGCAGCCATTGATGATTCTTGCCTGATCCAATCTGCAAAATTTAAATCCATTTAATAATTCATTTAAAAACTATATTAACTATATTTAATGACAGATAAAGTCTGTACGGAGACATCTAAAAATGTACTTATTATCTGAATTACATGAACTTTAGCTTGCATATAGTAACTATTAAAATAAATATCATTAGTGTTAATCACTTTAGCTTATTCATGGCCTGTATTAGTTTTCTAACAACTATGCTGAGCACTGTGATACTTATCTTTGAAATTAAATGTAAAATTCAAATTCTGCCATGTACTTATAAATACGTCACAAGGGCCTAAAAAAAATAATGAAAATAATTGGTACCTTTGCCATAACCCAAAATATTTTGTTTATCACTAAAATATACCTATTTACTGTCAACTCTTCTTTTTTGTGCATTAACTAGAATATGAAGGGAAAGTACTAGAACACAGATGTGGGGCACATAAACTGTTGCTACTATTTTGAAAGACAATTTGGCGACTGCTCTAAAACTTTTAAAGGCATATGCCTAAGGATAAACTTATACAAGATGCAAGTATGCAAATTATAAGAAACTGGAAGTACCTTTATCAATAGAAGCCAGGTCAATAAATTACACTCTATTTAAACAATGGACTACCATGCAGCTACTATAAAAAACAAGATGGGTCTGTGAAAGACACCTATAATAAATGTTAGGTGACCAAAATGTTGTAGAACAGTACTGCAGATCTTATATATGTAAAAAGAAAAAGGAAGGGAGGACATACTACATATATAAATTTACACACATAAACACACACTTACATGTGTTTACATAAACATATGAAATTCTAGAAGGAAACACAAGGACCTGTTAGCAATGTTCCGATCTGGGGAATAAGTGAAGTGAAGTCGCTCAGTCGTGTCTGACTCTTTGCGGCCCCATGGACTGTAGCCCACCAGGCTCCTCTGTCCATGGGATTCTCCAGGCAAGAATACTGGAGTGGGTTGCCATTTCCTTCTCCAAGGAATAAGACTGGAAAGTAAAAGTCAGGAACTTTTAATTTTTCATTTTACATCTTATTCTACTTTTAAAATTGCTAACCAAAAGCATGAGTTGCTTATATTTTTTAATCTGTAACAATTCTTTAAATATCAGAAGTAAACTAGCAATCACAACTGAAAGTGAAATAAAAAGAACTATCACCTGCTAGGAATAGCATAAAACTATATTTTTTCATATTCTAATTCTAGTCTCCAATCCAGAAGGAGAAATTAGCAGTTGCTGCACACACACAGCCAATATTTTTCCATTATTATCTTTCTAGTAATTATCAATGGCACAAAATTTCCAGATGGCTGACCAGAGCAAAGGATACTTGTGGCCTATGGCCCTGAAGGAGAAAGAGAAAAGTTACCTACCAACATGACAGAAGTTACATTCATAAGGAAAAACCTGAACAAATCAGCCAATCTCTTCATAAAATCCATGATATTCAACTAAATTATCAAGTTGAATGAAGTAAAGAGTGACTGATTCACTGTTCTCTAGTAACTATTTAGTCACTATTCCAGTGACTGAAAGATTAATGCAATTCCTCAAAGTACATTCCCTGGAGAAGGAAATGGCAACCCACTCCAGTATTCTTGCCTGGAGAATTCCATGGACAGAGGAGCCTGGTAGGCTACAATCCATTGGGTCGCAAAGAGTCGGACATGACGACCTCATTTTCATTTTTCAAAGTACATTAATCCAAAATAAAAAATTACTAGCAAACTGCATAGATGGTAATTCTATATAAATATGATAGGTTCCTATCCTGTAATAGCATTCATAAAACATGAACCAAAATTATTAATACTCATGTATATGTCTACATCTATTAGTCTCCATTATATACATTTGTTGTCATTTAGTTGCCAAGTTTTTTCCCAACTCTTTTGTGACCCCATGGATTGTAGCCTGCCAGTCTTCTCTGTCCGTGGGATTTCCCTGGCAAGAATGGAGTGGGTTGTTGTTTCCTTTTCCAAGGGCTCTTCCTGACCCAGGGATTGAACCTGCATCTCCTGCACTGGCAGGCAGATTCTTTATCACTAAGTCACCAGGGAAGCCTTGTATATATATACATCCACATATAAAAATATATTTATGTAGTTATATAACAAATACATATATAAATAATGGGAGCAAAAGGTGCTATATATACAAGTTTTCTCCTCCTCTGCTTTCAAAACAAATTTTTATAACCTGATATTTCACTAAAAAGAAGCCAGGAATCAGTCAGGCCTGGTGTATCTCCAGAGACTACAAAATTAACAATTATTTCTTTTATTATACTTCCAAATCCCCAATAAAAACCTTTGTGGATATATTTTTGGTTTCCTAAAAGCCACATTGTTAATATCAACCACATGTTTTCCATTCTTTTCTTTGCTAGTGACACCAAGGTTCACACAGTACAAAATGATTCCCAGGGCTAAATGTGAAATACATGTCCCTGCCTATCTTTACACCCTGTCTCCTTTATCACTCTTATACTCAATCACTCAGTTCAGTCGCTCAGTTGTGTCCGACTCTTTGCACTCAATCACTACCCTTCAGCAATACTCATTTTCTGAAGTATTCAAATACTCCAAGCCCATCAAGCCTGAGAAGTAGTTGCACTCCTATTCCCACTAACCAGAAAATCCATCTCCAGTTCTTCACGAGACTATCGCCTCATCATTCAAGCCTCAGCTCAAATGTCCTCTTCTTACAAAGGACTTTTATAACCATGCAGTATAAATTAGTCCTTCCAGGCACACTCCATCCCACCATCCTATTTTATTTTCTTCTCAGGACTTATCACACTATTTCAAGCTGTCTTGTTCTTTTATGTATTATTTTTCCAATCATTTTCCCCCAGTATTTTCCTCAACAATGATTTCTAAGCCTTGTGACAGAAGGAATCTTCACTATCTTGGTCATTGTGATATCCCCAGCATCTGGTACACAGTAGATACACAATATGTATTTGCTAGATGATTGAATTAGGGAGAAATCAATCTTCCCACTACATTCTCTCAGATGTTGACAATATAATCTAATATAGCATCCACCAAAATGCAAAAATATATGTATATGAAAACTGCAATTATGTCTTTACAGCTATTTTGAAATCTATGAAAGTGGCCAAGAATTCTAAAAAATGAATGAATATTGCTCCTGTCTAAATGATCATTACATAAACTTAATACACTGGCAACAAATACAATTTAAAAACCCAATCATATATATGATCTAAAATTTACAATTTATTTTGTTCCTTTGAAAGTGTCATTACCAACATTTTTCTTTAAACTACATTATATTGCTTAGTAACACAAATATTAAAATAGCTATAGTGAGGTACAGAAGAAGTTTTACTTGTGATGTGACCATGATGATGGTATGTAAACGTTTATTGAGCAGTTACTATGTGCCAGTGCCGTAAACACATTACACCTCATCTAATCCTTACATCATCACTAGGAGTTGTGGTACTATTACCATTGCCATTTTACAAATGAGAAAATTCAGAAAGCAGGCTTAATTTATCTAAGGTCACTTAGTAAATTACAAATTCAATCTACCTTCTTTGAAAAACAGATGTTAAGAACATGTAATACTTTAAAAGATAAGTCAGTTTATTGAGCCTTTAGTTTCAGGTATTATATAACATAGTTTAATTTTCATTAATTTAACTCAATTTAAAATTTTTTACATTTAGTGTGAGCCTAGATCAATATACAAATCTGACTTGCACTGCCATCATCAGTAAGAAGGAAAGGGAGGGGAGAGAAGAGGTGGGGGAAGAGAGAAACAGGGAGGGAGGGCAGTTACTGCTAGCAAGTATAATGCACTCCATCTCCAGGACAGCTGTCAAAGCCCTGGGCTGCCTGACTCAGCACTTGTTCCTCCGTTTACAACAGCTCGATCGGTCTAAAAACATGGTCACTGCACCCTATTTTGTACAGCAGTGAATTCAACATATACAAAAGGGTATTTCACCATTTTTTCTCTTTAATAGGCTCAACATGAAAGATCTGAAATAGCTAGTATCCACATATTTTTTAAACAGTATACAGTTTTCACCTTATTACTATATAAGTAATACAAACGTTCCCAGTATTATACAACAGGATGCAACTTAACATACACTTAATATACATGCTATAGCAACATGCAGTTAAAGGTTAAATTATTTCATTTGTAAATGAGCCAAGACCATACATATACTTTCTCCATAGTAAATATTATACATTCAACCATGAACACTGTAGTTAACCACTAACATGGATTTGAAGTCACAAAATATAAACCAGAAGCTACAGTTTCATCCCCCAAGTTGTTTTTGCCTGTTTTATTCTGTAGTATGTAAAAGCTACAATTCTCTGTTTATTTTTGGTTTGTTTTGGAAGAGGAAGCCCTATAGTAAAGATTCTACCCACAAAAGTGCACATACACAAAGTTAAAAACAGAAGTTATAATCCTTCTTGAAATGTAATTCTGATTTTCAAATTTTATTTTAACACAAACTAAACTGTTAGTGTAAACCCATAATGGTAAAGTAATAAATAAAAACTGAAAAGGACACATAATTATATACTATGATAATTGGACAAGAATATGAGATTGTCCAATCCAGTGCCAATTTTCTTAAATTCAAACTTTTGAAATAAAAATTACTTATAGGTATTTACTGTGATGGTATTTCACAAATACTGTGTAACTGTATAATTATCACCACAATTAAGATATAAATATTTCCATTACCAACAAAAGTTCCCTCAAATTCCTCTGCATTCAATTCCCCCTACCTATGGCCCTAGGCAGCAGATGTTTTGTGACACTGTGAATTATTTTCATTTTCTAGAATTTTATGTAACTGAATTATACAGTACTTATTATATGGTACTTTATACAGTATCATATACAATTCTGTATAATTTAATTATAGTACTTATTATATGGTACATTATACAGTACCATATACAGTACTGTATAATTTAATTATATAGTACTTTGTATATGGCTTCTTCCATTTAGCATGCTGTTTTAATGATTTGAGATTCACACATTATGTGTATTCATAATTCATTTCCATTTATTAATTAGTATATTCATTATAGGGATATACTACAATTTGTTTACCCACTCAAAAGTGCTACAAACTCACATGAATAAGTTTTTCTGTGGAGATATGTTTTCATTTCTCTTCATTAAATACCACAGAGAGAACTCCAAAATCATATGCTAAATTGCCAAAATATTGTCCAATGGAATGTACACTTTTACATTACCAGCAGCAGTGTTTACATTTTTTGCCTAATTTTAATTTGATCATTTGTTTTCTTTTTATTGAATTATAAGAAATCTTTAACAGTACTGGATAGAAGTCATTTATCAGATGGATTCATTATAAATATTTTTCCCATGCTAGTGCTTATCTTTTCATTTTCTACTGACAGCTTTCAAAGAAAAGTTGTTAATTGTAATGAAGTCCAGTTAATTTTTTTTGTTTTTTTATATTCAGAATTTTCTTCTAGATGTTTTATAGTTTTGTTTTTTTAATTTTGGTCTGTAACTCTTTTTGTTGTGAATGGTATGAAGGAAGAGTCAGTGTTCATTTCTGCACTGTGCTCCCCCCCGCCCCAGATTGGCCAGCTGTTTCAGGACATTTATTGAAAAGACTATAACTTCCTCCTTTGAAGTGCCCTGGCACCTTTGCCAAAAGTCAATTGACCTTTTAGAAATGTGGATCTATTTCTGGACACTCAATTCTATTCTACCAATCCATAATATCTGTCTTATTACTACTACCACACTGTATTTAAATAAATCTTGAAATCAGGTAGTTTAAACTATGTTTTTTTTTTAAATGCTTTATTAATTTATCTTTTCATGTAAAAAAAATATATATATATATTTTTTGGCTAGCACACAGTATATTGGATCTTAGATCTCCAACCAAGGATCTAACCCATGACCCCTGAAGTGGAAGCATGGAGTCTTAACCACTGGATCGCCAGGGAAGTCTCAAAAATTTTTGCATTAGACTATCTAAAAAAATTAGATAATAACAAAAAAAAACAAAAAAAATTAGACAATAACTAAAAAACAACTCCTGAAGTTTGTATTAAAATTCCACTGAATGTACAGATCAATTTGTAACTCAGTGTTTCTTAATCTCTATCCATACATTAGAATTATCTGGGCACATCAAAAGATAACTCAAGCTGAGACCCCCATCCCAAACCAATCAAAACAGTAGGTTCTAATATGGAGTTATGATTCAGGAATGCTGGTTTAATCTTTCAGAGAGAATGATTTCATTAAAATTAAAGATATTTGAGACTACAAAAAACTTTTCTGTCACAAATATTGCTGGCGTGTAATTAGAAACTGGGATAGCCATTTAAAAATTAATTTCCATTTGTTAGACTACAGATCTAATATTTAGATAAGACCTAAGTTAAATATCAAGCCCCCTGGTCATCAAGCCAAACTTAAAAAAGAAAAAATTTGGGGGGACTTCCCTGGTGGTCCAGACTTTGAGTTCCCAATGCAGATTTCCCAGGTTTAATCCCTGGTCAGAGAGCTAGATCTCACATGCCACAACTAAAAGATCCTGCACGCTACAACTAAGACCTAGTACAGACAAATAAATAAATAAACTAACAATTTCTTTAAAAAGAAGAAATTTGGAAAATTTTCAGAAGATATTTGAGGAAGAAAAACTCAGGAGAAAAAAAAACCTGACAATCAAGAATTTTATGTCTTGGTAAACTATCATTCAAGAGTGAGAGTTAAACAAAAAAACTTTCAGACATACAAAAAGAACTTACACTAGCTGAACCTAACTAAAAGATATTTCTACATGAGAAAGAAAAATACTAAAACAGAAGGAAGGAGTGTGGCACACACACACAAAATACTACTAGCCCCAAACTCAGCACTGCAAACACACATTTCAGGAACAACTAATCCCAATTTTGTACAAACTATATCAGATAACAGAAAAAGAGGTAACACTCACCAACTTTTTTCATAAGTATAGTGCCACCCTGACATCAAAACCAGATGAGAAGAGATGTTAAAAGAAAAGAACATTAAATGCCAAAATGTCTTATGCAAATAGACACAAAATTCTCAATAAAATATTACCAAACTAAACACAGCAAAGTAGAGGAGAAAAACCAATATAAACTTAGCTGCCTTGATATCAATGAGTGGTGACAAGTCTCCTAAAATGTAATCAAATAAAACATCTTGGCAGTAAGAAAAGGAAGAGAAGAGAAAAAACAGCACATTAAGACCTAGTTGGGTTTACCACAGTACTGTAAGAATTGCAAATATATTTTTCTTTATACTTTTCCATAAATTTGAAACACTATGTGTCACAATTTTTCTTAAGCTCCAAAGGGGTGGTAATCTGCAGACAAAAAAGATTGAAACCTAAATAATGCCCATAGTAGGGAAAAAGAATAGGAAGTCAATTTACTCACAGAACCCTCCAAATACTTAAAACTTGAAGATTTCAATGCCACAGAATGTTGGGGTAAGACTTCCCACTAAATCTGGGGAGTCTGATTGAAAACCTACATATTTATACTGATAAGATGCTGCCACCATCATGCTCAGTCAAGCAAGTACTTCCCTTCAGACTGGCAGACCAGAATGCTGGTCTCTGGAGGAACTCTACAGAGGCCAGACATCTAGAGAAATTCTGCATTTGGTATCAGCAGTAGAAAGCAGACGTGACATAGCATACTGAAAAGTAACAGGTAGTTAACCTCACCAGGAGCAGCTTTAACCAACAAGGGACAGATTTTGGTAGATAAACTGCTCGGTTTTCCTGCACCTCAGAGAGACAAGTCTGTGGCTATTATGCTCTAAACCAGCAAGGAAATATTTGATATTTACACTGTCCCATATGGTAGCCACTAGCTGCAAGTGGATATTGTGCACTTGAGATGTGGCTAGTGTGAACAAAAATTGAATTTTAAATTTTATTTAAGAAATTTAATATTAAATAACAACACAGGGCTAGTAGTTACTACTGGGCCGCACAGAGTCTGAGAGTCTCTAGTAATACTGAATCCTTAGCTGTGCCCACAGTGGTAACCTACTCAATCAATATACTCTTCACTATTAAACAGCTTTCCTCTTGTACTGTCTCACTTCCCCATTCTCTCTGACTATAGTTCCTGGAATCATCTCCCTATCTTAAGAGTCTGCTTTTGGGAGACCAAGACTATAAGGATCTGACGAAAGCTTCCAGAAGAAAGGCAAAGATTAAAATGAGCCAAAAGAAATTAGGAAATGACAGGAAAAAGAAACACAACAAAACATCAACAAACTGTTATTAATAATCTCAGAGATAAAAGTAGATACTATATCTATGAAACAAAAATGTAATATTAAAATGGGAACAGAGACTAAGAAAGCTCTAGGAGAAATTAAAACCATGGCAAAAAAATTTTATAAGTCAGTGGAAGGATGAGAAGATAAAGCGAAAGACAATAAGAAAAAAAAATCCTAACAGCTGTACTTTGGAAGAAAAAAAAAAAGATTTAAAAAAATTATGCAATTAATCCAAGAGATACAATGTCCAAATAGGAGAAGCAATGTCCAATTAATAGTAAGTCCAGAAAGAAAGAATTGAAAAGAAGAAAAAAGAGAGAAATTATTAAAAACTACAGGAAATTTTCCCCAAACTAAAAGATATCAATTTCCTAAATTAAAAAATATATATATATCAGCACATGACTGAAAAAAGACAGGCCAAGGCACATCACAAAAGTTCTGAAGACCAGGATAAAGAAAATCCTAAAAGCTTCCAGAGAGAAATCAAGATTAGTTTCAGACTCTTTAACAGTAACAGTGGATGCTTTTTTTTAAAGTAGACTTAATTTAACAGTCATAATCAGAGAATGTAAATACCAAAAACAGATTTTAAAACTGGGACATAGCTATAGTAAAAGAATGGAATAAAAGTATAAGGGGAGGACTCTGAGACCTAAAATCTCAATTACATACAAGAATTACTTAAGTCAAGAAACTGGCAGAAGAGGCATATTATTTTTAATTATGTAGATAAATACCACAAGAAATAATGAAAAGAATTAGGAGTGATTATGTCTGAGGAGCAGGACTAGAGAGAGGGGAAGAATTAGAGAGGGGACTACAATTTTTCATGTTAATCTTTTAGTGCCATTTTGTTTTTTTTAACTATGTGTATGTATTACTTTGAAGGAAACAAAAATGTACTATAAAAGCAGAACAGAAATTTCATGCTAAAATGGTTCAAGTTTTTGAAAATATTTTTGATTATCAGTTGTAAAGAGATGGTGTAATAACTGGAATCCAAAGATAATTACAACACAGAAAATATCTACTACTCATTTTAGACATCTCATTCAGTAAAACTTAAGAAAATGCTAAGAGGAAATATAGTTCAACCTATTCATTTGTGCGAAGGGAAGACAGCTAGAATATGAATAAACCCATTTATTTTTGCCATTAAAATACACACAAAAAATATAATCTGTCGGGAAGATTAAGCCTCATATAATATGGAGAACATTAAGCTCTATATATTTTACAAAGTTAATATTAAAATTGAGTACTATCACAAATCAATGAGCTAGACATTCACAGAAATGTTAGGCACATAATCGGCCCTTAGTTTTATTAACTAAATGACCAAAGGAGATACTCCAAGCAGGGCTCCTAAAAAAAACAAAGAAAAACCAGTACAAAAATAAAATTTACCATGGATAATATGCAAATAGCAATTGATAACTTAGTATATATTTAGTCACTTTTAGTTTCAGTTTCATCTCTTTTCTTTTCCAGCTAACCTTTTGCCTTTCACTGTGTCATTTTCCCATAAAATGACAGCCACGATAAAAGAGAAGAAAATGATGACATCAGAACATTTACGATAGGAGAATAAATTCACTAGTCAGGAAATCTTGCCAGCAACAATATCACTTGAACTTTACAAGTGAGAACAGAGGTTAAAAGAGAAAATTTCATTTAGAAGAAAAACTTCATCTGGAATATTAGTGATTTTTCTTTTTATTCAATAAATATTTTAAGAAATAATACCCTAAAATTTTTTCCTAAAAATAGAATAAACTGACAAGCCTTCGCTATGAAGTTTTTAAAGCACTGTACTATGATATTAATTGTGGCAAAAGATTACAGTTGTCAGTTCATAAGTAATTCAACACTGAAACATTCGTTTCTAAATTCTCATTTTGACAGCTGACCTGGATAATTTAAATTTTTTTCCTGATTCACAAAATTATATAATAAAATCAATCAACTTCCTCTTCTACTACCTCAAAATTTTAATACAACTTTTAGAGCAAGTGTTTCTAATTCCATTAATATACAGAACCTCCAAACTTAAACTTTTATTATTCAGCACAAGTAATTAACTATCAAGTCTATTCATTTGGTTTTATATAAAAATCAAATGAAATCCTTCTCATACTAATAATTAACATCACTAAATACTAGAATCCACATATTAAACCAATTAGACCTATAGAATGGCAAAAGAATAAGATGTAAAGTAAAAGACTAGCAGGCCAATACTTTTAACTCCAATATTAAAAGTGACCAAGACTAAAAATAATAGCTATTCCTTTATTTCCCCAATGGTTGTGGCCACTGAGAGCAATAGTTGTGTTGGATTCACAACTAAGAGCACCCGGCACAATACCTAATGCTCTCCGTCGAATTTTATTATATGAAAAACTGAATAAATTGTTTGTCTCGATAATATCTATTCCTTTAAATTAAATTTGTGTCTCCATTGTGGGAGGCACGCATAATTACAAAGGATTTTAGAAAGCAATAAATACTACATTTGTCAGCAAAATAATCCCATTAAGATATCAATATCCACAAGTACTAAAACGATTAAATGATCTCTTGGAAAAGCTTTCAGCTATAAAACCCTGAGATTTCACTACAACAGAATATTTTTCTCCTAAAGAGAATTACCTTCTCTGATATTATTCTTTTGTAAGCTTCACTAAATAACACTTTATGCTTTAAAAATGAGAAAGTGTTTCAAAGGGAGCCAGACTTTCTAATTAACTGGAAACGAGAAAAAATTATTAAGGCTTTCATACGAAGGGAAGAAAATAATGTCACTGGTACAATATAAATTTTAGTGACTAAACAACATTATAACTTGCTGAAAAATCAAAAAGGAATCAAGCATTTCCAATACAATTCTACAAATAAAACAGAAATAGTTATAAAATGAGAAGTCATTAATAAATAATTGCTTGAAAACCTAAAGTTTTTAGTGACTGACGAACAAGTACCCCTTTTCATGTATTTTGTGTCCCCTAGAAAGAGGAGATGCTTCTACATGGAATAAAAGTTAACTTTCTTTTTATAAGAAAGGGTCTCTGATGAGAATGCGTGAAGTTGAGGGGAAATAAAGTACTAGATAAGTCTTAAAAACCACCGTATATTTCATTTGTATAAAGTTTTTTTCCCTATCCTTGGTCCTGTCAGTATAGGATAAGCTGACTCTCTGAACCTATCATATGCAAGGAAATATCTTAACTTCTACAAAGTCAAAGAACTTTTGCCAGGACTATGTGGATTTGGAAAAAGAGGAATTCCAGTAAATTCCAAGTAACCATTTGTTACCACAGAGAAATAAAACTGATTTGTTCAGTTTTGGAATGGACGAGCTTTTCATTGGACAGAGACAGCTGGGAATTATAAAGCTTAGCTGCTTTAAGCCACAACCCTCACAAACAGCTAAGAAGCAGTCATCAAGGGTGTGATTCTTAGACTAGCAGAAAGTACATTTTCAAAAGTTCTTTTAGCTTTCAAAAGAATAACTTCTGTTAATAATATTTCTTAAGACCTCCATATGACCACCTGGTCAGTCCCCTTCCTCCATGTACATTATGCATCATAGGTTTTGAAGGAAGATGGATCTGGTTTTTAATAACCAGATCAGTAACTACCAGCTGCCTAATTCTGTTTCCCTAACTATAGAGAAGACAATCATACTCTCTATTTTGATGACTACTTCATAAGCTTTATAAGAAAAAAAAGAGAGATGATCTTACAGATTAAAAGTAGCAGAAACCAATCTTACACAACTTTTTTTAGCAAACAGTGAGAAAAAGGAAATATTAAGTCATTGTATGAAGCCAGCATGACCCTAAAACCAACACCTGACATGGCCATTATGAGAAATGAAAATTATAGAGCAATGTCTCTCATAAAAGCAATGAAAATTCTAAAAAATTATTAATAATAATAATTTAGCAAAGCAAACCCAGCAAGATATAAAAAAGGATAATACATATGACTAAGTGGGATTTATTCCAAGAAAACAATGTTGTTTCAACATTTGGAAATAGACCAAAGTAACTCACCACATTAACAAAATAAAAAAGAGAAATCCTAAGATTATCTCAAACACGCAGAAAAAGTATCTGATAAAATTTAACAGTCATAATTTTAAAAACCTCTTAGCAATCTGGAAATAGAAGGAAAACTCCTTAATCTGATCTGTGCTAAGTCGCTACAGTCCTGTCCAACTCTTTGCAACCCTATGGACTGTAGCCTGCCGGGTTCCTCTATCTATGGGATTCTCCAGGCAAGAGTACTGGAGTGGGCTGTGATTTCCTCCTCAACCCATGGGACTGAACCCACATCTCTTATGTCTCCTGCACTGGCAGGTGGGTTCTTTACCAGTAGCGCCACCTGGGAAGCCCCTTAATCTGATAAAAGGTATCTTTTACACAAAAAAATACACACACATCCCCACCTACAGCTAACATCAATTTTAACATTAATATATTGACTCTATTCCCCAGAAGTTGGGGAGAAAACAAGACTGCCCACTGTCATCACTCCTACTCAACTTAATATTGGAGATTCTAGTCATTAAAATGAGACAATAAAACAGCACAAAAGTATAAAGATCAGAAAAAGTAAAACTGTCCTTGCTCACAGATAACATGATTATATACTAGAAAACGCAAAGCAATCTATGAACAAGCAACTACAATGAATAAATGAACCCAGTAAGGTTTTTTTGATACAAGTTTAAGACTTTTCTACTGTATTTCTATAAAGTAACAGCAAACAAATGGAAAATGAAATTTATGAAACAGTATTACATAATAACAAAAGTCAAATAATGAATAAATCTTACATAAGATGGGTAAGATAACTACACTGGAAAAAAAAATGAGAAAAAAAATTTAAAAATGAAAAGAAATGGGGAAATACACATGGTTCATAGTTTGGAAGATTCAATATTATTATGATAACCAATTCCCCCCCCCAATTAATCTATAGGCCCAATTCAATCCTAATCAAAATCCCAGTAAGATGTTTTGTGGAAACTGACAAACCAATCAAAAATTTACCTAGAGATGCAAAGATCCTAGAATAGCTAAGTTCAAACTTTAACAGGAACAAAGCTAAAGGACTTACACAACCAAATTTCAACATTTATTATAAAGTGACCATGTGACAATGGCCAAAGGATGGACAGATATACCAGCAAAACTGCGTTCAAACACAAGTCCAGACATACATGGTCACCTGTTATGAAAAAAATGTCATTGAAAATCTATGTAGAGAAAAGACAGTCTTTTCAATCAAAGGCAGTAGAGTTTTGGAAACTAGTATGAAATAACAATGAACCTTGAGCTCAATTTCACACCATTAACAAAAGTTAATTCAAGGTAGATCACAAACCTAAAAGTCAAAGGTAAAAACTACAAAGCTTCTAGAAGAAAATATAAGAAAATATCTTCATGATCATCATGTAAGCAAAAAAATGTTTTAATATTCAAAAGGTCACTGAAACTGCTAACTAAAAACTCAAGTTACTAAACTATTAATAGAAAAAATAAGTTGTACTTCATTAAAATTAAGAACTTCTGTTCATCAATAGGGCCTTCCCAGGTGGCACTAGTGGTAAAGAACCTGCCTGCCAATGCAAGAGACAAAAGAGACACAGGTTCAATCCCTGGGTCAGGAGGATCCCCTGGAGGAGGGCATGGCAACCCCCTCCACTATTCTTGCTCAAAGTATCCCATGGACAAAGGAGCCTGGTGAGCTACAGTCCATAGGCTTGCAAAGATTTGGACAGCTGAAGCAACTTAGCACGCACACATTCATCAAAAGATATTCATGTTGATGTTTGGCAGAAACTAACACAATTCTGTAAAGCAATTATCCTTCAATTAAAAAATAAATTTAAAATAAAAAATATTAAGAGAGCAAATAGATAACCTACAGACCAGAAGATATTACCAGGACATAAATCCAGCAAAGGTTTTATATCTAGAATTCATAAAGAATATAAAATACTACTATAAATCAAGTGAAAAAAAAAAAGACAATCCACTGTCAGTTAAAAAAAAAAAAAAAGACAATCCATTTTCTTAAATGAGCAAAAGATCTAGTTAGGAATTTCACAAAAGAGAAAATCCAAATGGCCCATCAATATATAGAAAAGTACTCAAATATCATTAGCATCCAAGAAATGCAAATTAAAGTGACAATAACACGCCACTATCCAACTCATAGAATGGCTACACATTCATTGGAAGTGTTGATTAGAGAGTGGAGCAACTGGAACTCTCATCAACCACTACTAGGTGTGTAAACTGATACAATTTTGGAAAACTACTTGGCAGTTCTGCCAAGGGTTGAATATATACTTACTCTGTGTGCAATATATACTGCATGCGTGCATGTTAAGTTGCTTTAGTTGTGTCTGACTCTTTGCAACCCTAAGGACTGTAGCCCACTAGGCTCCTCTCTTCATGGGATTCTCCAGGCAAGAATACTGGAGTGGGTTGCCATTTCCTTCTCCAGGGGATTTTCCTGACCCAGGGATGGAGCCCGCAGCTCAATCATTACAGGCAGATTATTTACCACTGAGGCACCTGGGAAGCCCCCAATGATTCTGTAAACCCAACTCCTAGGTATATAGTCAACAAAAATTAATATATGTCTACCCAAAGATGTATAAGAATGTTCACAATAGCTTTATTCATAAATGTTCCTCCCAAATGGTAATAACTCAAGTGTATATAAACTGGAGAATGAATAATACATTTGTACCATGCTACACAGAACTGTAACAAACTAGTAATATATTGAACAATACTTTTTGGGTATTGTAGATTATTTTCAGCAAATGAAACCAGATATAAGAATAACATACTATGTAACAATTTATATGAAATTCAAAAACAGGCCAAAAAAATTCATGGAGATAGAACTTAGAGTAGTGGTTAATATATGGACGGAGTAATGTCTCTAACAGTGGAAAAAGATTTCTTCTGGTGTGCTTGGAATGTTGTATATTTGGATCTGGGTGGTAATTACATATGTATATACCTATGAAAACATTCATTGAGCAGTATATTTAAGATTAGTGTACTCTGTATGTTATACCTCAATTTGAAATTTCTGTATTCTCTGAATTTAAAAAAAAAAAAAAGCTTCAATCTGGAATTTGGAACTATCTGCAGGAAAAGAAAGCATTTAACAGAGGACTTGGTCAACTCATAATCTATTTGGTTCATAAAAATGCATGTAAAATAAATGGAAATAAAGTCATGCTAAAAAGGAGACTCAACATTTATTGAGAGTCGATAATAACTCAAGCACTGGGCCAAGGCTATACTTGCACATATACACACATACAGAATCTTATTTAAACTCTAACAAACCTTCAGGACAGGTACTATTATTAATAACTTTAGAGATAAGAAAATTATGGTGAATAGATGTTGCTCCTATTCAATTTTAAATGGTTTGATCTTCATAAACACATTTTGGTTTGCATAAAATAGGTTTCTAAATATACTGACAGAAAGTGATTTGTAAATATCCTACCTGGCTTTCCTATCAAATTTATCTAAATATCCTCCTTCAACACAATGTCATCTTACTCTCTCTTATTTTTCTTTATGACACACATTGCTATCTGATAATATATGTGCTTATTTGCTTATTTTCTATCTCCCCCACTAGAATGCAGGTTACACAAAGGCAGAGACCTTGGCCATGTTGTCCATTGCTCTCCTCTCAGCACCTAGTCGCATGTCTGGCATGTAGTAGAAACCTAATAAATACTAGTGGATGGAATGGAAAATGTAGTAATAAATATCCTGACACTCAATTTGTTCCCTTTTGCATAGTATCTATAAAACTAAAAGACGATGACTATATTCATGTCTTTGATAAAAATGTTTATATAACTTTACCAGCGAAAGACTTGATATATATCTTTAATATGGTGGAATCACTTCATACAAAGAAGAATTTAAAAGACTGAGTTTAACATGTTAAACTAATAAAGATAATTATCTTCCAATTATGTCACAAATTGTGTTATTTTGGAGCCAAGTAAGCAAAGAGCTGGCTTCCCTGGTAGCTCAGCAGTAAAGAATCCACCTGCCGATGCAGGAAACTCCAGTTGAATCCCTGGGTTGGGAAGACCCCCTGGAGTAGGAAATGGCAACCCACTCCAATATTATTGCCTGGGAAATCCCATGAACAGAAGAGCCTGGTGGGTTAGTCCACTGGGTTGCAAATCGGACATGACTTTGCAACTGAACAACAAACAGCAAAGCACAGAATAGGTCACAGTTTCAGGAAGAACTGCTTGGGGCTAGCATTGTGAAAACCGATTACAATACTCAGCATTAACACAGAGCTAAAACAGTGATAACTATACAACCGCTGAGATCCTCCATTATTAAGGAATAGCCAAGATAGGGAAATAACCTAAGTGTCCATCAATGGATGAATGAATACAAACTGTGGTACATGTCTGTGAGTCCATACATCCACAAACAAGCTACAGATTCAGAGAACAGATTGGTGGTTTGCTAGAGTTGGGGCTGTGGGAGTGCACAAAATTGGTGAAGGAGGTCAAAAGTACAACATTCCAGTTATAAAATAAGTTGTGACTATTTTAATAATACTGTATTGCATATTTTAAAGTTTCTGAAAGAGTAAATCTTAAAAGTCTTTGTCACAAGAAAAAACGATTTTTGATAACTATGTAAGGTGACGGACGTTACCTAGACATTTTTTGCATTAAACACAAGTACTGAATCATTATTTGCACACTTGAAACTAATATAATGTTATATATCAATTAAATTTCAATTAAAAAAAAAAACTACTCAAGTGTGCAAGGATGAATGTTTGCACCTTCACTGAATTCTGTTTAATGCACTCTCCTGCCTTGACCCCATTTCCTCACCTCTCTGCTCTAGACCTCTCTGCTCTAGCTACTATCTCTGCTTTGCTTTAATTTCCCTTGCTATTATCTTTATTTGTTCCTTCTGTGCTATATAAATAGATATGTATCTATAAATAGACACACACACATATATATGCATATATATATATATATGGGCTTCCCTGATAGCTCAGTTGGTAAAGAATCTGCCTGCAACGCAGGAGACCCTGGTTCAACTCTTGGGTAGGGAATATCTGCTAGAGAAGGGTTAAGCTACTTACTCCAGTATTCCTGAGCTTCCCTTGTGGCTCAGCTGATAAAGAATCCGCCTGCAATGTGGGAGACCTGGGTTCAATCCCTGGGTTGGGAAGATCCCCTGGAGAAGGGAATGGCTACCCACTCCTGTATTCTGGCCTGGAGAACTCCATGGACTGTATAGCATGGGGTTGCAAAGAGCTGGACACAACTGAGCGACTTTCACTTCATACACACACACACACATATACACACACCATGTATATATCTTTCCCCTCTCTCTAACATTTTTTTTTTTTAATTTGTGGTTGCGCTAGGTCTTTGTTGCTGCATGGGGGCTTTCTCTAGTTATGGCAACCGGGGGTTGCTGCAGTGCATGGGCTTCTCACTGCGGCGGCTTCTCCTGCTGTGGAGAGCGGGCTCTAAGGCACACAGGATTCAGCAATTGCAGCACGTAGGCTCACTGTGACTCTCGGGCTCTAAAGCACAGGCTCAGCAGTTGGAGCACACAGGCTTATTTGCTCCACAGCATGTGGGATCTTCTCCGACCCCTAGACCCCTGCCCCCTGCATTGGTAGGTGGATTCTTATCTACTGTACCATCAGGGAAGTCTGATCTAACATATTTAGATATGCATTTATCTTTGAAGCATACACACACATAAAACTTGCCTGGACCTTGCTTTCACCCCTGCAAAACAGTATTATTTGACATACTGCCACTTCCTTCAAAAAGTATACAACCTCCACTCCCTAATCCCTAATTCACATGATCATCAATAACGACCTTTATCATCAAGTCACACTGCCTTCTGTATGACCTCAATGCATCATTTAAAACAGAACACATCCTCCATTTTTAAACTATCCTCATGACATCCATGATTTTGTGCCTCCCAGGTTTTGTTGGGCCTTGACTTTAAACAATTTAGGGGAACCTCTTTAAGTAAAAAAAAGCAAAATTACAAATATGAACTTTGATATAATGGTGAATACTTATCTAGAATGAGGGGGGAAAAGACAAGTTTCACTAAAATATAGAAAAATAACATCATAACTCTATCAATAATAAACTCCCTAACAAACTTCCAGAATACATTTTCTACATTTTAATTGTATATCTTTCATGAACACTTCTTCGTGTGACAATGATATGTAAGATTTTCTATGATTTTCCATGAGGAGATGGAAATATGTAAGATTTTCTATAAAGAGGCAGATTTTAAAAAAACTTTATGATGACTAAATCACTACTCACATTTCAGAAAATATTCTTTTAGGTTCAAAAACTGTTACTAGCTATGTCATAAGCTTAGTATTTAGTAAATTTACTGTGTCACAAATTTTAGTATTGTCAAATCTGGGGAACCTTATATTTGTTTCTTTTCTTTATAAGCTATCAGATTCAAAAGTTTTTTCCATACTAACTTCTGGTTCTGTATATTTCAAATTGTATTTCTCTTACCCTACTCATATACTTCTAGTGTCAGATTCTGTAGAACATGTCTGTATCATCTATAATCTCTGGCCTTGCATATTTTTTCATAACCCTGAGTCAGTACAGTAAGTAACAAGAGTACAGTTGACCCTTGAACAACTGTGGGGCTATGGGTGCCAACCCTCAGAGCCCTTGAAAACCTGCATGTAATTTACAGTCAGCCTGCCATATAGGCAGCACCTCATATCCAAGGTTTCACATCCACGGAGTCAACCAACTTCAGATAGCACAGTACTACAGTTATTTATTACTAAAAAAAAATATGCATGTAAGTAAAATCCCACAGTTCAAACCTGTATTGTTCAAGAGTCAACTGTATTCCAAATGTCATTCCTTCCTATACCAGAAGAAACAGGAACATTCGTATACCTAACTATCCTCTGAAGTGACAATGAATCACATAAACATATGCTACCCAAACTAAATGTATCCCCAATTCAACTTTCCATTAGCTGGATCCTAAAAATGTCTATAGGCACTCCAATGCTACATGACATGAGGGAAAATGAAGAATGGGAAGAGACAGCACTCTTCACTTAAAATACCTTACTTTTGGAAAGCCTATAGAAATGTGTGGCCATGTGAACACCTTTCTCCCCAAGTCGTAGAAGAAATTTGCACAGTGGTAAATCTCCCACATCCTACCACTCTTCTTCACTGACTCCTCTTTGACATGACAACCACTAAACAGAAATATTTCCCACAATTTTTGCCTTTCTCCTGAAAACCTGCACAATACAGATACTTTCCAAGTCATATTGTCCTTAATTTTTTAAAATTTCATCTGCATTCCTTTCCCACCTGCCCGCCCCCCACCCCCATCTCATCTATTCTCAAGCTTCATCTATGACTTTCTTAGCAAATAATCCTCACTCTAGAAAGTAGTGACTAGACTGTCAACTCTATGGGAAAGGGATATGTCAGCCTTGTGCTCTGTAGGAACTCCAAAGCCTGACCCCGAGGCATCACAGAGGCCTTCTGGGAAACATACTGAGTAGCTCTGAAAGCTGATCTCTAGACTCATTCTCTTTTCAAGCTCCAAACCAATGATCTTCAATTCAGAGTACTCCAGGGTATTCTGGAATACTCTGAATTTCATTTTAGTATTGAAAAAGCAAGGGAGTTCCAGAAGAACATCTATTTCTGCTTCATTGACTATGCCAAAGCCTTTGACTGTGTGGATCACAATAAACTGTGGAAAATTCCCACAGATGGGAATACCAGACCACCTGACCTGCCTCTTGAGAAACCTGTATGCAGGTCAGGAAGCAACAGTTAGAACTGGACATGGAACAACAGACTGGTTCCAATTAGGAAAAGGAGTACATCAAGGCTGTATATTGTCACCCTGCTTATTTAACTTACATGCAGAGTACATCACTTGAAATGCCAAGCTGGATGAAGCACAATCTGGAATCAAGACTGCCAAGAGAAATATCAATAACCTCAGATACGCAGATGACAGCACCCTTATGGCAGAAAGTGAAGAACTAAAGAGCCTCTTGATGAAAGTGAAAGAGGAGAGTGAAAAAGTTGGCTTAAAGATCAACATTCAGAAAACAAAGATCATAGCATCTGGTCCCATCACTTCATGGCAAATAGATGTGGAAACAGTGGCTGACTTTATTTTTCTGGGCTCCAAAATCACTGCAGATGGTGACTGCAGCCATGAAATTAAAAGACGCTTACTCCTTGGAAGGAAAGTTATGACCAACCTAGACAGCATATTAAAAAACAGAGACATTACTTTGTCAACAAAGGTCTAGTCAAGGCTATGGTTTTTCCAGTAGTCATGTCTGGATGTGAGAGTTGGACTCTAAAGAAAGCTGAGCACCGAAGAACTGATGGTTTTGAACTGTGGTGTTGGAGAAGACTCTTGAGAGTCCCTTGGACTGCAAGGAGATCCAACCAGTCCATCCTGAAGGAGATCAGTCCTGGGTGTTCATTGGTAGGACTGATGTTGAAGCTGAAACTCCAATACTTTGGACACCTGATTCAAGGAGCTGACTCATTTGAAAAGACCCTGATGCTAGGAAAGATTGAAGGTGGGAGGAGAAGGGGACGACAGAGGAGGAGATGGTTGGATGGCATCACTGACTCAATGGACATGGAGTTGGGTGGACTACAGGAGTTGGTGATGGATAGGGAGGCCTGGCGTGCCGTGGTTCATGGGGTCGCAAAGAGTCGGACACGACTGAGCAACTGAACTGAACTGAACTGAACCTTTTAAACTCCTAGTAAAAAATTTTCAGAGTAACATTTAAGAAAACTAAGGCACAATGAAATTACAGGCCTTGTTCAAGAACACGGATTATTCCACCGCTTAAACTTCCCTTTTAAAAACAAGTCATGTAGCTCATAAGCCATATAGACCTAACCTGGCATCACACTCATACCCTATACAAGAACACAATTAGAAATGCAAACCCTAGTGCAAGCTATCAAACATGAACAGATAAAAGACTTTTGAGAAAGAAAACAAATACAATAAATAAGAGTAAATATCAATAAATAAATAACAATAAATATGCCTGTATACATGTCTTAAAATTTGTATACAGAATGTACTCAGAAAACACAGAGTACATATTCAGTCATGTAGTCCTGCTCCAGTGAAAGACTTCATTGTAAACATACTACTAAAACAAAAGAGTTCCCAAGCAAATAGGACAAACTGCTGACATAAGCGTGGCACTGACGTATCTATTTGCCTTCAGTTGCTAGGATTCACTGTGTCCATTTTTCTCTAAGCTCTAAAACATGCAACTCTTTGATGTTATGAAGAGTCCATGGTTAAACAAAAAGTTGGCAGAACATTTAACATAAAAAATATTTCAAATTCAAATATCTAATTTCTTGAAAACACATTTTCCCTATGGTTAAAAATCAAATGTTAGTGAAATTTGAAATTCTGTTATCACAGACAGCAACAAAAATCAATTTCAATAAAATGAAATGAAAAGGGAAACTGCATACTTTCAAGTTACTACCACAGAAATAAAATTCTGAATGCAACTATAGAAGAAAATTATCTCCTATTTAGTCAGAAACTTTTTGAACCTGTACAATAAGAGAAGTACACATTTTGCATTTCTCTGAAAAAGGAAACTATGTAGTGATTTGAGTAAATTCCTAAATTACTCAATTAAGATCCATTTCACCTTTAGAATTATAATCTAAAGATTATAAATGAGTGTATTAGACACTAATAAGTAAAGCGAATTTTATGTAATCTGTATGATCTATGAGTGAAGAGGCGATAATAAATATGTTTGATAGGCAAGAAAATAGAAACAGTGGCAACTTTCTGTAACTCCGTAACTGTTAATATAATCCTATCTCAAATTATAGGTCAGTAGGAAAGTTCCCCCAGGAACTTCCATCTGCTCGTGGTACAACACAGCTGTGATGCATTAGATGGGCTTAAACTACCTTTGGTTAGCAGCAAAAGCAACCAAATTTCCAGGAAACCTTCAGAATTCATTAATATTAAATGAATACAATTCCATTGTTTCTCTAACAGCATTTAACAATATTTCTTCACATTCCCCACATGGCTTTCTAACTACTTAAATATTTTTCAACTTTTATATTCTTTGGGATACAACTTCCATTTCTATTTCAAAATTCAACTATCTCAAATCAATTCAATATAACATTATAAATTTACTATGACTTTTTAATTTAAATATTTGGGAAGAAAATATAGGAAGAAAAATTAATAATTTTTCTACCTATACAGTCCAAAGGGTCACAAACAGTCAGACACAGCTAAAGTGAGTGAGCGCACGTGCACACACACACACCACACACACTACCTATACAAAGTTTTATGTAGTTTTATGTAGTTATTTCACTTCAAAAGCCATTTGGCATTATTCAGCAAAACTGAAGCACAGACATAGCCTACCACCTAGGAAGTCTATCCAGGATAAACACAGCAAAAAAAAAAAAGATAATATACAGGCATCAAATATACGTAGAGAATTGAAATTATATAAAGTAAGCTGACCATAATAAAATTAAAAATTAGACTAGAAATCAACAACAAAAAGATAACAGAAATACTCCAAACACTGAGAAACTAAATAACTTCTAAATAAGCTATAATTCAAAGAGAAAATTTAAAGGAAAATTAGAAAATAATATGAACCAAATAAAAAGTAAGATATAACAGATAAAAACTTATGACATGCAGCTAGAGTAGTCCTTAGAGGGAAAGCTAAAACACTAAATGCCTATATTAATACTAGAAGAGAAGAAAAATCTAAAATCAATAATCTAAGCTTCCACATTAAATTAGAAAGAGAACAAAATAAGCCTATAAGCAAGCAGGAAAAAGGTAACAATGATAAAATCACATATCAATGAGAAAACAACAGGAAAGCCAGAGAAAATTAATAAATTGAATACACAGTCTAAAGCTTTCCAAAGAGAAAAAAGAAATTTCTGGTCCCTAATGATATCACTGGAATATTCTACTAAACACTTAAAGAATAAACAGACCTAATTCTACATACTCTCTTCTGAAAACAGAAAAGGGAATACTTCCCAACTCATACTGGAACATCATTACTCCATACCAAAGGCAGAAAAAAACAGTTCCAAGAAAACTACAGACATATCCCTCATGAACATGGATGCAAAAATTCTCAATAAAATATTAACAAATCAAATCCAGCAACGCACAAGAATAATAATACTCCAGAACCAAGCGGTACTTGACCCTGTGATGCAAAAGCTGGTTCAATATTTAAAAAACAAGCAATGTAATCCAACAAGTTAACAATGTAAAGAAACAAAAAAGACATACTTTATGACCATATCACTTGATGCAGAAAACCCATTTGACAACATTCAACTTTCAGCAAACTTAGAAACTTTTCTAACCTAATAAAGAACAGGTATGAATTCACTTAATAGATCCTTATTAAGTGCTACGTGAACTACAGTGCTACCTACGGAATTGAGGATAAGGAATGCAGAAGAGAGATGACACTGTCCCTATGCTTAAGAAGCTCAGCATCTAAACAGGAAGACAATCACATACTTAACTACAGGCACTTTAACAGTAGCATATATAAAACATTATAAATATTTAAAAAAGAACATTCTATCCAGGGGATCAGAGGGGTAGAGGTAGAAAGTCTACTGAAATAGTCTAAGCCAGTTTTCTCTCACTTAAACGACTGCAACAGCCACCTACCTTTCTGCTTCCACTCTACTGACTCCCCACGAATAGCCAATAAAAAAAAAGCCAGAATAGTATTCTTGAAACATGAATTATATCATGAAATTGTCTCATGGCTTCCCATTAGAATGCAGTGAGAAAGAAGGGCAAGTGTCAACATGGTCTACAAGGCCCTGTGTGATCCGCAGGCTTCTTACCTCTCCTACCACTCTCTACCCAGCCATCTTTCTTACTAACTCCCAAGTATGCCAGGGTCTTTCCCACCACAGGGACCTTATCTTTGCTAGGTCCTTCAGCCCAGAATTTTCTTCCCCCAGAGCTTACGTGACCAGTGCCTTTTCAACATTCATGTGTCAGTAAAAATGTCTCTTCAGAGAGGCTCTCCCTGATGATCTTACCTAAAGCACCACCTCCACCTCCACCTCCCTGGCCCATTATTCCGTTTTACTTTTTCAGGTATGATGAAATTTAAAATTACCTGAAGCTAATTTACCATGTTTTTATTTTCTATTTACCTGTGCTACAATTTTTAAGACTCCATTAGAGCAAGAACTTCATGCATCTTGTTCACAGTATCTAGAACAAAACTTGGCACATTTGTATGTGCTCAATAAATATTGCTAAATAAAGATGACATTTAAGATGGATTAAGGAAGGGGGGAGGGCAGGAGGGATTGACCTTGTCAAGAGGAATAAACAGAGAAGGAGAAAAGGAAATCAACATGGTTTATCCAGTGTTTCAACTTTCACAGACTCTGAAGAATAAAGCTACAGTTATGAGGTATCCTGAAGATATTTAGTCTTGTTGTGTTTTCATGATGCATGAATATACTTTCAAACATCTCGTCTTTTCTTGAACATTTTCCCTGGCATGAAAATCATTATCTCATGAAGTAATCAACTCTGATCCAAACACCTTTAAATGACCAAAAGATTTTCTCATGTTTGTCAAAAACTGCCTATTGTTATTTAAACACATTAATCTCAGTTCCGACCCCAGAAGCTCTCATGAAAACAAGAAGTTTAATCCCTATTTTACAGGGCAGGCTTTCAAATATTTGAAGACAAGTAAAACCTCCTAAATATAATTTTAAAAATACATATTAATAACATCTCTTGACAGTGCCTGCTGGGCCCTGGGCTAAGCACTTCATATGAATGACTCATTTAATCCTCACAACTCCTCTATGGTACAGTTATGATGACTATGCCTATTTTACTAATGAGAAAACTGAGGCCTGGATTAGGTAATTTGTCCAGGTCATCAAGCTGGAAAGTGAATTCTGATGCCAGACTACAAATACAGACAGTCCAATCCCAGAGCCTATATTCTTAACTATTAAGCTCACTCTCTAAGTGACTCCTGCTCTTTCTACTGTGAGGGCCCTGTCACCATGTGCAACATACTCAGATGGCAATGCTAAGGCTCAGAACTTGACCCAATATCTTCTACCTAATGATGAAGGCAATGTTGATTCTCATGCATTTATAAAAGCCATGATATAATGCAAGATTTAATAACAAACAAGAGGAAAAGCAGTGTAAAAATTAGTTTTCCTGCAAATACTATCCATTTTTATGGCCTACTATTCCTCTTTGTTCAGCACAGACTCCAAACTGAAATACTTTCCATTTTCAGAGCACATTTTTTATTTCACTACTCCTCTACCTCTCTTTTCATGATTTTCTCTTCCTAAGCAGCTATTCCACTTCTGCAGAGAATGGTATATACCATGTTTTTCATTTTTAAAATTTATTTATTTACCCATTTATTTTTGGCCATGCCTCGCAGCATGTAGGATCTCAGTTCCCCAGCCAGGGATTGAACCCATGCCCCCTGAGTGGAAGTGCAGAGTCTTAACCAAGTGAATCACCAGGGAAGTCCTCTACTATGTTTTAAAAAAGCCAGTTGTGCTGGGTATATTTCATTTGCCCCTCCAGAGCCATTCTCCATTTTTCTCCACTCTGTTCTGTCCCCCAAAGGCTGTCCTGAATAGACTGTAATAACAGTCTCCTTTGCCCAGTCTTTTGGGTAAATTCAGCCAATGGAGACATGAAAAAGTGAGTGGGGAGTAATGTCACCTCTAGTTAGTAATCTACCAGAAGCCAAAGCTTCTATTCAAATGCCCTCACAGTCCTGACAATAACCTCCTTTCCCTGCCCTTATGTGTCCAAAGGCTGTGATGGCTACCTACTGTTGCTCACTAGATACTTCATTATCCCATGTCAGTTTCCTTTAACCCTTCCCACACTTAATAAATCACCCGTACAGTAAGCTCTCCCAAGTTGACCCATTTGAGTATATCATCTATTTTCTGCCAAGGACCTCACTGACACATCTCCACCCTTTCCCTACACCTTCTCTGTTTATACTTCCTTTATAGCACTTTTTTTATCCCCCTGCGCTAGATTCATCTTTGTATCTCCCAAATCATTCATTTCTTACCTGTAGCAGGCACTGAACAAATGTTTCGAGAATAAATGGGGGCAGTGGGGAGCATTCCTGGTGGCTCAGTGGTCAAGAGTCCACCTGCCAATGCAGGAGACATGGGTTTGATCCCTGATGTGGTAGGATCCCACATGCCGCAGAGAAACAAACCCTGTGGGCCACAGCTACTGAGCCAGTGCTCTAGAGCCTAGGAGCCGCAACCACGGAGCCTGTGCTCTCAACAAGGGAAGCCATCACAGTGAGAAGCCCGCACACTGCAATGAAAAGCAGCCCTCACTTGCTCAACTAGAGAAAAGCCCTCGCAGCAATGAAGACCCAAACAGCCAAAAAATAAATAAAATTATTTTAAAAAGAATAAATGGGGGAAATAACATTAAAAAATCAAAAGAACAATATTTCATGACATAAGAAGATAATACACAACCCAAATTTCAGTTTCTATAAAGATTCAAAGACAAGAAAGCTAATCTATTGGGATAAAGGTCAGAATTGTGGACATTTCTGGATGTGGCGATTAACTGGGAGAGGACACAAGGGAGCCACCTATGGTGCTGAAAACGCTCCTTATTTTGATCTGAGTAGTAATAATATGGGTATATACGTATATAAAGTT
The DNA here is from genome assembly GCF_910594005.1 of Cervus elaphus. NCBI lineage: Eukaryota > Metazoa > Chordata > Mammalia > Artiodactyla > Cervidae > Cervus > Cervus elaphus. The sequence continues at coordinate 51,377,146 of NC_057815.1, forward strand.
TTGTTGAGCTGTATACCTAACATTTGTTCACTTTACGGTATGTACAGTAGACCTCACTAAAAAAGAAAAGGAAAAATAAATCTATACGTGCCTGCCTATGTTGAATCAATATAGCTAACACCTCATTTATCCAGAGATTCTTTATTAAAACAAGCAAAAAAGGTCTCTGAACAGTCAAAATAGATGTTACAAAGTCCATATTCTTTATCCATGAGAAAGACTTTCAGGCCTTTTCATCCTTACATTTACACCCAATTCCAATTAGCTTGGTTAACTAGTTTCCTGACCTACTACTGATAATCAGTAGCAAATTGGAAAGGTCGGGAGGATGTGTGTTAAAGATTGATGAGTGAGAAATAACAGCAAACAATAAGAAGCAAGCAAAATAACCTTTAAAGAGCAGGTAAAAACTCAAGATACGAAAAAGTCTGAGATCACTTACTATATGGCAAGGAGACTTTATAAAGCACTTAAGGCATCCTTCTATCACAGCACAGTGAGAGAGACAGTGTAAAATGAAAACTCTTACTTTTCAGGGAAATAATGAACTATTTTTATCAACATCTGTCAGTAAGCAGAAACAGGGGTAAACATGAGAAACAGTCACAGTAAAAATGCATTTAAACTAAAGTAAAAAGATAAATGTCATTTATCAGGTATAAATGTACTTAATTTAAAATAATCACATTTCTGGAGCTTGCTAAATAATTACAACTAATAATTTACTATCATCTTCCTCTTTGGTTTCCCTGGTGGCTCAGAGGGTAAAGCGTCTGCCTGCAATGTGGGAGACCTGGGTTCGAGCCCTGGGTGGGGAAGATCCTCTGGAGAAGGAAATGCAACCCACTCCAGTATTCTTGCCTGGAAAACCCCATGGATGGAGAAGCCTAGTGGACTACTCCATGGACACACAGAATGTCGGACACGACTGAGGGACTTCACTTTTTTCTTTGGCAAACTATAAAAATTAGCAGATTTGTATTAAAAATGCAAAGTTCTCCCTAGAAATTTTTTTTAAACTGCATCTAAGCACTGAAAGAGTTCATTCTATCAACACTGGTTAACTGAGAACCATTCAAACCAAATCTTAAGCATTTTTTGTAAGCCATACCTGAAAAACTAACATCAAAGTTGTTTACAGCACTACTGAACCACTCTAATGTCACTTCAAATCACCATTCTAAGCCACTTCTTTTTTTAAGAGGGAATTCCTACCCATAAGGTCTACATTAATCTCCCAGCTCTGAATGTTCTTTTACACTTTACTTACAAACTCTGTCACTCTTAAAGCAATCCCTCCCCCGGCTAAAGAAGATTACTGCTGGGTTCTGTGATTTCAAGAATGTATTTTTTAGGAATTCTCTTCCTCATGCTATTTTCAACGACAGTATTATAAGTGTGTGCTTGTGTATTAGTAGCTCAGTCATGTCCGACTCTTTGCAACCCTGTGGACTGTGGCTCACCAGTCTCTTCTGTCCATGAAATTCTCCAGGCAAGAATACTAGATAATGGGTTTCCATTCCCTTCTCCAGAGATCTTCCCAACCCAGGAATCAAACCTGGGTCTCCCACATTGCAAGCAGACTCTTTACCATCTGAACCACCAGGGAAGCCCTAGAAGTATACGTAGTATGCAGCGATTAGGGAAAAAATGCCATGTTAAGTGATAAAAAGAACAGTATTTAATGCAGTAATTCAATTCAATAACCTATTTGGTATATGCCAAGCACAAGGCATACATAAATGGATGAGAACTATCTGTGCATTTAAAGAAGGCAAGAAAGAGGCAAGAAAGACCTGTCAACAAATATATTGAATGTTAAGAATAGTAGATGCACACTGAGAAGGAAGTAACTAAGTTTTGTCAAGAGAAGGAAAAAAAGAACAAAAGTAGATTCTGTAGCAGTTTTAAAATTAAGTACATGCCATGCAACTCTGTAAAAAACTACAGTAGCAAAAATGAGGCCTTGCAAAATTTAAATAATTGTTGCATAAAACGTGTTAAGATTACAAATGGCTTTTCCTATTTTCATGTTGAAAGGCAATGCCTTTTCCTCAATCCTACGAGTTTCTGCGAGTTGGAATTTCCCCTAAACTTTCTAACCTCTGTGTGCTTAGTTGCCCAGTCATGTCCAACTCTTTGCGACCCCATGGCCTGGAGACTGCCAGGGTCCTCTGTCCATGGGGATTCTCCAGGCCAGAATACTGGAGTGCATTGCCATGCCATCCTCCAGGGGATCTTCCCAACCCAGGGATCGAACTCAAGTCTCCCGCATTGCAGGAGGATTCCTTACTGTCTGAGCCACCAAGGGAACCCAAGAATAATGGGGTGGATAGCCTATCCTTTCTCCAGGGGATCTTCCTGACCCAGGAATTGAACCAGGGTCTCCTGCATTGGAGGCAGATTCTTTACCAGCTAAGCTACCAGGAAAGCCCCTGGCCTCTCTCTATTCCCTCATTATTTTTCTCCTAGAAGGAGAATAGTAACTTACATGATTGGTAAGTTCAGACTAAAGAATTACCTAAGCATAATTCTACCTGTTGCTTTTTTGCTCTTGGGGGCCTACCTGCTAGCTGGAAGTAGTTCTCAAGTGCTCCTCCATGGATGGGCTCTCCTAGCAAGCAGGGAGGATGTTCCTGGCCCTGTCCTGCCTGTGAGCAGGTATGTCTATTTAGCTCCAGGCTTTACAACTAGAAAGCAAAACTGCCTGCATACATAACCTATGTCCTGCAACATGAGCTTTATCAGGAATAAAGGTGGTATTCTGATCTCTCATCTGTCACTCTTTTCTCAGTTTGCTCAGAATTTGGGAAAGGAATGTGGGTTTTATTTATTGAGATCCCTCAAACACAACTAAATTACAATGTCTTCTCATTTAAAATAAAATCTTCACTTTCATCTTATACTAAGCAGCTGGGTGTAATATATGATTCTTCTTCAAAGACCTCATCGTTCCTAGCAGAACTTTTGTCTTAGCAATGTTTGCTGAAGCAATAAATTTTCAAATAGTAAAGCTCATTCATTACGGTGCATGCGTGCTCAGTCACTTCAGTCCTGTCTGACTTTTTGTGACCCCATGGACTGTAGCCCACCAGGCTCCTCAGTCCATGCGATTCTCTAGGCAAGAATACTAGAGTGGGTTGCCATGCCCTCCTCCAGGGGATCTTCGCTACCCAGGGAAACCCACATCTCCTGCGTCTCCTGCATTGCAGGGAGATTCATGACCACTGAACCATTTAATTTACAAAAAAAAGAAAACTATGAAATGATGTATAAAGTAGTAAATGTTTTGTGTATGTAGGTATTTTCCCCCTAGGAAAAAATATTTCTCCATATATTTGTAAAAACTCACATCCATAATTATTTCTGTCTGCTTTAAACCATTACCATGTAGGCAGTGAAAGATCTTTAGGGAACTTTAAAAGGTAAAACAGAGTGTTAAATTGAAGAAGCAGTAAAGCTCAGTGCCTAATGACTGGAGGGTTGGAGGAATCACTTTTTTATAGAGTTTCTCTTCCTTCTGTTCCCTCATCTCTTGTCTATCTCTTATCAGCCCTGGGGTGGGGCTGCATAACTGTCAGCATGTTTAGCAGACAGTGAGCTATAAAGCAAGAATTATGAGTGAAGGCATTTGTTCGAAGTTCCAGTGTTACCTCCAACCCCAAAGTGACAAACTGGAACAAAATTTAAGCGACAAAAATTATGGCTGCAGTAGCTGACAAATTCTTCATCTGGTAGACCAAAGGTTCTTAACCTTTAACTCTGAAACTTCAAAAGAAGCCCCAATTATCCCTTTTAATCGCTTTTAAACTCATCACTTGCATCTTAGTTGTCCTAATACTAAACAACTGCTAAAAGAGTTTTCCCCATATAATCCCTTATGCACAGCCTTTTCACTCAAAACAGGCTGCAAAAGGAGTTCCAGGACAATAAAAAGGATTGTCTGAAAAATATAAATTTCAATTAACCTTACCACTGATTTATTGCCAACATCCGCTGGATGATCGAAAAAGCAAAAGAGTTCCAGAAAAACATCTATTTCTGCTTCATTGACTATGCCAAAGCCTTTGACTGTGTGGATCACAATAAACTGTGGAAAACTCTTAAAGAGATGGGAATACCAGATCACCTGACTTGCCTCTTAAGAAACCTGTATGCAGGTCAGGAAGCAACAGTTAGAACTGGACATGGAACAACAGACTGGTTCCAAATAGGAAAAGGAGTACATCAAGGCTGTATATTGTCACCTGCTTATTTAACTTATATGCAGAGTATTTCATAAGAAATGCTGGGCTGGATGAAGCACAAGCTGGAATCAAGATTGCCGGGAGAAATACCAATAACCTCAGATATGCAGATGACACCACTCTTATGGCAGAAATTGAAGAACTAAAGAGCCTCTTGATGAAAGTGAAAGAGAAGAGTGAAAAAGTTGGCTTGAAGCTCAACATTCAGAAAACTAAGATCATGGCATCTGGTCCCATCACTTCATGGCAATAGATGGGGAAAACAGTGGAAACAGTGGCTGACTTTATTTTGGGGGGCTCCAAAATCACTGCAGATGGTGATTACAGCCATGAAATTAAAAGAGGCTTACTCCTTGGAAAGAAAGTTATGACCAACCTAGACAGCATATCAAAAAGCAGAAACATTACTTTGTCAACAAAGATCCGTCTAGTCAAGGCTATGGTTTTTCCAGTAGTCATGTATGGATGTGAGAGTTGGACTATAAAGAAAGCTGAGCACAGAAGAATTGATGCTTGTGAACTGTGGTGTTGAAGACTCTTGAGAGTCCCTTGGACTGCAAGGAGATCCAATCAGTCCAACTTAAAGGAAATCAGTCCTGGGTGTTCATTGGATGGAATGACGTTGAAGCCGAAACTCCAATATTTTGGCCACCTGATGTGAAGAGCTGACTCATTTGAAAAGGCCCTGATGCTGGGAAAGATTGAGGGCAGAAAAAGAAGGGGACGACAGAGGAAGAGATGGTTGGATGGCATCACCAACTCAATGGACATGAGTTTGGGTAAACTCTGGGAGCTGGTGATGGACAGGGAAGCCCGGTGTGCTGCGGTTCATGGGGTCGCAAAGAGTCGGACACGACTGAGTGACTGAACTGAACTACCGTTGATTTTAAAGTAATCAGGCATAAAATACCAAGTAGTTCAATAATGAAAATTTTAACTATAATAACACTAATATTGCATGGCATCCTTGCCAGGTGCCAGACACTGTTTCAAGAACTTCACAAGTTAAGATCACAGCATCTGGTCCCATCACTTCATGGCAAATAGATGGGGAAAAAGTGGAAACAGTGACATATTTCATTTCCTTGGGCTCCAAAACCACTGCAGACAGTGACTGTAGCCACGAAATTAAAAGACACTTGCTCCTTGGAAGAAAAGCTATGACAAACCTAGACAGAGTATTAAAAAGCAGAAACATCACATTGCTGACAAAGGTCCGTCTAGTCAAAGCTATGGTTTTTCTAGTAGTCAGGTATGGATGTGAGAGTTGGATCAGAAAGAAAGCTGAGCGCCAAAGAATTGATGCTTTCCAACTGTGGTACTAGAGAAGACCCTTGGGAGTCCCTTGGACGGCAAGGAGATCAAACAAGTTGATCTTAAAGGAAATCAAATGTGAATATTCATTGGAAGGACTGATGCTAAAGCTGAAGCTCCAATACTTTGGCTACCTGATGCAAACAGTCGACTCATTGGAAAAGACCTTGATGCTGGGAAAGATTGAGGGCAAGAGGAGAAAGGGGCAACAGAGGATGAGATGCTTGAATGGCATCACTGATTCAATGGACATGAGTTTGAATAAACTCAGGGGGATAGTGAAGGAGGGGAAGCCTGGCATGTTGCAGTTCATGGGTCAGAAAGAATAAGATACGACTTAGTGACTGAACAACAACAACAGGTTATTAACTCATTTAATCCTCACAATACCACCTCACATCAGTGAGAAAGATGCTATTATTACCTCCAGCTTATACCTGGGGAAACTGAGGTACAGAGAAGTTAATATTTTGCCTAATATCCTGGAAATACCCTCTGGCATCCAGAGATACCATTTAAACTCTGGAGTAGTCTGGCTTCAGCATTGTGCAACACATCTTACTGTTAATGAGAACTCCAAAGACAGTAGGGAATGGAGACCCATCTCCACCTAGAGTTCTTTCCTTTACTCAAGATCAACATGAACTATCAAGAGGAATGACAGTAAGAGTAAGTACAATAATAGATAACCACTGTCAACTCCAAAACATACTATGAGAAATACTAAATAGAGATGTTTGGTCCCTGTTGTCAGGAAGGTTACATCTAATTTGGACATAGCAAGCATGCACATGAGAAAACATGCATTAATCAAGAAAACCAAGCTCTTTGTCATTTCTTCTAAAGCAGGTCCTTTTCCCATATTGCCTATATTGACTAACAATACCACTCACCTTTCAGACACCCAGACCTGAAATATCTTCAGACCTCTCTTTCTTCATCTGAAAATATTCATACTTCTGTGTCTCCACTCCAGTATTCTCACTATAGAGAGAAGGCTCTCACATCATCTCACTATTCTCATTTTTCCTCCCAAGTTAAACGCTACTTTTTTCTAGTTTCAGTTCTGGTTTGTTCTCCCCTCACAAATTTGGCACTGTGAGTAATGTTTCAGAACATCAAGGCTACTTAATTTTACCTATATATTTATCACTAGCATTCCTTCTTGATTTCAGCTCTTCCTGTCTGAAGTATGTGTACTTTTGCTGGTTTAAAAAAAAAACAACAACTCAGTTTTTATTTCTTTCTAGAAGATTTTACTGGGCATTTACTAGTTTGACCGCTATTTTCCCTCAGCACATGACAAATAACAGTCAACTGTTTTCTGGCTTCCATTCTGCTATTAATAAGTCACTTTTTAGTGTAATTGCTGTTCATTTTTTTTTGGTAAGCAACTTCTCTTTTCTCTCTGTTCTCTTTTAGAACTTCTCTTCTGTGTGTGTTCTGAATTCTGCAATGAAGGCATCAAGGGTGGATTTCTTTTCTTTGTTCTGCCTGGGATTCAGTAGGCTTTCTGGATATCAGCTGGTATTTTCATCAGTTCTGTAAAGTTCTATTTTACGGCCACCATCTCCTCAGATATTGCCTGTTCTCCCTTTTATTATCTCCTTTTGGAACTTCAGTTAAATTCATGCTAAACTTTTTTATTTTCTAACTTTTTTGATCCCTCTTTATTAACTTCCATCTATTTTTTTTCTCTGCAAAACATTATGGGCAATTTCTTTGGATCTATATTCTGGTTCACAGGTTCTGTCGTTCAACGGCTATTTAACATGTGCATCAGGTTTTAAATCTGTGGTTATTTTTTCATCTTTAAAAGTTCTATTTTCAAATCTATATGATTATTCTTTAATCCTCTGTTCCCCAAACATTTCCCCAAGCTTCTATTTCATTTCTCTAAGCATATTAAACATGGTTTTTATATCTTATATATAATAGCTCCAAGCTCTGAAGCCTTTGTGAGTTTCTTTTGTTGCATACCTTTTTCTGCAGGTTCTAATTCATAGTGCCTTGTTTCTCTGCAAGTTTTGTTCACTTTTTACTATGTACTGCTCAATTTCCTGGGAACTTTATCTGGGGGAATTATTTGATGTCTTAAGAGAATCTGAATTTACCTCTATTTTACTTAGAGAATTTGAATTTATTTCTATTTACCTAAGACCACTTAACATTTTTCACTTAAGGTTTCTAAGTCTATATATGCAGCATTACTTTAGACAAAAAATTAAATGAGTACTCTGATTCTAATTGTATGATATTTTTGCTTTGGTCACTTCTTTGAGTCTCATTTTTTATGAGGCTTCCATACACACAAAATTAAATTTGTTTTTTTCCTGTTAATTTGTCTTTTATCAATTGAATTACTAGCTCAGCCAAAGAACCTACAAGGGAAGAAAGGAAAAAAATTTTCCCCCACACTACTCCCATTTCTTTTTAGGGATCTAAGATTTTTCTTACTCAGTGATTTCTTTCAAAAGATATATTCTAAAATGCTTAAACTTGTAGCTTAGTTGTTTCAATTGGGAGTTCTTAAGGGCTTGTTATATACTGAAAGTGACACTTAGCATATTACTCACCTGAATTGACTCTAAACATGTGACATGTGCTCTCCTTCATGCATCCTTTTTGTTGTCCCTCCAATAAGTAATTTCATCAAATTTGTAAAGTTCTATTCTCTACACATTTACCCACAAACTGTGGGGGGGTGGTTTGAAAGATCCACCAAGAAATTGAGATTTTTAATACTCTATCCAGTTTTTGACAGGTAAAGAAGATAAAAAAGTCAATAACAACACAGAAGGTATAACAAGGACATTTTACAACTTTATCAACTAGATAGCTAATAAATATTGTACCTAACAATTGAAAAATGTATTTGTTCAAGCATATAGAACATTTATGAAAACTGCTCATATGTTAGGCCACATTCTTTGCCCACATGACACTTAAATCAGAAATCAACAACAACTAGAAAACTTGCACATGATTAGGATTTTTTTCTAAACAATTATTAGTCAAAAAAGGAAATCAAAATGAAAATTAGAAAATTCTTTAGACTGAACAATAACCATACTACACACCCAAATTTGTGAAATTCAACTAAAGCAATATTTAGAGAGAAATGTATAATCTTAAATACATATGCTGGAAAAGCTCAAAGTTAAAATGGGCTTAGCATCTCAATTATAAGTTTAAAAAAGGAACAAGAGGGAATTCCCTGGCAGTCCAGTGGTTAGGACTCCTTACTCTCACTGCCGAGGGCCTGGGTTCAATCCCTGGTAAGGGAACTAAGGTCCACGAGCCTTGTAGTGCAGCCAAGGGAAAAAAAAAAAAATGGAACAAGAAAATAAACTCAAAAAGAGAAACAATAAAAGAGCTGATACAAATAAAACAAGTACCAGTCCCAAGAGTTGGTTTTTTAAAAAGATTAGAAAACAAATTTCTAGTAAGGTTGATTCAGAAACAAAGAAAAAAGATATAAATGATGCTAGGAATGAAAAAGAAGACAAAAAAAGCAGATATTGAACAAATTAAACATAATAAAAAGATTATCAAAAGAAAATAAATTTGAAAAGTTATACTAAAATTTCTAGAAAAATACAACTTAAAATTTTCAAAGTCAAATTGTCCTCTAAATTGTTCAAAAGATTTAATTCAATGGCAATCAAAATCCCAATATGAATTTTTGTAGAACCTGAGAAACTTATTCTAAAATTTATACTGAAAAGCAAAGGTCCAAATATAAATGGCAGACTCTTGAAGAAGAAGATGGGGTAAAAAAAAAAAAAAGAATAATAAGATGAGGGGACTTACAGTATACTGTCACACTATAAAGCTATTGTAACTAAGACAGCATGGTACTAACACAGGGTACATAAACTAATCAATGAAGCAGAACAGAGAAGTCAGATACAGACTCATACACACAGTGAAATTTGATATAGGACAGAGGCAACACTGCTGATAAATGGAAAATAAACTTTTCAATGAATTGTGTTGACATAAGTGGGCATATGGGTAAAAAATGAGCTAAGACCTCTATATCACATTACACATGTAAATCAATTCTAGGTGGATGAAAACTATTTGAAAGGCAAAACTTAAAACTCTGAAAAAACAACACAAGAGTCTATTTTATGACTTCCAGTAGGGAAGACACCGAGGGTCTCACACCATTAGAGGGCAAGACTAGTAGACTTGATAATGTTAAAAATAAGAACCTCAGTTTCAAAGACACCATGAAAACTGGAAGAAGATATTTGCAACCGAAATAATCAATAAAGGATTATGTCCAAAATATATAAAGAACTCATGAATTAAAAAACAAAACTCTGAATTTTTAAAACAGAGAAAGACAACAACACATAATCCCTGAATAATAAATGCAATCCATAAACATAAAAAAATATTCAGCCTTATTAAGTGACTAGAAAAATGCAAATTAAAATCACAAAGTAATACACTTCACACTCTACTAGACAAACAAAGATTAAAGTCAGTAAATAGGAATCACTGATTCAAGGGCATTCTCGTTCTCTACTAGCAAAATATAAATTGTGTGACCATTCTGCAAAACAATTCAACTTCCCAGAGGGTCTTAGTTATCTATGGCTATGCGCATGGGTTGAACCCTGTCCCTCAAAAAAGGATATACGATATCCTAGCTCTCAATACCTTAGAATGCGACTTCATCTGGAAACAAGGTCTTTACAGAGGTGATCGGATTACAATGAGGTGATCAGGATGCAGGCCCTAGTCCAACTGACTGGGGTCCCTACAAAAATGGTAAACTGAGGCACAAAGACAGGGCACAGAGGGAAGACTGTAAGAAGAGACATGGGGAGGGTGCCATGTGAAGATGACGGCAGAGATGGGGTGACAAATCGAAAGGCCGGAAGATGCCAAACATTGCCAGTAAAACTACCAGAAGGTGGGAGACAGGCATGGCACAGATCCTCCCTTCAGAGTCCTCAGAAGGAGCCAACGCTGGGACAGTCTGACCTTGGATTGCCAGTCTCCAGAACTATGAGACAATAAGTTTCTGTTATTTAAGCCACTGGGTTTGCAGTACTTTGGCATAGCAACCCATGCAAACTGTTACAGTCGTTAATGCAAACGAATACATTCCGGTAACAAATTACCACAAACTCAGTCACATAAAACAATACAGTTATCACCTTACAGTTCTGTGGGTAAGAAGTCTGACACAGGTCTCACTAAGTTAAAATCAACGTGTTGGAAAGGCTGTCATTTTTGAGGACTTAAAGAGAAAAATCCACTTCCCTGTCTCTTCTACCTTCGAGAGACTGCCTGCTTTCTCTGGCTCCTGGCCTTCTCCCTTTGTCAAAGCTAAAGGTAGACTGAGTCTTTCTCACATTGTATTACCCCAATCCTACTTCCATTGTCACTTTTCCTTCTCTGATCTCTTCTGTTTTCCTCTTTCATTTTTTGAGGATGCTGTGATTACACTGGGTCTAAAAACATAATCCTGGATAATCTCTCCACCTCAAGGTCCTTAACTTAATCCTATCTGCAAAGTTTCCTTGCTACATAAGGTAACATACCCACAAATTCCAGGGATTATTATATGGACACCTTTGGTTTGCCATTATTCAGCCTACCATACATAGTAAAGTTGAATATGAACATACCTCGTTGTTGTTTAGTCACTAAGTCGTGTCTGACTCTTTGAGACCCCATGGATGGTAGCCTGCCAGGCTCCTCTGTCCATGGGATTTTCCAGGCAAGAATACTGGAGTGGGTTGCCATTTCGTTCTCCAGGGGATCTTCCCAACGTAGGAATCAAACCCAAATCTCCTGTATTGGCAGGCACATTCTTTACCACTGAGCCACCAGGAAAGCCTTACAACTTAGCAATTCTAGATGCATGCATGCACCTAGGAGACATTTACAAAAAATTTCACAGCAGTATTGTAGATAACAGCAGACAACTGAAAACCACCCACAGGTCCATGAACAGTGAAATGGATAAATTTTATTATGGTCATAAGATGAAATACTATACAGCACTGAAAAATGAACTACATCTATCCACATCAACATGAATGAATCTCAAAGTCAAGCAAAAAAGTTACAGAAAAATTCATACAGCATGATTCTGTTTATTAAGGTTCAAAAGCAGACAATACTGACAACATATTATTTCTATTATTTAGTAATATGTCATTGCTCAGTCGTGTCCAACTCTATCCAACCCTATGGAGTACAGCCCGCCAGTCTCCTCTGCTGAAGGGATTTTCCAGGCAAGAATACTGGAGTAGGTAGCCATTCCCTTCTCCAAGGGATCCTCCCGACCCAGGGCTCAAACCCACATCTCCTTTGTCTCCTGCACTGCAGGCAGATCATTTACCACTGAGCCATTGGGGAAGACTCGGTTCAGGGGAGTTATAAAGCCAAGCAAAGGAATGAATAGCAAAAAAAAAAAATCAAGATAGATGTATTGTCTCTGGGACAGAGAGAAGGGGATGCAAAAGAGGTTAACACAAAGGAAATGAGTGGTAAATACTTGATATTTTTCTTTTCTGTCTTATTTTCTTCCTTAAACCATATTTAAAATATATATGTGTGTACAGTCTTTTATATGTATGTATGGCATTTCTCATTAACAAATATAAATGCTAACTAAATAACTTTAAAATATGCTGAAAGCAAGTTGTACAAAATGTAAGGAAGCAACCAAATAATGTACCCTATCTGATAGAGGAGGGAAAATCTATAAAGATAAGATACCTTCCAGGTAAATCAATACTGGAGAAAAAGTTCTAGGCTGTAAAAGAGGAAGTGGGAAATACTCCTCTTCCCCAAATTCCAAGAACAGACTTCCAACAATCTCTTAAATAAACATGAATCAGCTTGTAAATAATATGGTGAACAATGTTATAAACTGTCAGGAACTGCCCACAGACAGAACCCAGCACGACTAAAGTTTTGCTTGGCTAACACAGTTGTTCAGTTTGTTTTGTTCAAACTGAAAGCCCTTAGGTAAAGCCGGCAACAGTCCATTCACTTCCATGCTTCCTCACCTCCCCTCCTTCCTCAACATACAACGTAAACAGGCTCTGTGGCTGGCCTCTGAAGGCACCCGAGTTTGAGTCCAGCTGCATCCTGGTAAGTCACCCTGAAATAACAATATCAGGTACCAAGTTTACCTACAAGGTCATCATCAACTATGTGATTTCAAGAGTACCTCAAGAGTCTCTCACTGCCCTTTCTCTCCCACCACCACCCTCAACCTCTTTTACCTAGGGACATTGTTTATCAGGTGATTGAAGATGGCTGGCAAAGTAAGTACAGCCTTGGAAAACTATGACCACAGGTGCATATGCTCTTTACGGCAAGTACTAGGGGAACTTGGAGTCAAGACGAAGCTTCTAGTCCTGAATCCCAATAATATCTCATGTCATAACCTAGAGACAATATTCTTTCTCCAGACCTGAATTTTTTTCCTTTCTATAAATCTCTCCTCTCTCTTCTCTCTTCTATATCTATATAAACATGCTAATGTCTAGACAAACTTTTCCAGCATGTATAGATTCTTTCCGCTTTGGGAAAGGTTTAAGGCAGGAGAATTCACTAAGGAAACAGGCTGACTTGGTAACTGAAAGAGAACAAGGGAAGAGAATCAGAAAAGGGCCGGCCACTGAGAAGGATTAAAAAAATCAGAGGATAATGAAAAAAGAAACGTCACTAAACTTGACTAAAGCCAAAGTTTTACTTATGGCTGGCCCTGTTTACCTTCCACTCTGTGTGGGAAAACAAACTATAGAGATGTTACTACTTCATGTGGTATAATGAAAATATTCTCTCACACATCATCACATCACTGCTCCACATGACTTGTCAACTTATTTTTAAACATGGCCAACTCTGCTATGACGCAGTTTTGTTCTCAGTTTATACGCTAATTTGAGCATCCCTTTGGTATCGAAAGGCTTCTTAATCTTGACACATTTTAATACATTTCTTAAAGGAGATTTCAATCAGTGTGAATGGTAAAAGCCAGAGAAAAACTCTACATATACATCAGGAACAATAAGCAGTCCTCAAACAGCTAGAGCCACGGATGGATGCGGGGAAAGGGTGTTCCATAAGTTCTAACGGCTTTCTAAAAAAACAAAACACAAGGCTAAAAACAGATTCTTATGGGCTGTGCAAGTAAGGATCAAGGGCATGAACTTTATTCTGTGTACAATGAAAAGCTGTAAGAGATTTCTGAAACAGAGCAAGTGATTTGATAAAAATCTGTTTTTGAAAGATAACTCTGATGGCAAGGTACATATAATATTTACAAAATAAAGCATAAAAAACACTATGTAGGCTGATGTTTAATTGTAAAATATTAACACAAAATTAGAATTGGCCAAATTTCACAGTATTCTTTAAAAAATTCATAGAAGGTTATGCCTTGCAAATTCCTTAGGGGAATAAATAATCACTTAAACTAAAATCTTTTAAAAACCTTCATATCCTTTTTCAAATAAAATTAACACTTTAAATAATATTTATGTGCTTTAAGGCCACAGAATTTTTAAATATTTACCTAACCATTTAGAAAGCACTCAGCATTTTAGATATAGAAAAATATCTCACAAACCGACTAACCTCGTATTTACCTAGTCCATCACACATAAAATGATCTGGTTTACAGCTGAAATCTCCACTGTAGAAAGTATAATTAAAATGACACAGAAATGTAGTTTGTTAAATTCTGGCCAAAGTATCTCATGTAGACAACTAAAATAAAAATTTTTTTTAACTTCTTATTAGTTTCAGCTGAGTCTTGGCAAATACACTACAAACTTAGTGCTTCTTTCCATTAACCCAAGGAGGAACATAGTCAGCAATAACTAAACATTAAACCTAACTGTGAAAATCGTTTTACAAACATATGCCATTATGCTTCAATACAGTATCCAACATAACAATCTAAATGTTAAAAATTACTTAACATCTACTTTCACACAATTAAAAACATTTTTATTGACATGAGTTTTCAATTGCTTTTCAAAGATGTTCATAAAAATGTTTAAATTCATAAGGAAATGAAACTGTAATAAATTTATCAATCCAAAAATGAATATCCACATATATGGGTTAAAAGTTCTTTCTATGAAAAAACACAGACTATTTCTTCATATTTTTCAGTTATCATACCTTGGAAAATATAGGCTTAGCAACATCAACATTAAACATTTAAGTAAAACATCGAGATCTATTAACTTGTGAAGTTTTATTTATACTTTCGTTTGTAGCTCACAAAAAATGTAAACTTACTAAAAGAAATGAATTCTAGAATTGAAAGGTGGTATAGAATTCATCTGCTGGAGCCCCTGATTGGATAGGATACTGAGACTTAGAAAGGCTCACCAACTTTTCCAATATGACCGTAGACCCAAGACTTTACCCTTGAATCTCTATGAATCCAGGGCACTTTCCCCAACATCAGCTTCCACCCAAAACTGTTTGTCTCCCTTCATTTTCTGAAACAAGAGAGTGACTTACAACGATTACATACAATGTTTAGCACTTTTAAAATTAAAAAAAAAATCTCTTAATCTTTTGCTTCTATAAAAGTATAGGTTTCCACTTAACTTCTTTCATATAACGTACATGCAAACAAAACCACAGATCCACTGCTGAACTTCAGGAAAAAAGCATAAGTGAAAATTTTTGTTACTACAATGTCTACCAAGTTAAAAACATCTAGTAGTTTCTAGTATTGCCAAAAGAATATTATAGTTTGACACTGAACATTAGCTAACCATATATAAACCCCTGAACTATTAGCATATACTTAAGACCCCCCCAAAAAAATGTTCCTATTCATAGTGGAATGTGAAGAGTTCAGTACTAATAAAATATGCCCTTTTTAAAAAGCACAAATTGTATATTCCTCTAATACAAATAACAATTAAAGCTACCTTGCATAACAATGCTGCACCTAGCTAACTGTTGAAAAAAGGTTGCTGTGATGGAAAGAGCACAAGACCAGGAATTTTCAATTAATAAGATAACACCCATAATTCACTACTCCAACACATTACAATTATGTTAAACTGTAATACTACTACGCTCAGGAAAACTGTCTACCAGTGTAATGAAACTATGCTAAAACACTTTCCTGGTGTTAAAAAATGCAATCTATTCACAAAAAGTCAAATGTCCAATGTTATTCCTGTCTATGAAAATAGTTGATATGACTTTTCTCTACAGTGAATCTTCTCCTGACAATTTTTCTCCTGATACGTGTGTTCCTGGGCATTGTCTACTATTATCATTGGCGGTAAACTGAGAAAACAAAAGGCATGATATTTTTTTAACAATTTTTTTCAAGCATTTGACCAAATACAGACCACAAAAGCGGCCTCTGAAAACACTTTTCAGCAAGCAAGGTGTTTGTCTCTTTGAGCACTACAGATAGTGTAGTAGCTTATAGATTATATTGAAGAGCAAAGAGCAAAAAAAATCAGAATTGGTAACAATAAGAAACTTCTGTTTCAGATATATTGGGTCCCCAGTGTAAAATGTATCACTAATCAAAAAGTCTGAAAACCAAGGGTATAAACTCCTTCTTGCCAATTTAAGCAAACCTCTACATTTATCCTCTTAGCTGCTTAGAAGAAAGCATTGAAAACTGAAAAATCTAGGTTCAAATCCCAGCACTTCCACTGTTGATGATAATGTGTGAAGTTGGGTAATCTCTATAAGCCTCAGTTTGCTCATCTCTAACTTGAGGTTAATGTCATCTACTATATAGTGTCCTTGTGAAGGTTTAAGACTATACAAGTATTTTGCACTTAGTAAAATGCTCAGAGAATAGTAGCTATAGTTAGTGAGTTTCTTTCTAATGTAGAACAGATAAGATTTCCCTAGGCTATAAAAAGAAACTCTCTCCCTAATGATGATTTCAATTCCTTAAAAAAAAAAAAAAAGTAAACCTACAGGAAAATAAATTGTAAATGTTTTTGGTATATTTCCAAACATTACTAAGATTAAAGGTTAAATTGTTACAACATTCTCCTAATTATGCAACAAACACACAGGACCACGAGTTAGTCTGTAAAAGATTATATTAGCTTATTACTGCTGAAATTTGGGGTGGGGGGTGGGGGAAGAAACCTCTTAAAATTATCCCCAACGGTCTTTTCATCTAAGTTAACAAGTCTCTGTTCCAAAACTCATCACTTTTCTCTTAATTATAAGACCTCAGATTTGTCCTCTCAATTAGCAAGAATAATGAAATCACACTGATTAAAATTCCCACATCTATATATTCACTCATTCTAATGGCTGTATGTTATTTTGGGGGGAAACAGCACCATTATTACAGCAACAAATAAATGACACCAAAAGTGTCATTATTTGATTCTTCAAATAATTCATTTCATTCTTCCGAGAACGCATCTACTGCATAAACAAACTCTTTAAAAAGTGTAACATGCTTAGTCTGCTATTTCATTTCTATTCAAAGATAAATAGTACCTCTGCGTTTTTTTGTTTTTGTTTTTCTAAGCTTCCTGTATTTTAGGAATTATTTCCAGAATAAAACTTTTTTTTTTTAAAACCCTGGAAGTAAACAAGCTTTCAAACGCACTAATTCAATTCGGGAACTGAAGCGATAAAACCGCCCACCTTTCCTTAGCAAACCTTGCCTTTCTGGAAACATACCTGTTCTCTCGAGATGCAAGGCAACGAAGGTCTCCTGAACATTTTGCAACTGCCATAGTAACCGCCTGAAGTTTCTCCGAATGACACGCAGCTG
Organism: Cervus elaphus; assembly: GCF_910594005.1. Lineage (NCBI taxonomy): Eukaryota > Metazoa > Chordata > Mammalia > Artiodactyla > Cervidae > Cervus > Cervus elaphus. The sequence continues at coordinate 51,394,489 of NC_057815.1, forward strand.
GACCTCCTCCGGGGTCTGATCACAGGCACTTTTTCTTCCGCGGTACTGGACAACTGAGGTTGCTGGGGAGCTTCCCTGATTTGAAAGAAGTGATCCAGCCCCAGGGCCAGCAGGCAGCCGACGCCCCCCACCAGGCAGGATAGCAGGGGCCGGAGGGCCGGAGGCAGCGCCCCGAGGCTGGTGAAGGACACCCACCAGACGAAGCTGGAGAAGAGCAGCACCACGATGCTGTGCCGGAGCCTCCCCGGCTGCGCGAGCGTCAGCAAGCCCACGCAGCCCAGCACCAAGAACCACCGGCCCGCCACCGCCGGGGGTGTGTGCGGGCCCGGGGCCCCGGCGTCTCCGTCCGCCCGAGACCAGGCTTCCCACTGCCCCACCAAGAAGTCCCCCAGGTAACAGCAGGCGGGGAGTGCCAGCAGCCACCAGGAGCCGCCGCCGCTCCGGCTCGGCCCGGCGCCCCGCTTGGTCCGGGTCAGGAAGCAGGTGAGGAAGAAGAAGGCACAGGCGATGCTGAAGAGGGGGCTGAGGCTGTGAGAGCAGACGCTCAGCAGGGTCCGCAGCCGGGCGGCCCCGGCAGCCCAGCCCTCGGGCCCGGAGCCGAGCAGCAGAGCGAGGACAAAGGCGGCCAGGGCGCCCAGCGAGAGGCGCGCCCGGGAGAAGGGGGAGCCGCGCCGCGGCTGCTGAGGGGAGGCGGGCGGCGGCAGCAGCAGCTCCACGTTGCAGAAGCGGCAGAGGTGGAAGAAGAAGCCGCGCGGAGGGTCCTGCCGCAGGGGGCTCACGCAGCCCTTCACGTAGCCGTTCCTCACACTCTCGGGGGGCGAGGCGGCCCCGTCCGGCGGCGGCGGGGACCGCATGGCTTTGGCGTCTCGCTCGTCCCTCCTCATGGCCGGGACGCCCGGTGGCCGCGGGGGCTCGGCACGCCCCGCTCGGACCGCAGCGGCCGCTCGCGCTCCCTCCCGCCTGGCCCCCGCGCTCGGAGCGCCCCCCGGCTCGGCGGCGCGTCAGGGCTGCGCCCGCCGGCGCGGCCCGGGGTCCCCGCCGCGCGGGCGGAGGAGCGGCGGGGTCCGGGACATGCTGGCTGAGAAGAGGGGCAGAGGGGGCGCCTCTCCGGGACTTCGGCGGCCGGACTCCCCTCTCCTGTTCCCCCGGGCACTTCTTGGGACTGGAGCGTCGGCGTCGCCTCCCGGCTCCCGCGGGCTGCAACAGTTACCTCTCGGCCCCAGCCTGGTCCGTTGGGCGCGCGAGCGGCGGGCGGGCGCTCCTCCCCCGCCGCTGCCCCGGCCGGGTGCGCGCCCCGCCCGCCCGCCTGCGCGCGCCCGCGCCCCGGCCCGTCCGGCCGCCAAGGGCGCCGCCGCTTCTGCCCGCCGCCTACCCCATCGCGGGCTGGGGACCCCAGCCGCCTCAGCGTGCCCAGGCTGGGGAGAGCGCGGCTTGCGGCCGCCCGGAGGCCGACGCAGGTTGGGAGGGATGGGAGGGACCCTTTTCGGATGGAAGGGGGCAAGCCCGCCATCCTGGGATCCCCCCAGGCGCTCAGGTTCCTTTTGGGATAAGTCGCAGACCTCAAGCAGGCTCCGACAGGTCACCACTGGGGGCGTAGGGAAAGAGGACGCTTGTGGTCCCCAAGGGGAGTGCCTAGTAGAGAAACCGAGTTGAGCGGGGTGGAGGGGAGGCGACGGGTCCCGCCTTTACCCCCATCCCAGTTTAGGGTGGACCCTTGGGCTGTCCGAGCCGAGCTGCGACCTGGTAAGTGCCAGTCCCCACCAAAGTCACGGGGGAGAAGCCTTGATCACTGTGACTAGCTCTGTCCTCACAGCAGCGTGGAGTCTTGGGCCATGCAGCAGGCCCTTCAGAGGCTTTTTAGGGAGGAGCATGCACGTGGAGCGCTCCCTGGGAGCATCCCAGTCGGTATTACCGAGTTTGTCCTCCTCAAGAACCATCTTCACAAAGGGCGGAGCTACCGTCCCATCGTCCCTGCACCCTTGCCAAACTAACAGTGGGTCCACATCTGTTTATGCCTCAACAAGCATGGAAAATCTGTTGTCGAAAAGATCTTCCCACATTGAAGGCTTTTCACTGTAACTACATATTGGGGGTGGGGGGGTGGGAGGATTAGGAGTTCGCTCTAAGACCATTGCCAGGTTTGGATCAGTTGGCCGTGAAAGAAGCCAAATAAGATGCTTTCTGTGAATTACTGATGAAACTAGCTACATGTGGGAAACACGGACTCGAAAGCGGGAAGAACTGCTGTAGGGAAGGGACTGCTCTGGAATCTCACCAATCATAACTATCTTAGTGACTGAACTGTTTCCCTCTTCCAAAACTCTCCCTTCCACCTTATGACAGGCCTGCATTTCTCAAAGAGCTAATTCCACATTTTTCCAGAGAGATGTGAAACCGTACTGTGTGGTAAATCCCACAAACAGGCCCATTTTTCACCAATTAATCTTTGCCCACAGCTAAGACCATTTTTGTATATGGTCATAGTTCACATGCATAGCAGAAATCACAGTGAAATTAGCACAAGAATTTGACCAAAATGAAAAAAGACCAGAATTTTTGTCTGCCTCTTAGGTAAAGGAAAAAATATGTAATAGAGTTTTCAAATTGATTACTCAAATGCTTGCCCTAAGAGATAAAAATCCATGGAGTCTTTTTTTTTCACCAGGACAGTTGAAATTCTTTTTAAAAATATCTCATTTCTACAGAACTCAGCAAATACATGTTTAAATGTATTCAAAAATAAACAGGACTCATCATTACCAGTCAAAGAGTAAATTAGGAAGCTTGATGGATACATTTTGAGCTTGTACAGAAGGGCATGGCAAGCTAGTGTCAGCATCACTGAAATGCCAATTATAAATTCTCATTGGAAATAATAAATTGCTCTGATAGAATAAATTCAGATTAAAGTTGTTAATAAATACAGTTATTATCATTAGTACTGTTGTTTTAAAAGCTTAGGTTATATCTGAAGTAGGATAGGCATGGTAATGGAAATAGTGGTAAACTAGAAATCCATTTCATTGTTTCTAGTTATGGCCCAGCCATTCATACCCCAGCATTAAGCAAGTCATGTAACATTTACAGGCCTCAGTGTCCACAGTTGTAAAATAAAGCAATTTCATTTTGAAGATCTTAAAATCACTTCCAGTTTTAAAAAGCTGTGATTTCTACATGCCAAAAATATATAGGCACTTTTAGGATCCAAGTATTGCCAAGAGTAATAAAGTAAAGAAGGCAGAGCACCAAAGAATTGATGCCTTCAAACTGTGTTGCTGGAGAAGGCTCTTGAGGGTCCCTTGGACAGCAAGGAGATCGAGCCAGTCAATCTTAAGGGAAATCAACTCTGAATACTCGTTGAAAGGACTGAAGCTGAAGCTTCAGTATTTTGGTCATCTGATGCGAACAGCCAGTTCATTGGAAAAGTCCCTGATGCTGGGAAAGATTGAGGGCAGAAGGAGAAGAGGGTGTCAGAGCATAAGATGACTGGATGGCATTACCCATGCAATGGACATGAACTTGGGCAAACTGAGAGATCATGAGGGACAGGGAAGCCTGGCATGCCACAGTCCATGAAATCGCAGAGTCGGAAACGACTTGGCGACTGAACAACAACAATTGCTAAGAGCAACCTTTGAATTATTCATACCACCAAACTAAAGCAAACTCTGTGTTGACAAATAAAGATAAAAGGATTTGTATCCAAGGACTATTATCTGGAAAATAAAATGCAAAGTCCTCTTCGTACTTCCCAGTTCTCCTTCTCTGAACTGATTCCAGCACCTGAGAAGATTGCAAAATAAAATGTAAGGACAGCCTGGTGCACTGGGAAGACCCAGAGGAGTCGGGTGAAGAGGGAGGTGGGAGGGGGGATCGGGATGGGGAATAAGTGTAAATCTATGGCTGATTCATATCAATGTATGACAAAACCCACTGAAATGTTGTGAAGTAATTAGCCTCCAACTAATAAAAAAATTTAAAAAAAAAAAAAAAAAAAAAAAAATGTAAGGACATCCCCAAAGACCATCAGTTTACTTAACTAAAAGTGGAAGTGTTAGTCACTCAGTTGTGTCAACTCCTTTGTGGCCCCATGGACTGTAGCCCACCAGACTCCTCTGTACATGGGATTCTCCAAGCAAGAATACTGGAGAGGGTAGCCATTCCCTTCTCCAGGGGATCTTCCCAACCCAGAGATGGAACCCAGGTCTCCTGTATTGCAGGCAGATTCTTTACCGTCTGAGCCACCAGGGAAGAATGCCATGAACAGAGGACCCGGGCTACAGTCCATAGGGTCGCAAAGAGTCAGACATGACTGAGCGACTAACGCTTTCACTTGCTTAACTAAAAATTTGAATCAGCTAGCTATGTTTATAGCAACTCCCTTCTCTCTTTACAGTTTTTATCAGAGATTATTAGTAGGTCACATGTCTTAGAGTTCAAATTATTTATTCTTTTGCCAGTTTTAAGCAACCAGTAGAATTATTTAACTCCTGTCTTTGGGTTTAAGATTGTATGACCATTATCTGTTGTGGGAAAAAAAAGACCTAAAGTGATAACATACCTTTGACTTTTCTCAACCATTTCTACCTCAGCCTCATTGTTACCTGATTTTGCCTTCCCTCATGTCTTGACACATAATCTCCCCACTGGACTCATTCTCCCGGTTTAATGATCCCTCACATAGGATCCTAATGCTTACCACCCAGCTCCTGAGTCCTGGTGCAGTGCAACCCCCTGTCTACTTCTGTGTTCTAAATAGGAGGTCCTTACCCTCAAACCCCAAGGACTCAGTTTTCCCACGTGCCCCAGTTTATAGCATGAGAATGTTGTTTTGTTCTCCATTTTAGGTCCCCACACCAATAAGCTGCCAATGCTGCAATTAATTATGGAAGAACCAAAATCCTGCGTAGGTCTTTCCAGTGTCAGGGCCAAAAGCTCTGCCCATAAACACTAGTCTACTGGTAAGGACCCGATGGGTGGGCCTTCTAGATGCCACTGCCTGCCCACCTATCTAACCTTACAGGCACCAAATGAGATGTCCCATTGCTGGGCTCAACCCAAATGTTAGAACACCCAGTTTTTCATGTGGGACCTCTGGGTCTCACCATTCCTTGTTTGGAAATTGCTCTCCCTGAATTCTCTTGTTCTCTCCTTTGTCCTCAAAGAAGCCAAAATAACACATGACCTCTTGTTAGGTCTTAGCAACTCCCCCCCCCACTTCTGTCCTCTGATAGGTCTTAACTCCTCATCCTTATCCCTTGTGCTTTCAGTCTCTTTTTTAAAAGAAGACAGGATTATTCCCTAAACTCTAAAATCCAGATGTAAAGAAAATCCATTTCTAGAGCAGGATTCCCAGAAATTCCCTTCCAAAATTAAAATTTTTAAACGGATCTTAGTCCGTATACATATTATCATGGAACGTTAAGTGGGAAGCGGTGGTAAAGGTGAATGGATGAGGGCTAAGACTCTGTCCAGTCACCATCACTGTTCCATCATCAAATGAATTCTCAGCTTCTGAGTCCTCAATTTATGGAGCAGCCTCTAAAGATTTGCTAAGAACAGTTGAATAGTAGCAGATAAAGATGATCAGTTCTTTAAGAGCTTTTTAAATTACTGTTCTTATTCTGTATTGTCACCTCTCAACTCTAGTTTTCAAATTTCTTCAAAAGAAATGTTATGCAAATAAAAGCAGACTTATTGAAGTGGGCCTCCCTGAAGTGGCTCAGATGGGTAAAGAAATCTCCTGCAGTGCAGGAGACCCAGGTTCGATCCCTGGGTTGGAAAGATCCCCTGGAAAAGGAAATGGCAACCCACTCCAGTATTCTTGCCTGGAGAATTCTATGGACAGAGAAGACTTGCAGGCTACAGTCAGTCCATGCAGCTCAAAGCAAGTTGGACAAGACTGTGTAACAAACACTGTTACTGAAGTGGAGGTGTCCTGGGTCAGAGCCTGACTAATAGCAGGTCTCTGACACCTCCTACTCTGACCTGAAGCCCCTCTTTGGAATCCTTGGGCCAAAAGAAAGGGAGAAAGTAGAGAAGGAGGGAAACAAAGAAGGGAAGGAGGGAGGAAGGGAAAGAAAAGGAGAAAAAATTTTGGAAGGGAGGGAGGGAGAGATGGGGGAAACAAAGGAAGAAAGAAAGGGGAGGGAGAGAAGAAGGAAGGAAGATTTAAAACCTCTGAAATAGACTATAAAATGGATCTGAATTGAATTTTGGAAAGTGCTTAGGGCTGAGTTCTCTTTCTAAAATGTAACTTTTCAGGATTCAGTAATAAAGCAATCCTAATTTTTCAGGGATAAAGATATAAAGCAGTCTGAAAAAAAAAAAATTTCATGAATAGCCAGTAAATTAGGCAGTGTCATTGAGATTCCAAATTCCAAAACTGGAGTGGTTTCTTAAGATAGGAGAAAACGTTAAAAGGTATTGAAAGAATGAAAGAAGTAACATTTTCAAACTTACATTTGAAAACAAGAAGACTGGCTTTCCTCTGGTACAGAAAGGATCATTCTGTTTCAATATGCAGTGGCAGTTGCCTAAGTGTGTTAATACTATCTATTTTCCTTCCAGCTAAAACTCATCTCAGAATCTGAACCTCACTTTGACTCTCTTTAGATCATCTCAACAAGTATTTATTGATTGCCCTCTATATATATATGCAGAGCGTCATGCTAGATGCTAGTCAGAACAATTAAAAACTACTGTATAAACTTCTAAAAGCTTCCTCAAGATGCAGCTTTATGTGGGAGGTAGGGGTACATAGACCATTAAAGAGCACAAGAGAATACATGATTTAAAAAAAAAAAAAAACTGCTGGGAACTGTGCTTGAGAACTATTAAAGAAGGAGAGAGTCATCCTTCTCTGGAGTCTCCATCCTATGTGGTTGTCTCAGCTCATTTTCAAGTTTTGTCCTCTCCCCAGTATCTGTCTGGATGGCTGTCTTCCTCCCTCTCTCCCCTCTGCCTACCTTCTCTCTCTCATCTCTGTATTTAATCCCTCACTTCTTTTACTTCCTCAGCTCTCCTATGCACCACTCCCTTCTGCCAGCGATGAACCTCTCTCCCTCAATGAATGCATTCATTCATTCAACGTTTGATGTCAAGTGTCTAACATTGTGCTGGGGGCTGTGCTAGCCGACAAAGATGGGCCACTGATGACAGATGGGCCTCCTGCCCGTCAGGGTTCATGGGGAAAGCTAGAAAAGTAAGACTGCTAGAGCCCAGTGGAACAGGAGCTGTGATTTAGACGTAAGCAAGCTCAGTGTCCTGTGCGAGCTCAGAGGGGGGAAACCTATAACCCAGACCAAGGCTGGAGTTTCGGGCAAGGAGTAATGCTCTTGAGGAATCAGAGGAGATTTTGAGGCTCGGCACTGAAAGATGAGACATTAACTAAATAAAATAGGAGAAAAGACAGCCTGGACAAAGGAAGCAAGTGAGTTTAAAGGTTTGGAAGAATAGTGCATTTGGCCGGAGTGTAAAATATGAAGCGGCAAAGAACAAAAGTATAAGGAATGAGGAGGCTAGAGAGATGGTATGGTCCTAACATGAAACTGGAGTTTATTATGATTTGTTATACAAATGTTCCTTTTCTATTTGTTTGTTTACATTGTAAAGACTTCAATATACTCCTCAAACATAAGAATCCTGTCTTAGTCTCCATGCTATGCATAAGCACTCAGTTAATGCTCAAAAATTTTTGAAGTAAAACAATTTAAATCAGATTTTTTTAGTTGTATGCCCTTCGGTTTTTGTTGTTGTTTTATTAGTCAATGAGTTTTCACTGAAACTTTTAATACATGATTTAAAACAAGTTTCCATATTATTACTGAAAAATGTTTTTCTTAACATCCATTTGCACAAAATCAGTAAAAGAACACTTTCTCTTAGATTTGTAGAAATTATTATGTTTGATTTAATTTCCAATATAAAGTAAATGTTTAAGAGATGTGTGGGTGAATTATTTTTTTTATTCAAGTGATAATACCTAGATTTCTTTTGCCATGAAAGAATATATTCTACTACTTTAAGAATTTTCCTTTTTTTATGTCTCTTTTTCAGAGCAACAACTGTATCTAGGATGCAAATCCACTATATTTTTACCAAAAGTAACTGGACAAAGTATTAGACCTGTAAACTGTTAATCTGAAATTGCCTGGATTTTTTTTTTTTTTTAATTAAACCTAAAGCCCAAATCTTGAACAATAAACAGCAATGCAGACTCTTTCCAAGTTTCCTGTTCCCTCCGTAGACAAGCGGTAGTTTCTTCAGCTCTGGCTATCCCAGCAGATCTGAAGGGTCACAGCCACGACGGTGCAGCCTACCGTTGACACTGAACTTGTGGTTAATTGTGGAGTTCTGCCACAAAACCACCTCACTACCACAAGCTGGATTCTTGCCCAGGAGAGTGACAAACTGCCAGGCCAAGCAATGTACAGGAGGCAGAAGGAGCAAACTGCCTTTTACCCCAGACAGCCGTTGTTTCTGGATTCCAGTGGAGCCAGAAGTGAGGCACACTAGAAAAATTTAGAAGTGTGCTCTCTCCACTAAACCTCCTTCAAATGTGTTGTTTTTTTAAGAGAAGCTCAGAAAGATTCTTCCAATTCATTATCTAGCATCATCAACAAAGGTAAGACTATTCATTACTAAATTTTCAAAATGAGCATTGGGATTGGAAATAAAATGATTACTGTTAACTAGTAAGTGAGCCACATACATATGATCACTGCAAATAGGAGCAAATAATGTGTCTTTGTGTGTGTTGCTAAGCTCCGCACAGCAGCAGGGCAGCTCTGGGAACTTTGAAAGTCAGGGCAGCATGCTGCAAGGGAAGGAAACTTTAGAGTCAATCAGATCTAGTTACCACTTTGCAGCTGCAGGACCTTGGAAGTTACCTAATGTTTCATATTACCTGCCTCATCTACAAAATGGGAATAACAGTGTCTACCTCATAGGATCATTGTTATGGATTAATTTAATCTGTAAAATGACTACCAATGACTAGATGCTTAGTAAATGTAAATTTATTTTTCTTATATCCTATTCTCTTAACTTTCTTCATCCTTTCCAGACTTTCCAGGATTCTATTGATGCTGTTTTTCCAAGATCCCCAGATTATATCATCTGTTCAATTTGTTTTCAAGAATTGCTTTCAATGCTGTATCAGTCAACCAGGAATCTGTCTAACTACACAGATAGATAAATTAGCAGCTCTCTTTCATCACAAGGCAAATGCTACAGGGATTTTATGCTCTATTCTAATTCTTTACTATAAATGCAAACAAATTTAATACATCAATTTTTAAAGGAATGACTGACTACACATTATTATCATCATTTTGTGGGCTTACACATCTGAGATCCCATTCTGCTAAAAAGATGTTGATTAAGATCCCATCAGTGATAACATGGAGAAAAAGAAAAAAAAGTCAAACCTTACAACCAGTTTCACCCATAATAACATAAATCACAGTAAAGACAAATAAACATTTTTAGTTGCAAAAGTCTATTCATTCAGACTGTGCCAATCATTGCCCTAGATCTGAAAGTACAAATATGAATAAGATATAGCCTTTGCCCTCCATTTGGTAGAAAACAAAATATGTAAACATTGTAAACAAGTGCAGCACATATGAACTGCTCTAGTATAGCTCTTTAAAAGTATCTGCAGAGGAGTAGATAAGAAAGCGTGGTACATATACACAATGGAATATTACTCAGCTATTAAAAAGAACACATTTGAATCAGTTCTAATGAGGTGGATGAGACTGGAAGCTATTATACAGAGTGAAGTCAGAAAGAAAAGCACCAATACAGTATATTAGCTCATACATATGGAATTTAGAAAGATGGTAACGATGACCCTATATGCTGCTGCTGTTACTGCTGCTAAGTCGCTTCAGTCATGTCCAACTCTATGCGACCCCATACACGGCAGCCCACCAGGCTCCCCTGTCCCTGGGATTCTCCAGGCAAGAACACTGGAGTGGGTTGCCATTTCCTTCTCCAATGCATGAAAGTGAAAAGTGAAAGTGAAGTTGCTCAGTCGTGTCCAACTCTTAGCAACGGCATGGACTGCAGCCCACTAGGCTCCTCCGTCCATGGGATTTTCCAGGCAAGAGTACTGGAGTGGGGTGCCATTGCCTTCTCCAGATGACCCTATATGCAAGACAGCAAAATAGACAGATATAAAGAATAGACTTTTGGACTCTGGGAGAAGGCGAGGATGGGATGATTTGAGAGAATAGCACTGAAACATGTATATTACCATAAGTGAAATAGATCACTATTCCAAGTTCAATGCATGAAACAGGGCACTCAAAGCCGGTGCACTGGGACAACCCTGAGGGATGGGATTGGGAGGGAGGTGGAAGGGGGTTCAGGATGGGGGACACATATACACCTATGGCTGATTCATGTCAGTGTATGACAAAAACCACCACAACATTGTAAAGTAATTAGCCTCCAATTAAATTAATTTTTTAAAAAAGTATAGTGGTGGGATGAAGAGGAATTCACAGATGAAGACATGCTCCCCTGGGTACCAAAGAACACATAGAGGTTTCCCAGGTAGATAAGGAGAAGGCAGAGCATCCACACAGAGCAGTGTGTGCAAAGACATGGAGGTGTGAAAGCACAGACACTTTTGGATCTGTTACCAGATGGGTGTCATTTGGGTTGGAAGGAAGGTGGGCATGGAGAAATGAAGCTGGATAGGTAGGTGGCTTCCCTGGTGGCTCAGACGGTAAAGAATCTGCCTGCAATGCAGGAGACCCAGATTCGATCTCTGGATTGGGAAGATTCCCTGGAGAAGGGAATGGCAACCCACTCCAGTATTCTTGCCTGGAGCATTCCATAGACAGAGGAGCGTGGTGGGCTACAGTCCACAGGGTCGTAAAGAGTCAGACATGACTAAGTGACTAACACTCAGGTAGGTGGAAGTCAAATTATGGGATGCTCTAGAAGCCATCCTGAGAAGATTGGAATTTATTCTGTGAGAGATAAGGACCTTTAAGGGGGTTTGTTTGTTTGTTTGTTTGTTTTGGCGAAGCTGTGCAGCTTGTGGGATCTTAGTTCCCTGACCAGGGATTGACCTCTGGTTCATTGTCAGGGAAAGCCCATGGCCTAACCACTGGGCAGCCAGGGAATTCCCAGGAACTGTTAAAGGTTTTTAAGTAAGGAGCAGGCATGATTGATTTTTTTGGGGGGAGGGGCATGATCAATTTAATTGTACATTTCAAATCTCAGTGCTAGTACCGCATGAATAGTCTGGTAGACTGTGAATCCAAAGCCAGGAAAATCATTTCAGAAACCTTTATAATAGGTCAAAGGAACAATAAAATTCTGTAAGGCAATGGCAGTAAATTTGGAAAGAAAGGACTGAATTAGTAGAAAGCAACTACAGACCTTTCAGATCAATCCCATAGAGGGAAAAGGGGAATGCAATGAGGGTTCCCTAGGTCTAGCCTAGGTGACTACAATATCTTGAAACCATTAACTAGGATAGGAAGTATTAGAGTAATCATTGATAACAGAGATTGTGAATTTCACCTTGAACAGGTTTAAATCCAAGTGGAGATGTTTCTTGGCAGTTGGATATATGAGTTTGAAGCTCAAGATAGCAGTGTGGACTAGAGAGAGCATTTGAAAGCCTAGAGTATGCAGGCAGAATGGAACCCTGGGAGGGAAATGAGACACCCCCAAGAGAGTATATAGTGTGAGGAAAGGAACAGTATCTGAATTCTCAGGAGTACCGGCATATAAAGGACAAAAAGCAAAAGAATTGCTCAAAAGAATGACTGAAAAGGAAGTGGCAAAGTTAGAGAATCAGGCAAGAGTGTTGTCACATATCAAAATAAGGAAGTTGCAATAAGGGGAGACAAAAGACATAAAGCGCCACATTCTAAAAAGATGACAAACAAATAGATGGAGAAATATACCGTGTTCATGGATTGGAAGACTCAATATTGTGAAAATGGCTATACTACCCAAAGCAATCTATAGATTCAATGCAATCCCTATCAAGCTACCAACGGTATTTTTCACAGAACTAGAACAAATAATTTCACAATTTGTATGGAAATACAAAAAACCTCGAATAGCCAAAGCAATCTTGAGAAAGACGAATGGAACTGGAGGAATCAACCTGCCTGATTTCAGGCTCTACTACAAAGCCACAATCATCAAGACAGTATGGTACTGGCACAAAGACAGAAATATAGATCCATGGAACAGAATAGAAAGCCCAGAGATAAATCCACGTACCTATGGACACCTTATCTTTGACAAAGGAGGCAAGGATATACAATGGAAAAAAGACAACCTCTTTAACAAGTGGTGCTGGGAAAACTGGTCAACCACTTGTAAAAGAATGAAACTAGAACACTTTCTAACACCATACACAAAAGTAAACTCAAAATGGATTAAAGATCTAAATGTAAGACCAGAAACTATAAAACTCCTAGAGGAGAACATAGGCAAAACACTCTTTCACATAAATCACAGCAGGATCCTCTATGAACCACCTCCCAGAATATTGGAAATAAAAGCAAAAATAAACAAATGGGACCTAATTAAACTTAAAAGCTTTTGCACAACAAAGGAAACTATAAGTAAGGTGAAAAGACAGCCCTCAGAATGGGAGAAAATAACAGCAAACAGACAAAGGATTAATCTCAAAAATATATAAGCAGCTCCTGCAGCTCAATTCCAGAAAAATAAATGACCCAATCAAAAAATGGACCAAAGAACTAGACAGACATTTCTCCAAAGAAGACATACAGATGGCTAACAAACACATGAAAAGATGCTCCACATCACTCATTATCAGAGAAATGCAAATCAAAACCACAATGAGGTACCATTACACGCCAGTCAGGATGGCTGCTATCCAAAAGTCTACAAGCAATAAATGCTGGAGAGGGTGTGGAGAAAAGGGAACCCTCTTACACTGTTGGTGGGAATGCAAACTAGTACAGCCACTATGGAAAACAGTGTGGAGATTCCTTAAAAAACAGGAAATAGAACTGCCATATGACCCAGCAATCCCACTCCTGGGCATAAACACCAAGGAAACCAGAACTGAAAGAGACACGTGTACCCCAGTGTTCATCGAAGCACTGTTTATAATTGCCAGGACATGGAAGCAACCTAGATGCCCATCAGCAGACAAATGGATAAGGAAGCCATGGTACATATACACAATGGAATATTACTCAGCCATTAAAAAGAATTCATTTGAATCAGTTCTAATGAGATGGATGAAACTGGAGCCCATTATACAGAGTGAAGTAAGCCAGAAAGATAAAGACCAATACAGTATACTAACGCATATATATGGAATTTAAAAAGATGGTAACGATAACCCAATATGCAAAACAGAAAAAGAGACACAGATGTACAGAACAGACTTTGGGACTCTGTGGGAGAAGGCGAGGGTGGGATGTTCTGAGAGAACAGCATTGAAACAAGTATACTATCAAGGGTGAAACAGATCACCAGCCCAGGTTGGATGCATGAGACAGGTGCTCCGGGCTGGTGCACTGGGAAGACCCAGAGGGATGGGATGGGGAGGGAGGCGGGAGGGGGGATCGGGATGGGGAACACATGTAAATCCATGGCTGATTCATGTCAATGTATGGCAAAAACCACTATAATATTGTAAAGTAATTAGCCTCCAACTAATAAAAATAAATGAAAAATAAATAAATAAAATAAAAAGATGACAAGAAAGTATCCACAAAGTCATTGTCAACCTTATGTGGCACAGTGGATTGAGGAATCAATTAATACTTATGTTGACATTAAAGTTTCATTCTAGTAACTTTAGCCAAGAAGAAGCTTTACCTTTAGTTTCATCATTATCTTTGTTAGTTTTAGCTAAATATACACAGCACACACAGAGAAATATAAATAGCATGCTAATACAATATAAAGACCACACACACATTTTCTCCTGTATTAAAATAATAATAATTACAAATTTCCCTTAATGGTGTACTTGCAGCTTTCCCTACATTTTTATGAGCATTATAAACTAGTACTTATTTTGTATTCATTGTGGTGTCCTACAAATAAGGAATAAAAAATCAGACAATGAGGTTACAGGTTCTATATTATACAGAAACAAACGTCTAACACATGCTCTGAGAGATTTTTTTTTTTTTTAAAGTAAGCGGTTATTATGTAGCTTTAATGAGTACTATGGTCTTAGTCTGATTCTTTTTTTTTTCTCATATCACTTCGAAGTCAGTGAGAAATCCTTTTTTAAAAAGACTTAGACGATAAGATCATTTAAATCATCTCATTTAACATTCTTTGTTTAAAACCACAATACTTTCACCACTTCTGGGAATAGTAAACAAGTCACTAAATCCAATGAAAAGCAAGATGTAAATTTGTATATTTAGAGCATTAAAAAATATATATCTGGTAAGAAAATTCAGACAAAAGGAAGCATATTTAACGTCCTTTTCCTGCTAAATAACCCAGACTCACTGCAATCCTCCAGTTAACCTAACTTCAGTCTTCAGCAGAATTATGCTTGGCCTGTTACCAGTGACAACTCTCTAGCATGGTTTGGTGCCTTGGAAACTATATTAAATGTAAGTGCAAACTGTGAAAAAATAACAAGAACCCTTATATAAATTCAAGATTTTAATACTGTCTTTTGGGGACATATAATCACATTTGAAAGGATGATAAACATCCACTCAAATATGGACAAGACTTTAAACAAATCAAAACTATGGTTTTTTAACCAGGAAACCTCATGGGTATGGCAGATTTTATTCCTGAGCGACCCCTCCTTTTCACAGGTGAAAAGGTTTACATCAGATTTCCTCTCATTAGAACCTCTCAAATGCCTTCCGCACCAGCAACCCACTTTCTTAAAACAAATACCAGCCAGCCAGGAAGCCATGAGTTTTTATTGTGCTATAAAGTAGACCAGACATATCCAAACCTTCATAGGAATGATCCTGACTAAATTGTTACTAAAAATAGTTTCAAAATAAACTGTAGGCTCCAAGTTTCTCTAACAACCAAAATTCCTTCATCCTTCATCAACCTCGTTTTCAAGCTCTTTGCTCTTTCAGAGCTACAGTGCAAGCAGTTTCTCTGGCCACAAATTCATAATAAGAACTAAAGGGTCCACTTCTATTTGATTACAGGCACATGAGAATCGAGATAATGTTAGCTTCACTCCCTGTAAATATTTACATTTGTCAAAATTCTGTTTCCAATTTTCCCGTACACTAGCTGCCTCCAAATTATGAGCTACTTCTTGTAGTATATCATGGGCATAAAAATAGTGTATTTTGCAAAGAATTAAGCCAAATCTTCAACTTGAAAAAATAGATCCCCTTTAATTCCATTCAACAAGTATTTATTAATTTAAGCCTTGTTCCAGGTACCCTCAAGAAATATGTGCTGCGCATGTGTGTATGTGTTTGAGGATGTAATCATCTGCCAATGGCCAGTGGGGAACAAGGCCTATACAAATAATTATAATGCAAAAGAGAATATACTAAGAGATAGCCAGAATGCAATGGGGATTAAGAAAGGTGACATGAAATAGGTAGGATTTAAAATCCATCTTGAAAGATGGGTTAAGATTTAGAGATGAGAGAGGAGGGCGTTGTAAGAAAGAAAAAGAGCATAAAGGTGAAGAAGTTCATGGAACCATTATCAGAACATAAAACAAAGAATGGTAAGAAAAAATCTAAAAATTAGTAAACACTTATAGCATGCCAGGTCCTCTAATCCTCTATCTTTATTCCTTACAACAATCTGAAGGTAGTGATCTTCCCGATTCAGGGATCAAACCTGCATCTCCTGCATTGGCAGGCAGATTCTTTATCACTGAGCCACTAGGGAAGCCCAGTAATAATAATACCCATTTCACACATGGGAAAATCGAGGCACAGAGGAATTAAATTCTTCAGCAAATATTACTCAGCTAGTAATTGTTGAAACCAGAATTTTAATATAGGCAGCAGACTCCAAACTCTCTCAGTTCTTTCCATCGTATTGGTAACTATTAAACTTTGGTACACAAAAATCATTTAGGTAGATAACTTTTATCCAGATGGTAAAAACACAGATTGCTGAACCCCAAATCCCCAAAATTCTGAGTTAGTAAATCCAAGATGAGGTTGTGGAATATGCATTTTCCTCACACACCTCAAGTGATCCAGATGCGGGAACCACATTATCCTGAGATATAGATCAGGGCAATATTAAGCAGGATCTAGGTGATGCTAGGGGAAGGCAATGGCAACCCACTCCAGTACTCTTGCTTGGAAAATCCCATGGATGGAGGAGCCTGGTAGGCTGCAGTCCATGGGGTTTCGAAGAGTTGGACACGACTGAGCGACTTCACTTTCACTTTTCACTTCCATGCTTTGGAGAAGGAAATGGCAACCCACTCCAGTGTTCTTGCCTGGAGAGCCCCAGGGACCGCAGAGCCTGGTGGGCTGCCGTGTATGGGGTCGCACAGAGTCGGACACGACTGAAACAACTTGGCAGCAGCAGGCAGCAGCAGCAGGTGATGCTAGTGGTAAAGAACTTGTCTGCCAATGCAGGAGACATGGTTTCAATTCCTGGGTCAGGAAGATCCCCTGGAGGAGGGCATGGCAACCCACTCCAGTATTCCTGCCTGGAGAGTCCCATGGACAGAGGAGCCTGACAGTCTATAGGGTTGCAAAGAGTCAGTCACAACTAAAGTGACAGCACGCACACAGAATGGCCTTGAATATACTTAATGATTAGTGTTATAAGATTACTTATATCCCCCTTCAGTTACATGATGAAACCCTAACTCCCAGTGTGACTGTATTTGGAGATAGGACATTTAAAGAGGTAGTTTAGTTAAATAAGATCATAAGAGTGAAACTTTAATCCCATATGACTGGCTAGCCTCACAAGAAGAGGAAGAGACACCTGGAGTGTCTAAACAGAGAAAAAGTCAAGTGAAAATGTGGCAAGAGGAAGACTCTCTGCAAGCCAAGAGGGAAAGCCTCAGGAGAAACCAACTCGGCCCACACCTTGTTTTGGACTTCCAGTCTCAAGAAC